>NC_031989.1:80732398-80734221 GCF_001879085.1 Nicotiana attenuata
CATAAGAAGAAAATAACTCCTTGTTAGCACAAACATGGCGGGTGGCTCCAGAATCTATCCACCATTCTTTAGGATTTCCTACCAAGTTGCATTCAGACAACATGGCACACAAGTCCTCCATTTCTTCAGCTTTTTCAACCATGTTAGCTTGATTCTTCTTCTTCTTATCATTCTTTGGTGCACGACAATCCACGGCCTTATGCCCAGATTTTCCACAGTTGTGGCAATTACCCTTGAACTTCTTCTTGCTTGGGTAGTTCTTTGGTCCATAAGCCTTCTTTCTCAAGCGCATTCCATAATGCTTTTGAAGTTTCCATGACGCTATAGACATTGTACAAGCCATCTTCCAAACAACTCAAAATGTAGTTTTTGCACAAGAAATCAGAATGTTTCCATGCTTCAGTTACAACAAGTCGTTCATCATCCGGAGTACTTTCTGCCAAGACCGGAGGATCCTCCTTGATGAAACGTTGCAAACTCAATGTAGTAAGATAGAAGAGCATCTTCATTTGACAACGTTTGAAGTCAATATCGGAAAACTTTCTGGGTTTTTCTGCTGGTGCCATAGCATGAGCAGGAGTAGAACGGCTTGACGAGGCAGCAACACTCGTAACAGTAGCTCCCGTTCCCACAACATTTCCATTAGTTTGGTTTTCGTTCGTCATCTTTTCTGTAGAGTTGGAAACACAACAGAACTTTGTTAAATCAGTGAAGTTTTGATATCTTCAAACTGAATACCAAACCAAACATACAACACGTAACAATGGTGAAGTTTTTATATACTTCAAACCCGTACGTTTATTATTCCGGTACAGTTTTTATATACTTTAAACCGGACAGAACAATTATTGGAGTAGAAAGCACGAAGGCTTTAGTCTCCAAAACAGTATACAAAATATGAATAACAGTTTAATATATGTTTCAACACAGAAACGTTAGCATAAAATTCCTTAAGCTTTTGAGCGTTACTGTGTTAAAACCAAAATCAGAAAAAAAAACTATTAGAAGAATTAAAGAAATCTGGAAAATAGTAGAGAATCAGAAATATTCCGACTCCACAAGTTTCTTGTGTGTCCTTAAGGAATTTTAACCCCCTCACAAGTTGCCAAGGTAATGGATTAAATCCTCCCAGGATAAAACGGAATAAACCTTCCTGCAACAGTGGCAATACAAACTGCAGGATCCCAACGAACTCAAAGAACGGAGCAAAATCACACTTACGAATTGGAGAGAGAGAGACTGCAAATTAGGATGCAGTATATTCAAAAAGAAAGAAGTTCTGGAGTGTTTTTCGTGTGTAGAAAATGGAGCCTTGCCTCAGAATTTATAGGCAATTATCGGAAGAGGTGTCTGGAAAAGGTGCCTTTTCAGAAGAATACGCTGCCTGCCGCGGTTCTACCGCGGTTACGGCAGAACCGCGGTCAGAGAGGCTCTCTGAATCTGCCTGCCGCGGTTCTACCGCGGTTACGGCAGAACCGCAGCCAGAGAGTCCCTCTGAATCTTGAGCAGGGTTCTGGCGTAAGCCGAAGCCGAGCCGAGCGAGCGACGACGACGGCGCGAGGGTTCATTCTCTTCAACTCCTTTTAAGAGCTTTAAGAAGTGATTCTATATATAAGCACACAAATGTGATTGTCCCTCACCAATGAGGGACAAAGTGCAAGACAAAAGTTCACTTCTTCAAATTTTCATTTTTCCCTCCATTTTATTTCCCTCCATTTCCAATTCACACTTCTTCTACTTTAAAGCCCAATGGCTTAAAGTCCAACAGGTAAATTCGCCGGGGGGGGGGGGGGGGGTAGGGGGGGAGTTGGTAGGTTTAGGTC
>NC_031989.1:80734241-80742989 GCF_001879085.1 Nicotiana attenuata
GGATTTGGAAGTTTTGGCAATAGTTTAAAACATTACACAAGTTATATTATTCCATTGTTTTTAAAATTCATCTACTATTCATTAATTGGTACGATGTTCTTTACATCAAAATTCAAATTAACTTCTTATTTATTTTGTTTTCAACATTGTTTCACTATCACTAATAGATTATATAAGTCTAGTTAATATCTTATACATAGCTGATCAACTGTTCTCGTATAAAATCAAACAAACCAAATATACTAGTACATTTTATACTTTTGGAATTTTGACTAGGAAATAATTACTGACTTGACTAATCATAAGATTTCACTTCTTGATGCCCTTTATCTATGTGTCTGTCTTTGCATCATTGAAGTAAGGTTGATGATTGAGGTATTAATGGTTCGGTCCCATTTGAAAATTTATATTATATCAATTTTATCAGTTAATTTATTCTGTGCAATAAAAATTTTGACTTTTTTTGCACCGTCTTAAATAAGCGTTTAGACATGATTTAGTTGAAGTATGAAAGAAAAAGTTATTTGAATTTGAAGTTAAAAAAGAATATTAATGGGGGCGGATGGAGTGTTGGCTCTTAATCGTATTCAAACGTTATTTCCATTCATCGTCGAGTGTTGTGCTACAAGATTCATCTCAACAGTACTTTCGATGTAGAGCATATATTCATGTGAAGAATACACTAAAATTATAACAAATAATAAATCTGAACGCATATTTTTAAAAGTACAACATATTTAATGTTAAAAACCTTAAAGGTTGAACCTATAAAACTTAAATTTCGTTTCCGCCTCCACTTTTTAAAATAATATTGAACAAATATATGTGATGATGAAATCAAACATTTGATATTGTAACATTAGAATATACAGAAAAAATATTTAGAGTTAATATTGTCACAGGGTACGGATATTTATCCCTCCTTGTCCATCCATCCATCGGCAAATGGAAAAAGTTTCATAAAATAAAAGGAACAGAAGGAAAAACACTCTTTAATTGACTTAAATTAATAGTTCTACGTGATTATGTTAGAATTAAAAATACCAAGTTTTGAATGCTTAGAATTTATAATTTGATAGACTTTACAGATGTAAAATTTATAATGTTTTGTTCATTGTTATTTTGATTTTTTTATGTTAAATTAAAAACCAATTTGATTACTAGGTGTGATAATGAGCATATAAAGTAAACAATATTTTTATTTGAACAAAGTTATCGGTAAAATATTTTATCTGTTAGTCTTTCTTTTTGTAATCTCGTTTCACTAAACTTGTTCGGTGCCGTGACCATGAGTTCATTATTCGCACGTGTACAGTAACCATTAGTACATGCTTTAGACTTCTTTCTTTTGGGTATTTGATAGGAACTAATCTTTTGACTTAAGCACTACTATAATCGTAAAATTAGCTTTGATGATACATCTGGCTTGTTCAGAGGATGGAAGTCGAGATTTTTTTCTTTTTGAGCAATCAGAATTCAGAGTTGACTTTGAGTAGGTGTCGGTACTTAACCGGCGTGCCGTCCAAATTAAACTAATCACAACTAGGGGTGTTTATAGAAATCCGAAAAACCGAATCAAACCGAAAACCAAACCAAAACGACCAAAAAAATCGATACTTTTTGCTTTGGTTTGGTTTGGTTTTGGTTTTGAATTTTAAAAACCGATTAAATTTGGTTTGGTTTTGGTTTTAATCAGAAAAAAACCGAAAAAATCGAACCAAACTGACTATAGGAGTAGCTATTTTAAATTTATTATTACACCTATATATGTATATTTTTATATAAAGTTTCAAAAATTTTATGGTAATTGTTAATAGTTTGCCACTTTTAGTATAGTTCTTTACCTTTTCATTCTAGTTTGATTGGTAGTTTCTTTTGTTAAGTGTAAGAATCCATTTCGTGTTAAAAATAATATATTTTTAATTGAGTCCTTAAATTATTTATCACTATTTGATTCAATTATCATCAATATATCTTGGTAAATAATAGATTTTTCAAAGGGCAATTGATTTGATAGTGTTACGTTGAAAATATGGTTGCGGGAGTATGTGTTTGGTAGTGTATGTCTTATATTTAAGAAAAAACCGACAAACAACCGAAAAAACCGAAAAACCGATAAAACCCGACATAAACCGAATCGAGAAAAAACCGACTTAATTGGTTTGGTTTGGTTCTAATATTTGAAAAACCAACTTACTTGGTTTGGTTTCTTTTTAGAGAAAAACCCATCCAAACCGAACCATGAACACCCCTAATCACAACATATTATGAGCGTTATCTAATTAAAACAGTTACTTTTGAAATATTTACAAGAATTTAGTACAACAACAACCCAGTAAAATTTTACAAGTGGGATTTGAGGAGGGTAGTATCTACGAACACCTTACCTCTATCCGAAGGAGTAGAATAACTGTGTCTGATAAAAGACATTTAAAAAAAATGTATTGTTTTTATATATTAGTCTTTTATGGAACTGCTTACTTAATAAGTTTGACGAGGTACTAACTTATTTTTCTTTTCTGACGGAGAACGGCAAATTTCTAATTCCGAAAATAGTAGCACATACTTATTTCCCTATAAGAATGTAACTGGAGTACGACAATTTGGCACGTCCAAATGAAAATATATTACATACCTTGCTAGATGTCAGATTAACGTAAAGTCCAAAAAGACTTATTGTAACCATCAGACCGATCGTTTTAAGGATTAACGTCCCGATCCCCTATTAATTGTATTCCCCGTGTTTGTTTCTGCTATTGTGAGTTGTCGGGAGGAGTCGTTTTGAGTTTCGGAGTGTTTTGGGACACTTAGTCCCTAAATGAGAGCTTAAGCTTTAGAATTTGGACCGTAGTCGGAGCAGTGTGAAGACGGCCTCGGAATGGAATTCCGTCGATTCCGTTAGCTCTGTTGGGTGATTTTGGGCTTAGGGGCGTGTTCAGATTGTGTTTTGGAGGTCCGTAGCTTAATTAGGCTTGAAATGCCGAAAGTCGAATTTTTGAAGTTTCCGGTCCGATAGTGAGATTTTGATATCGGGGTCGGAATGGAATTCCGGAAGTTGGAGTAGGTCCGTTGTATAATTTGGGATGTATGTGCAAAATTTCAGGTCATTCGGACAAGGTTTGATAGACGTTTTGATCGAATGCGGAATTCGGAAGTTTTGGAATCCTTAGGCTTGAATCCGAGGGTGTTTTGATGATTCGATGTTGTTTTGAGTGTTCCGAAGACTGGTACAAGTTTGAATAGTGGTATATGACTTGTTCGTACTTTAGGTTGAGGTCCCGGGGGCCTCGGGATGATTCCGGATAGTTGACGGAAAGTTGGGAGTTAGAGTGTGCAGCTGAAGCTGCTGAATTACTGTCATAACTGCACCTGCAGTTTGGGGACTGCAGGTGCGTAAACGCAGAAGTGTGTGGTCCGCCGCAGATGCGACCAGATGAGGGAAAGTCAGAAGTCGCAGGTGCAGGTGCATTAAAGCACCTGCGGGACTGCAGGTGCGGCTAGATGGGCGCAGGTGCGGTCCCGATGCATTAAGTGAAAATCGCATATGCGGTTGGTTAGACTGCAGAAGCGGGAAAAGGGCCGCAGGTGCGGAGACCCTGGGCCAGAACCTATATAAGGGTTCATTCGCGATTTTCAGCTCTATTTCACCATTTTTATCAGGGATTGAAGCTTTTTGGGAGATTTCTGAGACAAAATTCAAGGGAACTTCGAGGAGGTAAGATTTTTGGAACCAAAACTCGTTTATATGGTGTTATTCCACTGATTTGACAATGAATTTATGGAAAATGATGGTTAAAATTGGGAGTTTAGGGTTTGAAATTGGAGACTTTGATTTAGGGATTTGAGGGGTTGTTTGTGGTCGGATTTTGATGAATTTGGGATGCATGAACTCGTGAGAGTGTAAGGATTCTAGTTTTGTGAACTTTATCCGATTTCGAGACGTGGGCCCAGGGGACTTTTTGGGCGATTTTCTTAATTTCGTGTGCTAGCTTTGAATTTATTAGTTGAATTAGCTACTTGAATTTATATTTACATTATGCAATTAATTTGAATAGATTTGGGCCATTTGGAGTCGGGTACTCGTGGCAAGAACGTGATTTCGAGTTGATTGAGCTGGTTCGAGGTAAGTGGCTTGTGTTGATATCCAATTTTTCCCTACATATTTTTATACTCAGAATATTCTCAAAATAGCATGTACGTGCATATATAAGCATGCTCAAGAATTTTGATATTTTTTCCAATTTTTAAAGCTTTTTAAAATTATTTTATTATTTGTTTTAGCACAAAATCCAATAATTATTCCCAAAACTATCATTTTAGTGAGTAATTTATTTCCATCCTCATATTTACACCACAATATAATTAAGGTGATTTTTCCATATTTTTATAAATTTATTTGATATTTTTAAGCTAAATTGCATAAAATTGCAATTATAGCCTATATTACGATTAATAGCGTTTTACAATTACAAAATTGTTCCCAGTATTTTTAGATTAACGTTATATATTATTAATTAATTCGGTGCTTTCAATTTGCTTCTAAAATCATTTTAACTATTTTAATTAAATTAAAAAGAGAGAAATTGGCTATTTAATATATAGCCCATTACCATTTCAATTTTAGCCAAAATCAAACCCCCAATTTCCCAGCCCTATTTTTGATTCAAACCTGACCCAATTCCTAAATTACCCGCCCCTGACCCACTCAAATAACCCGCCCAGGCCTTTTCTTTTAATCCCAGCCGTTGATCTAACAGATCAACAGCTCACACACATCCTTTCCTTTTTTAATCAACCAACACCCTCAACCCTAAATCATTTCCCCTTTACCCGCCGCCCTTGAATCCCTTTCCTCTCCAATCCTCTCTGCAACCCCGTTCAAACCCTAGCCGCCGCCACCCAAACTAACCCTAATCCTCTTCGATTCCCACCGGAATCCATGGCTTCTCAGGCCATGGAAACCTCATACTCACCTCCTACTGCTCTTGTGAGCCTGATGCTCGAAGGATGGAGGATAGACTTCGAGGGTCTTCACTCAGATCTTCGCCGACTCGAGGTTTCCGGCCATTTCTCGCCATTTCCGGCCTTGCTCCGGCATATTCTAGTCTCCTGAGTCTGGTTCTGACTTTATCCGACTTAGATCGGATCTTTTTAAAGCCTTTCTCACTTTAGGGTTCTTTCGAAACCCTAACTATTCAAGGTTTTTCTCTGATTCCTTTTAGATCTGTTATGTATCTATGCTATGCGTGAATTTTTTAACGATTTCCCTAAGTTTTCCTTTGAAAATTGCTTTCAAAACCCTTCTTTTCCGATTTAGGGTTTCTGGAAAGTATTCAAGTGTTTTATAATTTTTGCTTTCTTTATTATTTGTATTGTTTCTCTTATTGTGTTCCTGTATCATGTTCTCACTCGCTTTCCACTATGTTCTTATACTTGCTCTATTATGTTCTTAGGTGTTCTTCTACTGAGTTTCATACTCCGTGATTGAATGTTCTTTTGCTGTGTTTTCTATACTCCGTCCTGGCATATTCTCCTACTGTGTTTTCTACGCTATAATTCCCGTTTTTTTTTACCATGCTCTGCTATCTTCATCCTCTATAAGCATGTATTTCTTCTTCTGTTTCTTCTACTGGTTCTTCTACTGTTTCTTCTACTGTCAGTTGTTCCCTCACTACGCTTCGAAACTAGTTTCCTCACTCTGTTCGCTTTGATCTTTCTACTTGTTTTTGTGCTTTCTTATGAGCTTCTAAAAGAAGCCACTAAGCCTGTTTTTGACTACTTGCCTCTCCATCTCCGCATTCGATTCTTTCTACTGATTTTACAAGGTCATGGCAAAATTCTTCGTGTTTAGGCATGTCTGTGTGCTTTTATATGTGTGTTGGATCTTTCTTTAAAAGGATTTCAACTAGTAACTGAATCAGGATCTTTTTGGGGGCTTTAATTGATTGTACTAATTTTCCTTGAGTAAAACCTTTTTCTTCACACCAAATATTTGGACTTGTGATTTCGTGGCTGTCAATTGATTCTCTTTCCTTAATTATACAACCGTGTACTTTCAGAAAACCTTGTCCTTAAAATAACCTTTTATGTATTTACCCTCAATTGCATGCTTTGCACAAAGAGTTTGATTAATTTCTTTCCTTAGTTGGTTTTATACCCGTTTGAATTTGAATCCCTTAACTAAAGGGAGTCTTATGTGACTGATTGAAAATCAAACTTCAATTATTTTCTTACCTTATTTCTCATGACTTTCACACTATAAATACCCGGCCTTTTCTTTTCACAACACACTGAATACACTTCAGACTTCACGCATATAATTCTCACAACCTTTTCTGAATTTTCTTGTCTGCAGTTTGGCTTTCACAAGATCGCCGCTTTCTTTGCTTATCTTTTTTAAAAAAACTGGTATGTCTTGATTCAATTCCCAGCATCATCCCAATGTGTTTATTTACAGTCTTTTCGCCTATGTCTACCTTCTGCAGAATTTGACATTGAAATGCTTATTTGCTACTATTTGCTTTACTTTCTTGTAAACACTAGTTCCCCATCCCATTTACCCCTATATGTTTGTAAGTGGGGACTCAGGGCATGGCAACAAGAATTGTTGCTCATGTACTGAGTTCTATCCCCCCTAAGTAGGCTAAAGGGTGTGCCAGTATGTCCCATTGCTGGGTATGCCCTTGCCTGCTCCTTTCTTGAGTCCTGCTTGTTATGAATCCCCATATCCCCACTCCCCCATGTATGCTGAGTTAAGGTATAGCCTGGCAGCATCCCTATTGCTGTCCAAGGCTGAACCTGACCTTCAATAGGTCTTAACTCCTCAAGTTCAACTGACAAGCTGGTCAGGGGTGTGCCAGCACCCCAAAATGCTTGGCATGACCACCAGCTTGCCATTTCCCCTCTACTGCACTTGCACTTACTCCTAGTCTCTAAGTTCTGCCCCCCTCCTTTGAGCCTTGCTTTGGGACCTCGAGTTCCCTCTGAACTTGGACATCTGAGGGTTAGCCCTTCCACACTGCACTATGTTCTTAACTCTGCAATATTTGGGGTGTAAGCAGCATTGCCAGGAATTCTTGAAGTTCCTTGGAACTTTGACACATCCCAAATAAGATAAAGGTTTTAAAAATCCGATCCTGGAAGTTGGTTTATCTCATATTATTAGAAGTTGAGTCTGGATTAAGCTGATTAGATGTAGATGTAATCACTGATGTAATTTTTTTTTATTTCCTTCTGATTCGCTTGGTCTGTAATAAGCTTTGTAAATAACTTTGTAATAACTACCGGGGTATAGTGAAAGGGGATGGGACTGTATGCATGCCAAAGGGGTAGAAATCATGTCTATAGGATATTCACCCTTTAAATTCTGCATCTCACATAGAAATCATGTTCATAGGATCATTACCTTCAAATTCTACATTTTCACATAGAAATCCTGTCTATAGGATATTCACCCTTTAAAATTCTGCAGCTCACACAGAAATCATGTTCATAGGATCATTACTTGCAAACTCTGCATTTTCACGTAGATACCATGTCTATAGGATACTTATCTTTAAAATTCTGCATCTCGCCTAGAAACCATGTTCATAGGGTTATCACTTTCAAAGCCTGCATTTTTCACATAGATACCATGCCCATAGGTTTTCTGCACTTTGTAATAAAACCATAGCAATAAATCGATAATGAAACTCTGCATATTGTATAGAAAATATGCCTATAGGACTTCCTGCACTTTGCATATACATTTGTCATTAGGCAAGCCTGCTTATAGGAGTTAAAATAACTCGTTACATATAGATGACCTGCCTGTAGGATCTCTGCTCAAAATCAGTTACCCCTAGAAAGCATGCCTATAGGGACTATCAACTTAATCAGAATCGCCACTCGTTCCTAAGTTTAAAATCAGTGGCATTTGTTTAACACTCGTAGAGCTTATAACTAATGACTTTTTTTGCAATCAGTTATTCTTCCGTCCCTGGATTAATAGGTATCATGCCTATAGGCCCTGTTTAACATACGAATAGTTAGATAATTAGTCAACTGTCAGTTTTCGACAACTACATCTAAGCAGGACTAATTTGGACTCCTATCTGGGAAATATGTGGTAGATCAATTCTTCCTACGCTAATTTTAATTAATGATCTAAACAGTATGTGTAAGATATGCTAAACAATTTGTTTCTTTATGTGAGGAGGCCTACTTGAGCCTTTAATTGTTCTTGTTTCCCCATTAACTGGTTTGTGTGTTTTGCTTGTCGCCCTAGAATTTTATCCTTTTAAAACCCCTGAAAAGCCAAGCTCCCTCCCTTTAGGATTAGTAGTCCTAAACACCTCCGGGACTGATAGGTGGGACGGGTAATAGCATGCAGTAGGTAACGATACCATTCCGCGCTTAAATACCTTAACGGGGTGGGAAGGGTAGACATGGAGATGATGATCACATGATAACACTATGTGTACGATTGATTACCGGTGTTGTGTGGATGATCCATGTGTTTTACAAACCTAGGACCCCCTTTCCTTTATGTGACTTTGTTTAATATCAATAAAATTCTGTCTTTTCAACTACCCAAAACCCCTCTTTATTTACTGCATTATCCTTTTTTTCCTAAATATTTCTTCAATGTCTTGATTAATTTTCTGCATTTTAGACCTTCCCTCAAAACAAATTGTAGATCATCTAGACCTTGATTCCAACATGCTTGTTACGTATCTATTTGTAACCCTTAAGTGTGAAGTTATTTGT
>NC_031989.1:80744641-80747235 GCF_001879085.1 Nicotiana attenuata
GGCCAGTCACTTTTGAGGGTTTGCAACTTTACACTTCCAACTATGGCTTTATAGAACATCTCCAAAGGGGTCAATACCGTCAAGAGCTTCTGCGAAGGCCGTGGAATGATCATATAGCCTTTCACCATCCCAAGAGAATGAACTATATGCCTGACATATTTGCTCAGCCGGGGGATGCTCGAGGATGGGTAGAGTTGTTTGAAAACTTGAAAGAAGACAAGGTGCAGTGGATGTTCGAATGGTTCCCCACTGGAGAGTTCATCATCCGCTCTCGGGACGCTCCATTTCTTATACTCATTGGTCTGAGGGGAACTTATCCCTATGTCCCTCTCCGAGTCATGAGGCAGGCGGGGAGAAAGCAAGTCGTACCAATGGTCGAAAAGATGAGTCATTTCATGGCTGATTTCCAAGACGACGATAGTCCATACAAATGTCAAGCTCAACACATGTGGAACAGCAAGATCATCCTGGAAAAGGATTCCATAGAGCCTGACAGATATCATGCCGGTAACACTCCATTTTATCCAGGTTGGCTAGAAGAGGATCATGCTGGTTTAGGACAGCCCGGGTCTATTCGAGGTCACAGGGTCATCGACGAGAGGGCTGAAATACAGGTTAAATACAACCAGTTGCGCAAGAGGATCAGGGAGTGCGAGAGTGAACATCAGGAAATTCAAGAAGCAAATCAAAAGTTGATCGAGGAATGGAAGGATATGGCTGTCAGCGCCAACAAGCGTCTAGCGCATTTGGAGCGAGGGTTGGTAGAGCTGGAAAGGAAATTCATCAGGAGGATCGAGAATTGCCAAAACGCTGAGGGAAATGAAGAAGGACATTTGGCTAGGGCTTATCTACTGCTGGGGCTGCGTGAGCTGGTGAAGCTGTTCCATGGAGCTAAAGATGCCGAATCTGGGGAAGGTCCTTCTGGGACCAAATAGTTAGGAGTCTCTTTTCCTTTTTGCTTTAAAATGTAATAAGGCCAATGGCCATTAGTGACATTTTTACTTTATGCAATCTTAGTGTCGTTTTGGGATTCGTCTTATTTTTTATCAATAAAATGAGGCATTTAGCATTATAAGTTCTCCAAATTAACTTGTCGCTAGGCCTACATCGAGCATAACGAGGCACCCAAATTAGGACACGATTCATATTCTTATACTACGTGTTTAAATATTGCAACATTTTTTCTCGGAATCCATACTAACTTGTTACCTTTTTTTTTCTTTTATTTTTATTCCCCTCCTCAAAAGGTTAGTTCGTGCACTCTGGCATCATCGTCCTACTCCACAAGATCTAAGGGCCCTCCACCTCCTCCTCCTCCATGTCCTATCCAAAAAAAGAACAAAGCAAAAATGGAAGACTTGAGCAACATCGGAAAGGAGAACACAGCTGAAAGGGTAAAGGTTCCTTAGGGTATTCAGGTGTCCAAAGAAAGTGCCGCCCAGCTCGAACAGAAGCTACTCAAATTTCAAGAAGAACTAGACCAAGTCTGGAACTTGGCGAGCTTGTCATTCTCCCTCACTACTCCAGACGTCAACTTTCCCAATGCTCAACACCCCATACCTCCACAGAACATCCCGAAGCCGCAGAAACAACCCGCTACTCATCAAAATTGCAACACATGTCACAGCAACACCCCACTCCTCATCCCTGAACCACCAAATGATCATCCCCACCACACTCCCATCTATGTGGAAACCCTACCTCAATACACTCAGCCCATTACAAACACACCGGAGTTTGACGATAAAGACTCTCTCATCAAAAACCTGGCTGCCGAGCTCAAGAAACTGACTAGCCGAGTCCAGGGTGTTGAAGGAAACAAAGGTATTGAAGGGCTGAATTATGAGGATCTTTGCATTCAGCCAGACGTCGAACTTCCCGAGGGGTACAAACCTCCTAAGTTCAAAATGTTTGATGGCACAGGAGATCCCAGGGTCCATTTGAGGACATACTGTGATAAGCTGGTCGGCATAGGAAGAGATGAAAAGATTCGCATGAAACTCTTCATGAGAAGTTTGAAAGGCGATGCGCTATCTTGGTACATTAGCCAAGACCCCAAGAAGTGGACAAGCTAGGTAGGAATGGCGTCCGATTTCATGGACAGGTTCAGATTCAATACAGAAAATGCACCAGATGTCTTCTACATCCAGAATCTGAAAAAGAAAACTACTGAGACATTCCGCGAGTATGCCACTCGATGGAGATCCGAGGCTGCTAAGGTCAGGCCAGCCTTAGAAGAAGAACAGATGAACAGATTTTTCGTCCGAGCTCAGGATCCACAGTATTATGAGAGGCTAATGCTGATAGAGGGACAGAAATTCTCTGACATCATCAAGCTAGGAGAAAGGATCGAGGAAGGCATTAAAAGCGGTATGGTCACTAATTTCGAGGCATTACAGGCTACCAACAAAGCCCTACAATCTGGGGGCACGTCCAAGAAAAAGGACGTGAGTGTCGTGATGGTTGCACAGAGAACCAAGTCCCCAGTAAAATACCAAGCCTACCCGATACCCCCTCTCACATACCAACCTATCCCCAATTACCAAGCACCTCCGCCCTCTTACCAAATTCCATCACCTGCTTACCAATCATCT
>NC_031989.1:80749090-80753596 GCF_001879085.1 Nicotiana attenuata
ATGAGACACTTAGTCTCTTTAAGGAAAGCTTGTTTTGGAAAAGTCAACCGGAAGTTGACTATTGAGTTAGAGGGCTCGTATGTGATTTCCGGTGATTCGGTTAGCTTCGGGGGATGATTTGTGACTTAAGAGCGTGATCGGGAGTGATTTTGGAGGTCCGGTGTGGAATTAGGCTCGAATTGGCGAAGTTAGTATTTTGGCGAATTCCGGTTGGTGGGTGAGATTTTGATCCGGGGGTCGGAATGGAATTCCGAGAGTTGCAGTAGTTCCGTTAGGTAATTTTGGATGTGTGTGCAAAATTTCAGGTCATTCGGAGATGTTTTGGTTGGGTTTTTGATCGAATGCATATTTCGGAAGTTTTTAAGAAACTTAGGCTTGAATCCGATGCGATTTAATGGTTTTAGCGTTGTTTGGTGTGTTCTGAGGATGGGAACAAGTTTGAATGGGGTTTTAGGATGTGTTGGTGTTTTTAGTTGAGGTCCCCGGGGCCTCGGGGTGATTTCGGGTGGTTAAACGGAAGAAATTGGAGTTGGAAATTGCAGGTTCTTGGTTGTAGCAGGTATTTCCGCATCTGCGGAAAGGAGACCGCAGATGCGGCTGCGCGCAAGCGGAGAAGGCATCGCAGGTGCGAAAGAGGGTGAGGCTGAGCAGTTTCCGCAGAAGCGGAAAGGTATTCGCAAAAGCGGATCCGCATGAGCGGAAAAGCCACCGCAGAAGCGGTTTGGGCCTGGGGGTGAAGTTCCGCAGAAGCGGGAATATGAGTCGCAGAAGCGGCCTCTGAGATTTAATGAGATTCCGCTTAAGCGGACAAGGACCACAGAAGCGGTCACGCGGAAGCGGGCGTGGGGACCGCAGAAGCGGAAACCCCTGAAGGCCAGTAGGAGTTTAATATCATTTTCATCCGCGAGGGTTATGTATTTTCCACCATTGTTGAGCAAGCTTGAGAGCTTTTGACGGGGTTTTAGAGAGTTTTGACCGGGAATCGATTGGAGGTAAGTCCTATGGCCTAGAAACATCATTTTATTGAAGAATCAACCTTTAATTCTTGGAAAAATTGGGTAAAAATTGGAAGAACTAGGGCTTGGTTTTTGAAATGAAAATTTGGGATTTGAGGGGGCATTTGGGCTCCGATTTTGGTAAATCTGATATGTATAGACTCGTGGAGAGACGAGGAATCCGGAGATGTGAATTTTGTAATTTTTCGAGAAGTGGGCCCAGGGCTCGGGTTTTGCCAACTTCATGATTTTCGACGTTTTTCGAGTATTTTCGATTGGGTTATGTTTCTTTGGCCTATTGTAATGTATTCCTTTTGGTTTTGATTAGATTCGACGCGCGAGGAGGTCGATTCGAGGGGAAAGGGCTTGGCGAGCTAGACTTTTGGCCGGCTAGAGGTGAGTAATGATTTTAAATGACGTCCTGAGGGTTTGAAACCCCGTATTTGCACAACTTGGTGCTGTGTTGAGATGGGACACGCGTTCAATGGCGAGCGCGGGGTCATTTACTATTCGGGATTGTGACTTGGTCCAATCCGGAGGATATTTTACCGCGTATTAACTATGACTTGTTGTTTTACACTGTGATTTGGGCTATTTGCCATATTTGGGGCTTATTGCCGACTGTTTGAACTCCTTATGAACTATCATCACTGTTTTCCTCACTATTTGAAATATTATTTGAACTCAGTCCATGTGATTTACACTATTTCATTAACTCAGCTATATTTTACTCAAACTTAGAGTTTTAACTGATATTTGGACTATTGTTTGAGCTGAGTATTATTGTTTTACTGATGCCCGAGGGGTTTTGTGACATTTTTTGGACAGATTGAGGCCGAGGGCCTTATGTGAGGGCATGATGAGTGATGTGAGGAGGCTTTCAGGCCTCGAGTGTATTGTGAGCAGGCTTTCAGGCCTCGTATTGATATTATTCAGGCTTTCAGGCCTTGCTGATAGCGGTTGGGCTGTAGGAGCCCCTCCGGAGTCTGCACACCCACAGTGAGCGCGGGTACCCATCTAGAGTGATTAAATATTGAACAGTGGTAACAATGACACTGTTATACGCGTTTGGTCAGATAACAATGACTGACCAGTCAGGTAACAATGACTAACCAGTGGTAACAATGGCACTGTAATACGCGTTTGGTCAGGTAACAATGGCTGACCGGTCAGGTAACAATGGCTGACTTACTGTTTGAGTATGATTGATTTTTAACTGTTTTCAAAAAGATTTTCTTACTATATTTCACTGGTTTCTACTGTTTATCTGATGTTGCTGATTGAGATGCCCTTGTGGGATTTTATGTTCTCAGTCGTTATTTATTTTTATTACTCACTGGGTCGGAGTACTCACATTACTTCCTGCACCATGTGTGCAGAGACAGGCACAGCTGAGTTCGTACCTGAGCGCTGATTTCCTTCCAGACCAGGCGGACTAGGAGAGACGAGGTAGTTGTCGACGTCCACAACCCCGTTTCTTCCTTATCTTCTGCATATTTTATTCATCTTCAGACTATGTTTCCAGACTTGTAGTATTTTTATCAACTCTGTAGTAGCTCGTGACTTGTGATACCCCGATCATCGGGCTGAGTTTGGGATGGTTTTTCCCCGTTATGTTATGTTTATTTCCGCACTTATGATTAATCAGTATCTATGGTTTAAACCTGTTTATGCTAAGAAATTGTTAAAAGCAGTGTTGATTGTTCTGTTGGCTGGTCTTGTCTTCACGAGAGGCGCCATCACGACCGGGTGGGAATTGGGTCGTGACAAGTTGGTATCAGAGCCTAGGTTACTAGGTCTCATGAGTCATGAGCAGGTTTAGTAGAGTCTCGCGGATCGGTACGGAGACGTCCATACTTATCCTCGAGAGGCTGCAGAACCCTTAGGAAAACTTCACATTCTTGAAATTCTTGTCGTGCGATTCTATTGATCCGGGAACTAAACTTCTGTGTTCTATCCTCTCGCAGATGGCGAGGACCCGCGCTACAGGACGAGACGGACACCCACCGGTACCACCTACTGAGGGTACTAGAGGCCGCAGGCGCGGTCGAGGTCGCGGTAGGGGCAGGGCTGCGAGGGCAGCACCCATTGCCCCACCAGTTGCCCCGGCTCAGGATCAGGCCCCAGCTGCAGACATTCCAGCAGCACCGGTACAGGCACCGGCAGTGCCCATTGTGATTCCGGGTCTCCAGGAGACCTTGGCTTAGATACTATCAGTTTGCACTGGCCTAGCCCAGGTAGTTTCAGCCACTGCTACAGCGGCTACCTCTCAGGCCGGGGGAGGCAGTCAGACCCCCGCCGCTCGCACACCGGAGCAGGTTATGCAGGGTTTACAGACACCGGGAGCAGCCCCAGCTCAGCTGGTTGCACCAGTTGCACCAGTTGCCCCAGTTGCACCAGTTGCACCAGCTCCAGGCTATGTGGTTCCAGCTATGCCAGACGATGAGCAGCGTCGTCTTGAGAGGTTCAGTAGGCTCCAGCCTCCATTTTTCAGTGGTGCTCAGGGCGAGGATGCCCTGGGATTTCTGGACAAGTGTCAGCGTATGCTTCGGACAACAGGGATTTTGGAGACCAGTAGGGTAGCATTCACCGCATTTCAGTTCACTGGGGCTGCCTTCACATGGTGGGAGTCGTATGAGCGGCGTAGGCCGGCAGGTGCAGCGCCTTTGTCATGGCAGGAGTTTTCCACTATCTTTTTGGCGAAGTGGGTACCACAGTCTCAGAGGGAGGAGCTGCGTAGGCAGTTCGAGTGGCTTCGACAGGGAGACATGACTGTGACCCAGTATGAGGCGAGATTTTCTAAGTTGGCCCGTCATGCCTCGTGGATAGTTCCGACCGACAGAGAGAGGATCAAAAGGTTTGTAGATGGACTTAAATATTACCTCCGTGTTTTGATGACTCGAGAGAGAGTTCTGGGTATTTCCTTTGAGGATGCGGTTGATATTGCTCGTGATATTGAGATGGCTCGCCGTCAGGACAGAGAGGAGAGGGAGGCCAAGAGGCCTCGAGGTTCTGGTAGCTTCAGTGGTGCTCCGTCTAGGGGTCAGTTCCAGCAGAGCAGAGGTCGTTCATTTAGGCCTCCTCAGTCAGCTCGCTCTGAGTATCGTGGGTCATCTTCCGGCCGAGGTCATCAGGGGTATCAGCAGAGTCAGCCATCCCTCGGCGCTCTTCCAGCTCAGGGTTCATCACGAGCTCCATCTGTTCAGGGTTCCTCCAGACCGAGTGCGTCAGCCAGTCACTCTGATGCGCGGGGTTCCCTTCAGTCCCATTCCCCAGCACCCGGGAGCTGTTATGAGTGCGGGGAGGTTGGGCACATGTGGAGGCAATGTCCTCGGCGCCGTGGTAGTCAGTCTCAGCAGAGGGGTCAGCCCTCGTCTTCTGGCCTATCTTCTTCAGCACCCGCCCCGCCAGCTAGGGGTGAGAGTCAGGCAGCTAGGGGTCGCCCCAGAGGGGGAGGCCGATCGGGCGGTGGCCAAGCACGATTCTATGCTCTCCCAGACAGGAGAGACGC
>NC_031989.1:80753621-80774320 GCF_001879085.1 Nicotiana attenuata
TCGGGAGTTCACACCGTATTTCTTTTACAAGGTTGTTGGTCCCGCACATGACATCCAAGCAGTCCACACATCGAATGAATCAACCATCAGCTATCATCTATCAGCATAAGAAGTTTTCGTTACTACTACCTTTATCTATATTTTTGCATAAGGCTAACTTTTCTGCTTCCGAGGTTAAGCTCTACCTCCATCTGCAGTTTCTGCATAAAGGCTATTAACATCTGCCTTTCGCATGACTAAAAGCATTGTCTCCATCTGCATTTTTGTCACTGCATAAGGCTACCTTTCTGCCTTCCGAGACTAAGCACTGTCTCCATTCCCGCATTCTTGCATTGTGCACAATAAGGCTAACTTTTAATGCCCTTCCACGAGACTAGGCATTGAGTCTCACCTGCATTTATCCTGCGAGTTGCATATAGGCTAACTAATTTCTTGACCTTCCGAACTAAGTCTATCTGGTGTTCGCATCCTACATTTAACTTGCAATTGCATAAGGCTACTTTTTTGCCTTCCGAGACTAAAGCAACTGTCTCATCCTGCATTGCATAAGTACCTATTTGCTTCCGAGACTAAAGCTCTTGTCTCTACTGCATGCTGAAAATCGCCACTTCATTTAAATCCTGCATCGGCTGAAAGATCGCCATTTTACTTACATTTTTTTTTGCAATGGCTGAAATATGCCACTTCAATTTAAATTCTTCGCATCGGCTGAAAGATCGCCATTTTACTTACATTTTTGCATGCTGAAATATGCCACTTCATTTAAAACCTGCAATCGGCTGAAAAATCGCCAACTTTTATTTAATCTCTGTATCGGTTGAAAAAATGCGCAGCTTGTTTAAATTTCTGTCCGCGATGATATCGCCATTTGATTCTATACTTCATATCTGCTGAAAATATCGCCCATTTATTTATGGCTTTTACATCGGCTGAAAATCGCCAATCTGCATTTCATGGCTAAATATCGCCAACTTGTCTCAAGGCGTATTGTTCGAAACAGGCCATCATTTTCAAAGCCCGAGACCCATGACCATGGCCTGAGAACCCCCCGCTTATTATTTTGCCACATACATCATTCATATAGGCTCAATAGGTTCGCAAGGACATATATCATAGCCAAAGCAGAAACGTCATTTCATTAAGACCTGCGATCCTTTATTATAAGCGTCATGAGCCCAGGACGTCATGGTCTGAGCACAGCTCATCCTACCTGCCGATAGACAAGCATTCATCGGTCCCGAGACAACTTGCACTCACGTTTAGGTTTTGCACCGACATTCGTATTGCTCATCTTTGGCAGGTACACATAGTCCAGCACAGCTGAAACGGCCATTATAGCAGGGAGCGATCTCGAGCTCCGGTTCCCCAGCAGCCCTAGGTCGCCTGACCATCCCTTCAACCTAAATCGCGTCCGTTCATTCCGAAATCTCCATCGGCAATGTTCGTCGGCGGAACCCGGAAACTACATATGAGCCTGAATTCCTGGATATGACCAGGGTTGTTAAGGCAGCTCAGGAACCCAGCAGCTCGACATGTAACTTCATATTCAATTTTTTTCTCTGGTCAAAATTGGCCTTCAATATCTTTACCCTGACAACTCTTTCATCCTTACCCAGGGTAAAGAGAGGGGCAGCCTCGTCATCACACTCACATTCCTTTGCCCTACAATTTTATACTCTCAGAAGTGTTCTCACCAATAGCCAAGTACCGTGCTACTATCCAGCATGGCGCCAAAGATAATTTTCTTGTTAATATTCTTTTCCGAGATTTCTTCAAGCTTTTTTAAAAATTTAATTTTATTATTGTGTTATACTCGCTACAAACATCCAATACATTATTCCCAAAACTTATCACATTTTGGTGAGTAATTTACTTTCTCAATCACGTCGAATATTTACACCACAATATATTAAGGTCGATCTCTTTGCATATTTTAATTAAAATTCTCCAACTTTGATATTCTTTAAGCAAATTGCCTAAAATTGCAATTACATAGCCTATACTTAACGATTAATGCGTTTTCTACCAATTATAAAACTCTGTCTCCCCACAATGTATTATGATTAAGTTTTATATATATTAATTATTCGTGCTTTCAATTTTGCTTGCTAAAATCATGTAACTATTTTAATTAAAAAAAGGGAGAAAATTGGCTAATTTAATATATAGCCCATTAACAATTTCATTATTAGCCAAAAATCAATACCCCATTTTCCCAGCCTTATTTTTGATTCATAACCTGACCAATTCCTAAACTACCGCCCTTGACCACCCAAATAACCCCCCAGCACCTTTTCTTTAATCCCAGCCGGTTGAATCCTAAACATCATCAACGGCTCCACACACATCTTTCCTTTTTTTAAATCAACATACACCCTAACCCATAAATTCATTTTCCCTTACCGCCGCCAACTCTTGATATCCTTTCCTCTCCAATCCTCTCTCAACCCGTTCAAACCCTGGCAGACACGCCACCCAAACTACCCTAAATCTCTTCGATTCCCACCGGAATCGCATGGCTTCTCAGGCCATGAAACCTCATACTCACCTCCTACTGCTTCTGTGAGCCTGATGCTCGTCAGGATGGAGGATAGACTTCGAGGGTCTCCACTCAGATTCTTCGCCAGACTCGAGGTTTCCGGCCATTTCTCGCCATTTCGGCCTTGCTCCGTCGCATATTCCTAGTGTCCTGGAGGTCATGGTTCTGACTTTATCCGACTAGAGTCGATCTTTTTTAACGCCTTTCTCACTTTAGGGTTCTTTCGAAACCCTGAACTAGTCAAGGTTTTCTCACTCATAATCCTTTTAGATCTGTTATGGTATCTATGCTAGTGCGTGAATTTTTTAACGATTTCCCTAAGTTCCTTTGAAAAATTGCTTTCAAAACCCTTTCTTTTCGATTTAGGGTTTCTGGAAAGTAATTCGAGTGTCGTTTATAATTTTGGCTTTCTTTATTATTTGTATTGTTTCTCTTATTGTGTTTCCGTATCATGTTCTCAGCTCCGCTTTCACACTATGTTTCTTATACTGCTCAAGTTTATGTTCTTAGGTGTTTCTTCTACACGTGAGTTTATACTCGTGATTGGAAATTGTTCTCCTTGCTGTGTTTTTCTTATACTCCGTCCTGGCATATATTCTCCTACTGTGTTTTCTACGCTATAATTCCCTTGTTTTTTTTTTATAACCCATGCTCTGCTATCTTCATCCTCTATAAGCATGTATTTCTTCTCTCTGTTTCTTCTACTGGTTCTCTCTTACTGTTTCTTCTACTGTCAGTTGTTCCCCTCACTACGCTTCGAAACTAGTTTCCTCACTCTGTTCGCTTTGATCTTTCTACTTGTTTTTTGTGCTTTCTTATGAGCTTCTAAAAGAAGCCACTAAGCCTGTTTTTGACTACTTGCTCTCCATCTCCCTCCGCATTCGATTCTTTCTACTGATTTTACAAGGTCATGGCAAAATTCTTCGTGTTTAGGCATGTCTGTGTGGGCTTTTATGATGTTGTTGGATCTTTCTTTAAAAGGATTTCAACTAGTAACTGAATCAGGATCTTTTTTGGGGGCTTTAATTGATTGTACTATTTTCCTTGAGTAAAACCTTTTTCCTTCACACCAAATATTTGGACTTGTGATTCGTGGCTGTCAATTGATTCTCTTTCCTTAATTATACAACCGTGTACTTTCAGAAAACCTTGTCCTTAAAATAACCTTTTATGTATTTACCCTCAATTGCATGCTTTGCACAAAGAGTTTTGATTATTATACTTTATCCTTAGTTTGGTTTTTAAACCCGTTTGAATTTGAATCCCTAACTAAAGGGAGTCTTTATGTGACTGATTGAAAATAAACTTCTCAATTATTTTCTTACCTTATTTCTAATGACTTTCACACTATAAATACCCCCGCTTTTCTTTCACAACACACTGAATATCACTTCAGACTTCACGCATATAATTCTCACAACCTTTTCTGAATTTTCTTTCTGCCAGTTTGGCTTTCACAAGATCGCCGCTTTCTTTGCTTATCTTTTTTAAAAAAACTGGTATGTCTTGATTAATTCCCAGCATCATCCCAATGTGTTTATTTACAGTCTTTTCGCCTATGTCTACTTCTGCGAATTTTGACATTGAAATGCTTATTTGCTACTATTTGCTTTACTTTCTTGTAAAACACTAGTTTCCCATCCCATTACCCCTATATGTTTGTAAGTGGGGACACAGGACATGGCAACAAGAATTGTTGCTCATCGAACTGAGTTCTAAACCCCCCCTAAGTAGGCTAAAGGGTTGGCAGTATGTCCCATTGCTGTATAGCCTTCGCTTGTTTTCCTTTTCTTGAGTCCTGCTTGTTATTGATCCCCATATCCCCACTCCCCTCCATGTAGACTGAGTTAAGGTATAGTGCAGTGGCAGAATCCTATTGCTGTCCAAGGCTGAACTTGACCTTCAATAGGTTCTTAACTCCTCAAGTTCAACTGACAAGCTGGTCAGGGTGGGTTCCAGCACCCAAAAATGCTTGGCATGACCACCAGATTGCATTTTCCCTCTACTGCACTTGCACTTACTCCCAGTCTCTAAGTTCTGCCCCCTCCTATGAGCCTTGCTTTGGGACCTCGAGTTCCCTCTGAACTTGGACATCTGAGGGTTAGCCCTTCCACACTGCACTATGTTCTTAACTCTGCAATGATATTTGGGGTGTAAGCTTGCCAGGAATTACTTGAAGTTCCTTGGAACTTTGACATATCCCAAATAAGAGAGAGGCTTTGAAATACCGATCCTGGAAGTTGGTTTTATCTCATATTATTAGACTTTGGAGTCTGGATAGGCTGATTGATATAGATGTATCACTGATGAATTTTTTTTTTTATTTCCTTCTGATTCGCTTGGTCTGTATATAGCTTTGTAAATAACTTTGTAATAACTACTGGGGGTATAGTGAAAAGGGGATGGGACTGTATGCATGCCAAAGGGTAGAAATCATGTCTATAGGATATTCACCTATTAAATTCTGCAATCTCACAATAAAAATCATGTTTCATAGGATCATTACCTTTCAATTCTGCATTTTCCACATAGAAAATCCTTGTCTATAGGAATTCACCCTTTAAAATTCTGCAGCTCACACAGAAATCAATGTTCATGTAGGATCTTACTTGCAAACTCTGCATTTTCACGATAGATACATGTCTATAGTACTTACTCTTTTAAAAATTCTGGCAACTCGCCTAAAACCATGTTCATAGGGTTTATCACTTTCAAAGCTGATTTTTCACATAGATACCCATGCCCATAGGTTTTTGCTACATTGGTAATAATACCATAGCAATAAATCGATAATGAAACTCTGCATATTGTATAGAAAATATGCCTATAGGACTTCCTGCAACTTGGTCATATATCATTTGATCATTAGGCAAGCCTGCTTATAGGAGTTAAAATAACTCATTAACATATAGAATAACCTGCCTATAGGATCCCTGCTCAAAAATCAGTTACACCTAGAAAGCATGCCTATAGGGACTATCCAACTTAATCAGAATCGCCACTTATTCCTTTAAGATTTTAAAAATCAGTTGGCAATTTGTTTAACACTCGTAGAGCTTATAACTAAATGACTTTTTTTTGCAATCAGCTATTCTTCATCCTGGATAATAGATATCATAGGCTATAGGCCCTGTTTAACATACAAATAGTTAGATAATTAATCAACTGTCAATTTTTCGACAACTTACCATCTAAGAGAGGACCTAATTTGGAACTCCCTATCTGGGAAATATGTGGTAGATCAATTCTTCCTACGCTAATTTTAATTAATGACCTAAACGTATATGTGTAAGACATGCTAAACAATTCGTTTTCTTTAAGTGAGGAGGCCTATTTTGAGCCTTTAATTTTTCTTATTTCCCATTAACCGCTTTTTGTGTTTTGCTTGTCGCCGGCAGAACTTTAATCCTTTTTAAAACCCCTGAAAAGCCAAGCTCCCTCCCTTTTAGGATTAGTAGTCCTAAACGCCTCCGGGACAAATAGGTGGGACGGGTAATAGGCATGCAGTAGGTAAAGATACCATTCCGCGCTTAAGTACCTTAACGGGGTGGGAAGGGTAGACATGGAGATGATGATCACATGATAACACTATGCGTAACGATTGATTATCAGTGTGTGTGTGGATGATCCATGTGTCTACAAACCTAGGACCCCATTTCCCTATGTGACTTTTGTTTTAATATAATGAAAATTCTTATCTTTTCAACTACCCAAAACCCCTCTTTAATTTTACTGCATGAGTTTACCCTTTTCCCTAAATTTTTCTTCTTTGTTTTATTCAATGTCTTGATTAATTTTCTGCATTTAGATGCCTCACAACCAATTGTAGATCATCTAGACCTTGATTCCAACATGCTTGTTACGTATCTATTTGTACCTTTAAGTGTGAAGTTTATTTGTATCACTTATTTGCTATTAAAGTCACAACATAGCAATGGCTGGGAACCTCAGATAGTGGATTTCTTGAGGGGTGCTAACACCTTCCCCTCGAGATAATTTTCTAGCCCTTACCCGAACTCTGGTTTTCAAACTCAAAAACCCTCAGTGTCTTAATGCACTTAAATCATTAGGTGGCGACTCTTCAATTCCAAAAACCCAATTCCCACACGGGAATAGAGTTGTCTTCTCAATGATGTCGTAAACCCGATTTCGCGAGAAAAAGGGGCGTCGACAGCTTGCCTAACCTTTGTGGGGGAACTTCCCCTTAGGATTTGGTAATCGAATATGAATGCCGTGTACGTGAGGTGACGATTGCGTACATGTGCTAATTGTTGAAAATCCTGTTTTCATTAAGTAACTATAATTGTATTTTTCCTCCTTGTTGTACACTAACTACTTGGCTATTTAAGCCTACTAGTTAGTTTAGGGAAGCATGCCTAAGTGACTTAACTGTTCTACTTGCTTAAACTGTTTATAATGAATCCCGGTGCAGCATGTTAGGATAGAAATAACATGTTTCCTTGTTACGAAATTTGGATAGAACTGATTATTCATCTTGAGATTGTTGTGTATTTATTTTGTGGGACTACGGGCGATATCCCGGGAGATATTCCCTTGCATGTTTATTTGGGACTAGCGGATTGGTATTCCATTAGATCCCCTGTACATTTAATTTATAGACCTAGGACAGCACCTGTAGATTCCCATGTATCGGATTATTTACTTTGGGACTACAGATTGGTCTTCCGGTAGAGTGCCCCCTTGCACATTTATATTTGGGACTACGGGAACAGCACCGCGGTAGATTTCCCTGTACTGGATATTATTAGCTTTTTGGAACTACGGATCGGTATTTCCGGTAGATCCCCCTGCACATTTACGTTTGCGGTACGAGACGATATCCCGGTAGATCCCACTGTTGCTATCTCCGTGTACTGAGTTATATTCTTTCTGTGTTTTTATTCTTTATCGACTGTTAGTACTTTAATCATACTGCTTCATTTCAACTGTTTAACTTGTTATAATATTAAATAACCGATAGGGCCCTGACCTTCCTCGGTCACTACTCGAGAACCGAGGTTAGTCTGAACACTTACTGGTACCGGCCGTGGTCTTACTCATGCCATTTCCTGCACATATTTTTCGTGTGCAGATCCAGGTTCTTCGGCTCAGCCATACCGTCAGTGAGGCGAGGCGACCTTCAGAGGCTTCGAGGTATATCTGCCGCGTCCGCAGAACCGGGGAGTCCCTCTCTATTCCCTCTTTTAGCTGTAGATCTTCTGTATTTTTTTTTCCTTTGACTAGACATTTGAGTTAAGACCTTAATGTATATTTCTCAACATTGATTTCCATGAGATTCCGAATTTTGGGAGTGAATCAGTTGAGAGTGTGTATTTTGTAATATGCCGAGCGGAAGTCTATCTTAACGTTTTCGTATGTCATCCAAGTTTTTACTAGAGTTTTATCTTCGTTTCTCTTTTTCCGCAAATTGTTAGGCTTACCTATTGTAGAGACTAGGTGGTGTCACGACAGTTAACGGAGGGCAAACTTGGATCGTAACACTTATAAATATTATTTTAATATATCCCGTTTGTTTAATCCCTTCTCCATCCCAAGAGGAAGGAAAAAAAACTAATTAATGCTATGTTTGTTTCTCCTCCAGAAAGGAAAGGAAAGGTTGCGAGGGAAAGTTTAAGGTAAGGTAGATTGCTAGGAGAAACAAACTTCAGATATGAAAGGCAAACGAGAGCATGTTAATATTGTAAAAATTGCACGGGGCGCCTTATTTGGTCGCCCCCATTTAACTTATACCCATTTTTTAAAACTTTTACTTGTACACACTTTTTAAATAACTCTCAGCTCCCTTTCTTTCTCCGCTTCAGTACCTCGACCAGAAGAAAGCAAGGACTGCTTTAGCTCTCTCCTCTGCTTCTACCCACCACTAATACCAACCCCAGATGATAATGTATTTATCCTCTCTGAACCTTAGAACAGTGCTAAATGAAAGATGGGGCATGGTGGAAGTCAGCGGCAGGCGAGTTTAAAATGTTTTAAGATCAAAATGATTTGTTTTTGTTTATAGTAGTGAAGATGGTAAATATGATTCTGACTAAAGGAATAATTTAAATCACTGTTGGGCGATGATATGGCTAAAGATC
Organism: Nicotiana attenuata; assembly: GCF_001879085.1. Taxonomy (NCBI): domain Eukaryota; kingdom Viridiplantae; phylum Streptophyta; class Magnoliopsida; order Solanales; family Solanaceae; genus Nicotiana; species Nicotiana attenuata. The sequence continues at coordinate 80,762,259 of NC_031989.1, forward strand.
AAGGAATTGATTGGGCAAAATATCTGTAATTTCAGTTGGTAGGGGTGCAATCAACTGGAAATATCCAAATGTTTAACGGTCAATATAAAAAAACTTCAAGCTCTGGGACTGAAGTTAATATTAAGGTGGTAAAAAACTTCAGCTCTAGTATGTATATTAATAGGTGGTAACAAACTTCAGCTCTAGTTGTAATATTAATAGGTGGTAAAAAACTTAAGCTCTAGAGCTAAAGTTTTTTGTGTTGTAACTGGAAACTTCAACTCCTATTATGTACATATTAATAGGTGGTAAAAAACTATCAGCATGTGAAGTTTCCCAGTTTACAACAAAATTTCAGCTCTAGAGCTGAGCCTTCAGGCCCGGCTACTAGAATGCTGAGTTTCGTGATTGCCTTTGCTTCTTCAGCCCGTGTGCTGAATTTATGCGAAAAAGCGGGTACGCTTGTAATTTTTTTTGCAAAGTAGGCACAAGTTAAATATATGACACAAAAAGCGGATATTAGAATGCAAATGCCCGTTAATATTTTTGATTGTACGTTACAAATGGCATGACCTGTTAAATGCTGTGGGATAACATACATAAACAACCGTTCCTTTTCCAACCAAAAAAACTAGAAAAAAGGCTATGACGATTTTTAAGTATAAGGTAAAAGCTTATACACACTTCCGGTTTATGTGCCAAACCGTTTGTAGAACTTAAAGTAAACATTAAATTTTCTTCTTTTGCCTATAATTGTTTCATACCTCAAATTCAAATATAACAAAGAATCTCTAACAATACTACAAGTCAATCAGTCAAAAGGAAAATATAATTTTAATTCACTCCAGGGTAGTGAAGAACCGATGTTAATCTCTGGAACAAGCAAAGGTTAGAAATTCAAAAAAATAGCTAGATTATAAGTGGTCATAATCAAATAGCCACAGTTTCAAAAGTAATCGAAAATATAGCCACTTTTCATTGTAAAGATAAATCTGAACGAAAACACTGTTCAAAGAATTCGAAAAAAATACTCCAGTATATATATACCGGTCCAGCATAATATGCGCGGAAGTTCAATACACATGTGCTCCAATCTCCAGTATATTATTATATTGGGACTTTTCGCGTGTTGTTGAGTTCATGCATAACATATGCTGGAAGTTCATAACACAGGTGCACCGGTCTTCAATATAATTATGCTGGCTATTTTTGATGATCAGTCCGAAACTGGCTACCCGTGCTATTTACTAGTTATACTATAATAACTACCTTATTTAGGTTCATTATTAATTACTATATATACCTATATTTACTAATTTTATACGAAACCATAAAAAGGAGGTAATGGAACATACGTTAAATATTGGATTATCAGTTACACATAATCACCTACAATTTAAGATACTCTTCTTTTTCGGAGAAACATATATGTCTTTGTACTTACCCAAATCATCACCATCAAAGAAACCCACTGAACCCAAAATGATCACCGTCTCTTTCTACTTACCTCACAGTAAGAAACCCATTGATACCATAATCTTTTTAACCCAAAAATCTCGCTTACTCACTCCTCTTCCACTTAATTATCCCCAGAAATTGCATATTCTTTCTCTTCCAAAGCTGTTGGTATATTTTCTTTAATCGTTCAAAATCTCTTTCTTATTTATACAATACAGAAGAAATTTCGAAGATTTGCTCTTGTCACGAATCCAATTCCCACCCAGGTCGTGAATGACGCCCTCTCGTGAAGAGCAAGACCAGCCAACAGAACAATCACACTGCTTTTAAATTTCTTAGCATAAACAGGTTTTAAACCATAGATACTGATTAATCATAAGTGCGAAAATAAACGTAACATAACGGGAAAAAACCATCCAAACTCAGCCCGATGATCTGGGTGTCACAAGTCACGAGCTACTACAGAGTTGAATAAAAATACTACAAAGTCTGGAAACATAGTCTTGAAGATGAATAAAATATGCAGAAGATAAGGAACAACAGGCTGTGGACGTCGACAGCTACCTCGTCTCTCCTAGTCCGCCTGGTACTGAAAGGAAATCAGCGCTCAGGTACGAATCAGCTGTGCCTGTCTCTGCACACATGGTGCAGGAAGTAATGTGAGTACTCCGACCCAGTGAGTAATAAAAATAAATAACGACTGAGAACATAACCCACAAGGGCAACAAATAATGCTATCTCAATCAAGACAACATCAGATAAACAGTAGAAACCAGTGAAATATAGTAAGAAAAATCTTTTGAAAACCATGTTAAAAATCAATCATACTCAAACAGTAAGTCAGACCATTGTTACCTGACGGTCAGCCCATTGTACCTGACCAAACGCGTATTACAGTGCCATTGGTTACCACTAGGTCAGTCCATTGTTACTTGACTGGTCAGATCATTGTTACCTGACCAAACGCGTATAACAGTGTCATTGTTACCACCCCTGTTCAATATTTAAATCACTCTAGAATGGGTACACCGCGCTCACTGTGGGTGTAGCTAGACGCCGGGGGGCTCCTACAGCCCAAGCGCTATCAGCAAGGCCTGAAAGCCTGAATAATATCAATACAAGGCCTGAAAGCCTGCTCACAATGCACTCGAGGCCTGAAAGCCTCCTCACCTACTCATCACTGCCCTCACATAAGGCCCTGGCCTCAATCAGTCCAAAAAATAGTCAAAGCCCCTCGGGCATCAGTAAACATTAATACCCAGCTCAACCAATAGTTCAAATATCAGTTTAAAACTCCAAGTTTGAGTAGGAAATAATAGCTGAGTTCCATGGAACAGTGTAAATCACATGGACTGAGTTCAAATAGTATATTCAAATAATGAGGGAAAACAGTGATAACAGCTCACAAAACACTTCAAACAGTCGGCAACAAGCCCAAGTATGGCAATGAGCCCAAAACATAGTGAAACAACAGGTCATTGCTGACACGCAGTAAAATATTATCCGGGCTGGACCAAGTCACAGCCCCCAATAGTAAAATGACGCCGTGCTGTCGTCATTGAACGCGTGTCTCGTCTCAACACAGGCACCAAAGTTGTGCAAATCCGGGGTCTCAAGCCCTCAGAACATCATTTAAAATCTTACTCACCTCTAGCCAGCCAAATCTAGCTCGCTATGCCTTTTCCTCGAATCGAGACCTCCCTCGCGGCGTCCAATCTGATCAAAACCACAAGGAATTCATCACAATAGGCTAATGGATCATACCCAATCGAAAGACTCGAAAAATATCGAATCACGAAGTTGGCAAACCCGAGCCCCGGCGCCCACTTCTCAAAAATTACAAAATTTCACATCACCGTATTCCTCGTCTCGCCACGAGCATCCATCATATCAAATTTACCAAAATCGGAGTTCAAATGCCCTTTCAAATTCCCAAATTTTCATTTCAAAAAACCAAGCCTAGTCCTTCCAATTTTTACCACGCATACAAATTTTCCAAGAACTAAAGGTTGATTTCTTCAAAAAAAATGCGTTTCTTTTCTAAGTAGTCACGGGAATATTGTTACACGAGACTTTACCCCTCCAAGTCTCAATTTCCCCGGATCAGCATAGCTCCTGTTGCTTCGCAATAGAACGTTTTTGAATTCCTGGAATTGTTCATCCTTCTGCATGACTAGGGCCGCGTCACTATAGGGCTTAAAAAATACCTTCGGGCAGAAGGGTTTTAAAATTGATTATTTCATCCGCTGAGCCTATTTCATTTTTTCTCCATTGTTACCACCTTAAGAGCTTTTGGTAGAATTGAAGGGTTTTTGACGGAAATTTGATTGGAGGTAAGTCTCGTACCTGAAACCGCCATTTTTTGAAGAATCAATTTGTTCTTGGAAATTTGGGTAATTGGAAGGACTAGGGTGGTTTTTGAAATGAAAATTTGGATTTGAAAGGGGCAATTTTTGTCCGATTTTGGTAAAGTTTGATATGTATGGGACTCGTGGCGAGACGAGGGAATACGGTGGATGTGAATTTTGTAATTTTTTTGAGAAGTGGGCCCTGGGGCTGGGTTTTGCCAATTCGTGATTTTCGATATTTTTCGGTCTTTTCGATTGGGTTTATGATATTTAGCCTATTGTGATGAATTCCTTGTGGTTTTGTCAGTTCGATCGCGCGAGGAGGTCGATTCGAGGGAAAGGCTGCGGCTAGACTTTGGCTGGCAGAGGTGAGTAATGATTTTAAATTGATGTTCTGAGGCTTGAGACCCGGATTTGCACAACTTGGTTGCTGTGTGAGACGAGACACGCGTTTCAATTGACGAGCACGGGGTCATTTACTATTGGGGACTGTGACTTGGTCCAGTCCGGATGAGTATTTTACCGCGTATTAGCTAAAAACTTGTTGTTTTCACTATGATTTAGGCTTATTGCCATATTTGGGGCTTATTGCCGACTGTTTGAACTCTTTATGAACTATCATCACTGTTTTCCTCACTGTTTGAAATATTATTTGAACTCAGTCCACGTAATTTACACTGCTTTCTTGAACTCAGCCATATTTACTCAAACTTGGGGTTTTAAACTGATATTTGAACTATTGTTTGAGCTGAGTATCATTGCTTTACTGTTGCCCGAGGGGCTTTGACTATTTTTGGACTGATTGAGGCCAAGGGCCTTATGTGAGGGCATGATGAGTGAGGTGAGGAGGCTTTCAGGCCTCGTATTGATATTGTTCAGGCTTTCAGGCCTTGCTGATAGCGCTTGGGCTGTAGGAGCCCCTCCGGAGTCTGCACACCCACAGTGAGCGCGGGTACCCATCTAGAGTGATTAAATATTGAACAGTGGTAACAATGACACTGTTATACGCGTTTGGTCAGGTAACAATGACTGACCAGTCAGGTAACAATGACTGACCAGTGGTAACAATGGCACTGTAATACGCGTTTGGTCAGGTAACAATGGCTGACCGGTCAGGTAACAATGGCTGACTTACTGTTTGAGTATGATTGATTTTTAACTGTTTTCAAAAAGATTTTCTTACTATATTTCACTGGTTTCTACTGTTTATCTGATGTTGCTGATTGAGATAGCATTATTTGTGCCCTTGTGGGATTTTATGTTCTCAGTCGTTATTTATTTTTATTACTCACTGGGTCGGAGTACTCACATTACTTCCTGCACCATGTGTGCAGAGACAGGCACAGCTGAGTTCGTACCTGAGCGCTGATTTCCTTTCAGACCAGGCGGACTAGGAGAGACGAGGTAGCTGTCGACGTCCACAGCCTCGTTTCTTCCTTATCTTCTGCATATTTTATTCATCTTCAGACTATGTTTCCAGACTTGTAGTATTTTTATCAACTCTGTAGTAGCTCGTGACTTGTGACACCCCGATCATCGGGCTGAGTTTGGGATGGTTTTTTCCCGTTATGTTACGTTTATTTTCGCACTTATGATTAATCAGTATCTATGGTTTAAACCTGTTTATGCTAAGAAATTGTTAAAAGCAGTGTTGATTGTTCTGTTGGCTGGTCTTGTCTTCACGAGAGGCGTCATCACGACCGGGTGGGAATTGGATCGTGACAAGAGCAAATCTTCGAATTTCTTCTGTATTGTATAAATAAGAAAGAGATTTTGAACGATTAAAGAGAGAAATCGTATACCAACAGCTTTGGAAGAGGAAAGAATATGCAATTTTGGGGGATAATAGTGGAAGAGGAGTGAGTAAGCGAGATTTTTGGGTTAAAAAGATTATGGGTATCAATGGGTTTCTTACTGTGGGTAAGTAGAAAGAGAGGTGATGATTTTGGGGTTCAGTGGGTTTCTTATGGTGATGATTTTGGGTAAGTACAAAGACATATATGTTTTCCTTGGAAAAAGGAAGAGTATCTTAAATGTAGGTGATTATGTGTAACTGATACCCAATATTTAACGTATGTTCCATTACCTCCTTTTTATGGTTTCGTATAAATTAGTAAATATAGGTATATATAGTAATTAATAAGGAACCTAAATAAAGGTAGTTATTATAGTATAACTAGTAAATAGCACGGGCTAGCCAGTTTCGGACTGATCATTCAAAAATAGCCAGCATAATATATTGAAGACCGGTGCACCTGTGTATGAACTTCCAGCATATTATGCTGGAACTCCAACACGCGGAAAGTCCCAATATAATATACTGGAGATTGGAGCACATGTGTATGAACTTCCAGCATATTATGCTGGACCGGTATATTATACTGGAGTATTTTTTCGAATTTTGAACAGTGTTTTCGTTCAGATTTATCTTTACATGAAAAGTGGCTATATTTCGATTACTTTTGAAACTGTGGCTATTTTTGAATGACCACTTATAAATCTAGCTATTTTTTTGAATTTCTAACCTTTGCTTGTTCCAGAGAATTAACATCGGTTCTTCACTTACCCTGGAGTGAATTAAGAATTATATTTTTCCTTTTGACTGATTGACTTGTAGTATTGTTAGAGAGTTCTTTGTTATATTTGAATGAGTTGAACAATTATAGGCAAAAGAAAGAAATATTAATGTTCTTACTTTAATTTTTAAGTGGTCAAATTGCTCGGTTTGGCACATAAACCGGAAGTGTGTATAAGCTTTTACCTTATACTTAAAAATCGTCATAGCCTTTTTTTCTAGTTTTTTTGGTTGGAAAAGGAACGGTTTTTATGTATGTTATCCCACAGCATTTAACAGGTCATGCCATTTGTAACGTACAATCAAAAATATTAACGGGGCATTTGCATCTATATCCGCTTTTTGTGTCATATTTTAACTTGTGCCTACTTTGCAAAAAAAATTACAAGCGTACCCGCTTTTTCGCATAAATTCAGCACACGGGGCTGAAGTAGCAAAGGCAATCACGCAAAACTTCAGCATTCTAGTAGCCGGGCCTGAAGCTCAGCTCTAGAGCTGAAATTTTGTTGTAACTGGGAAACTTCAGCTCTAGAGCTGAAGTTTTTTTACCACCTATTAATATTACATAATAGAGCTGAAGTTTCCAGTTACAACACAAAAACTTTAGCTCTAGAGCTTAAGTTTTTTTACCACCTATTAATATTACATACTAGAGCTGAAGTTTTTTTACCACCTATTAATATTACATACTAGAGCTGAAGTTTTTTTACCACCTGTTAATATTAACTTCAGCTCCAGAGCTGAAGTTTTTTTATATTGACCGTAAACATTTGGATATTTCCAGTTGATTGCACCCCTACAACTGAAATTACAGATTTTGCCCAATCAATTCCTTGATCTTTAGCCATATCATCGCCAACAGTGATTAAATTATTCCTTTAGTCAGAATCATATTTACCATCTTCACTACTATAAACAAAAACAAATCATTTTGATCTTAAACATTTAAACTTCGCCTGCCGTGACTCCACCATGCCCCATCTTTCATTTAGCACTGTTCTAAGGTCAGAGAGGGATATATACATGTATCATCTGGGGGTTTGGATTAGTGGGTAGAAAGCAGAGGAGAGAGCTAAAGCAGTCCTTGCTTTCTTCTGGTGAGGTACTGAAGCGGAGAAGAAAGGGAGCTGAAGTTATTTAAAAAGTGGGTACAAGTTAAAAGTTTTTAAAAAAATGGGTATAAGTTAAATGGGGGCGACCAAATAAGGCGCCCCGTGCAATTTTTACAATATTAACATGCTCTCGTTTGCCTTTCATATCTGAAGTTTGTTTCTCCTAGCAATCTACCTTACCTTAAACTTCCCTCGCAACCTTTTCCTTTCCTTCTGGAGGAGACAACTATAGCATTAATTAGTTTTTTTTCCTTCCTCTTGGGATGGAGAAGGGAATTAAACAAACGGGGATATATTAAAATAATATTTATAAGTGTTACGATCCAAGTTTGCCCTCCGTTAACTGTCGTGACACCACCTAGTCTCTACAACTAGGTAAGCCTAACAATTTGCGGAAAAAGAGAAACGAAGATAAAACTAGTAAAAACTGCGGATAAGACATACGAAAACGTTAAGATGCCGCTCGGCATATACAAAATACACACTCTCAACTGATTCACTCCCAAAATTCGGAATCTCATGAAATCACATGTTGAGAATACTACATAAGGTTCTAACTCCAAATGTCTAGTCAAAGGAAAAAAAAATACAGAAGATCTACAGCTAAAAGAGGGAATAGAGAGGGACTCCCCGGTCTGCGGACGCGGCAGATATACCTCGAAGCCTCTGAAGGTCGCCTCGCCTCACTGACGGTATGGCTGAGCCGAAGAACCTGGATCTGCACACGAAAAATATGTGCAGGAAATGGCATGAGTAGACCACGGCGGTACCCAGTAAGTGTCAAGCCTAACCTCGGTCGAGTAGTGACGAGGAAGGTCAGGGCCCTATCGGTTATTTATATATATAACAAGTTAAACAGTTGAAATGAAGCAGTATGATTAAAGTACTAACAGTCGATAAAGAATAAAAACACAGAAAGAATATAACTCAGTACACGGAGATAGCAACAGTGGGATCTACCGGGATATCGTCTCGTAGCCCAAACGTAAATGTGCAGGGGGATCTACCGGAATACCGATCCGTAGTTCCAAAGTAAATATCCAGTACAGGGAAATCTACCGGGTGCTGTCCCGTAGTCCCAAATATAAATGTGCAGGGGGATCTACCGGAAGACCAATCTGTAGTCCCAAAGTAAATATCCAGTACATGGGAATCTACCAGGTGCTGTCCAGTAGTTCCAATATAAATGTACAGGGGATCTACTGGAATACCAATCCGTAGTCCCAAATAAACATGCAAGGGAATCTCCCGGGATATCGCCCGTAGTCCCAAAATAAATACACAACAATCTCAAGATGAATAATCAGTTCTATCCAAATTTCGTAACAAGGAAACATGTATTTCTATCCTAACATGCTGCACGGGATTCATATAAACAGTTTAAGCAAGTAGAACAGTTAAGTCACTTAGGCATGCTTCCCTAAACTAACAGTAGGCTTAAATAGCAAGTAGTGTACAACAAGGAGGAAAAATACAATTATAGTTACTTAATGAAAACAGGATTTTCAACAATTAGCACATGTACGCAATCGTCACCTCACGTACACGGCATTCCATATATCGACAATACCAAATCCTAAGGGGAGTTCCCCCACACAAGGTTAGGCAAGCTGTCGACGCCCCTTTTTCTCGCGAAATCGGGTTTACGACATTTGAGAAGACAACTCTATTCCCGTGTGGGAATTGGGTTTTTGGAATTGAAGAGTCGCCACCTAATGATTAAGTGCATTAGGACACTGAGGGTTTTGAGTTTGAAAACCAGAGTTCGGGTAAGGGCTAGAAATTATCTCGAGGGGAAGGTGTTAGGCACCCCTCAAGATCCACTAGTGAGGTTCCCAGCCATGCTATGTTGTGACTTTAATGCAAATAAGTATACAAATAACTTCACACTTAAAGGTTACAAATAGATACGTAACAAGCATGTTGGAATCAAGGTCTAGATGATCTACAATTGGTTTGAGGGAGGGTCTAAATGCAGAAAATTAATCAAGACATTGAATAAACAAAGAAGAAAAATTTAGGGAAAAGGGAATAATGCAGTAAAATTAAAGAGGGGTTTTGGGTAGTTGAAAAGATAGAATTTTATTGGTATTAAACAAAGTCACATAAGGGAAATGGGGTCCTAGGTTTGTAAGACACATGGATCATCCACACAACACTGATAATCAATCGTACGCATAGTGTTATCATGTGATCATCATCTCCATGTCTACCCTTCCCACCCCGTTAAGGTACTTAAGCGCGGAATGGTATCGTTACCTACTGCATGCTATTACCCGTCCCACCTATTAGTCCCGGAGGCGTTTAGGACTACTAATCCTAAAAGGGAGGGAGCTTGGCTTTTCAGGGGTTTTAAAAGGATAAAGTTCTAGGGCGACAAGCAAAACACAAAAAGCGGTTAATGGGGAAATAAGAAAAATTAAAGGCTCAAATAGGCCTCCTCACTTAAAGAAACGAATTGTTTAGCATGTCTTACACATACTGTTTAGGTCATTAATTAAAATTAGCGTAGGAAGAATTGATCTACCACATATTTCCCAGATAGGGAGTCCAAATTAGTCCTGCTTAGATGTAGTTGTCGAAAATTGACAGTTGATTAATTATCTAACTATTTGTATGTTAAACAGGGCCTATAGGCATGATATCTATTAATCCAGGGATGGAAGAATAGCTGATTGCAAAAAAAAAGTCATTAGTTATAAGCTCTACGAGTGTTAAACAAATTGCCACTGATTTTAAACTTAGGAACGAGTGGCGATTCTGATTAAGTTGATAGTCCCTATAGGCATGCTTTCTAGGTGTAACTGATTTTTGAGCAGGGATCCTATAGGCAGGTTATCTATATGTAATGAGTTATTTTAACTCCTATAAGCAGGCTTGCCTAATGACAAATGTATATGCAAAGTGCAGGAAGTCCTATAGGCATATTTTCTATACAATATGCAGAGTTTCATTATCGATTTATTGCTATGGTATTATTACAAAGTGCAGAAAACCTATGGGCATGGTATCTATGTGAAAAATGCAGGCTTTGAAAGTGATAACCCTATGAACATGGTTTCTAGGCGAGTTGCAGAATTTTAAAGAGTAAGTATCCTATAGACATGGTATCTACGTGAAAATGCAGAGTTTGCAAGTAATGATCCTATGAACATGATTTCTGTGTGAGCTGCAGAATTTTAAAGGGTGAATATCCTATAGACAGGATTTTCTATGTGAAAATGCAGAATTTGAAGGTAATGATCCTATGAACATGATTTCTATGTGAGATGCAGAATTTAAAGGGTGAATATCCTATAGACATGATTTCTACCCCTTTGGCATGCATACAGTCCCATCCCCTTTCACTATACCCCAGTAGTTATTACAAAGTTATTTACAAAGCTTATTACAGACCAAGCGAATCAGAAGGAAATAAAAAAAAATTACATCAGTGATTACATCTATATCTAATCAGCCTAATCCAGACTCAAAGTCTAATAATATGAGATAAACCAACTTCCAGGATCGGATTTTCAAAGCCTCTCTCTTATTTGGGATATGTCAAAGTTCCAAGGAACTTCAAGAATTCCTGGCAATGCTTACACCCCAAATATCATTGCAGAGTTAAGAACATAGTGCAGTGTGGAAGGGCTAACCCTCAGATGTCCAAGTTCAGAGGAAACTCGAGGTCCCAAAGCAAGGCTCATAGGAGGGGGGCAGAACTTAGAGACTGGGAGTAAGTGCAAGTGCAGTAGAGGGGAAATGGCAATCTGGTGGTCATGCCAAGCATTTTGGGGTGCTGGCACACCCCTGACCAGCTTGTCAGTTGAACTTGAGGAGTTAAGACCTATTGAAGGTCAAGTTCAGCCTTGGACAGCAATAGGGATGCTGCCACGCTATACCTTAACTCAGCATACATGGGGGAGTGGGGATATGGGGATTCATAACAAGCAGGACTCAAGAAAGGAACAGGCAAGGGCATACCCAGCAATGGGACATACTGGCACACCCTTTAGCCTACTTAGGGGGGGTTAGAACTCAGTTCATGAGCAACAATTCTTGTTGCCATGTCCTGTGTCCCCACTTACAAACATATAGGGGTAAATGGGATGGGGAACTAGTGTTTACAAGAAAGTAAAGCAAATAGTAGCAAATAAGCATTTCAATGTCAAATTCTGCAGAAGGTAGACATAGGCGAAAAGACTGTAAATAAACACATTGGGATGATGCTGGGAATTGAATCAAGACATACCAGTTTTTTTAAAAAAGATAAGCAAAGAAAGCGGCGATCTTGTGAAAGCCAAACTGCAGACAAGAAAATTCAGAAAAGGTTGTGAGAATTATATGCGTGAAGTCTGAAGTGTATTCAGTGTGTTGTGAAAAGAAAAGGCCGGGTATTTATAGTGTGAAAGTCATGAGAAATAAGGTAAGAAAATAATTGAAGTTTGATTTTCAATCAGTCACATAAGACTCCCTTTAGTTAAGGGATTCAAATTCAAACGGCTATAAAACCAACTAAGGAAAGAAATTAATCAAACTCTTTGTGCAAAGCATGCAATTGAGGGTAAATACATAAAAGGTTATTTTAAGGACAAGGTTTTCTGAAAG
>NC_031989.1:80776617-80883627 GCF_001879085.1 Nicotiana attenuata
CGTGTACTCTTTTTAATTATATTCCAAATTTGTAACCCCGGCCTGTGAACACGATCATCTCCGGACACCATTTTAATTCCCTTGATAGCTCTTACTCGACTCCAAAGCGTTTTCCAAATTCAATAATCAACACTTTAATTCATCCATACATCTAATCTAGCTTCGGGATCACACCTACAAGGCATAAAACACACAATTCGTGCAAAACCACTAGCGATTTAAAGCGCAAACTCAAAATTAACAGTTGTAGTAATAGTAAATTCGAGTGTGATAAGCGACTAAAATATGCAATTATAGCCGGATCATAAACACCCCAACACTTAACCATGCTGTCCCGACCAAGTCAAAACTACACTTCTTTTATTAGACAACGACCTTTTAAACAATTTCTCCTAACTCATCACACCAAAGAGTATTTAAAAATTAGACCTAAGCACAAAAGCTCCGTTAACATCTTCACCTCAAAATTTGACTCACAAGTACCCAGCATTATTCACAACTCACCTACTTACGCTAACCTAGAGGTCACTGACATTACCCTTTCCGTTCATGAAATCAAGTGCCCACAACACAAGAGAGTAGTTCCACACAATTAAAATTTTTAAGAACACTTAGGGACTCAAGATAGAAAGAATTCACTCACTCTCAAAAATAACATTCATATGCCACAAAAGATGCACCGCATAAGCTTGCCCGTAGTGTACTACTCCACTAATCGAGCTCATTCAACTTGGAGTTTTTTGTTCCCAATTAGACTTTATTTGCGTTGTAATGTTAGGCCTACGACGAGGTAGATACCATTTAGATATAAAGAGTGACTACACCTCCCTAAGCACTTAATACATACATTTTTAAATTTAAACCCATAACTTATGTCAACAACCAAAATCCACCTTCACATCAATTATACTACCCCATACTTCTGTTAAGCACACTTACATCAAGAGCCACCACTTAATCAAGATTTTTTTTTTTTCAATTCAAGTGACTTGTACTTTTTCAAAAACAGTGCGCCTTTCTCCTTATTTCATTAGTTCCACTCAAAAGCTCAAACCAACCACCCCACCACTTTAACTTTTTACCACAGTTCATAAAAACAATTCAAGTGCTCATGAGGAGGTTACAATGGTTCAAAAGATGGTTAATTTCCAACAAATGGGTAAGGCTTGTTAATGTGGTTGCCAAGGAAACTGGATTACAGGCTCAAAAGGGGGTTAACTACGATACATAACAATTAGGTGGGTAAAATATGTATATATGGCTCAACAGAAATGCCTATTATCACTCTCCAAGAACTGAACAAAACTTACTATTTCGCTTTTGCAAACACACAGGGCAGAGTTCTAGCATTCAAATGCATCACAAATAACACAAAACTTTACACACACCATGGCACATAACTCCACTCGGGAGTTTTGGGGATTCATAGGCACTCTAGTCAAACAGTTAAGCCAAAGTTAAGCATATACAATTTAACGTACTTTATACAAGAGTCAAAAACTTGACTTATTACAAGAGTCAACGCGAATCCACTTTTTGCCTTCCACCTCGAGCTTATGAATTGAAACCCCCAATTTGGCATCAAAGTTTTTCGGCATGCTCCAGGGGTGGAGGAACAAATCTAATTGGTCCAAGCAAAACCATTGTACTATTCTACACTCTTGGCTTTTAGACTGAGGTATGTAGTCCTGTACTTCTGTTAGGAATAATTCCAGGAATATAGCACCTTGTTCTTCAGTCCTGACTTCTCAATCGCGTCGGATGACTTCTATTTTTATTATGCGTCATCGCAAGCACAATTAGAAAATATTGTGGAGTGAGGACCAATGCGCTCACACACATGAACTTCAGGACTTTCAGCATCCTCAACACAATGATACTGAGGAGTCAACAAAATTTGTAATCCTTCAATGTTCCTGGTTGACTTCTAGTCTCACTTTCTTTCAACATTGACATCTTCAAATTCTAGTTGGCTAGGTTGTTGATGTTCTGCTTTGACCTCCCCAATAATACCTCCAAATTCATGCTCTCTTGGCTACTATCATCAATATGATGTTAAGCATTAAATCTCCAACCACTTGACTCAATTGAGTCTCCAACTTGCGAATAGTTGCCTCTTTGCCTTTCTTATGGCAATTGTTCTCATTGTTTTGTTCCAGAAGACACTTTAGCATATTCCTTTGATCTCCTTCAAGGTCCGCATCCCAGGTTCTTTGGTTTCCTATTACTTCACAAGAAAAGGTGGAACCCATCATAGTAAGGGGTTGGGGGAAAAATAAGAAATATAAGCACAACGATGAGCGTGGACATTTTTTACCCACCCACACAATCACACACATTCCAGACAAATAAGATTGAGTTGGTGCACATAACTCGCTCTGAGTAACGTTTTGAAAATTTTGCACGGGTGGTTTCCTTTACAATATGTAATGGAGATCAATAGTAGAATTTATCTACACCTAAATTCCCATATAATTCCAAAGATGTCATGTTTCTCAAATCAACATTATAAAAAAATACCAAGAAAAAAAAACAAAACAAAATAAAAAGTTCAAACTTGAACCCTAGCAATATATCAGCTACAACTACACCATTAGTCCCCGGCAACGCCAAAATTTGATCACGCCCAACTATGCCTTATAAAAGAGGACAGATGCGTCGTTGCAAATATAATCGGTTTTACAAGTCCGGAGTTGAATCCCACAGAGAACTGGTTTAGCTACAGCTGTTCCACTATCACCAAGAAGACAAGCTTGAACAATTCCTAACTTATAGATACTTACATTCTTGTGTTTAAACTAATTAACTAATAAATTAAAATAGTAATTAACAACTAACGATATGAGGGTTTAGAGAAAGATTAGGAGTCTAGAGTTAATATTTTCCCATTGTCGGAATCCTTCCCGCTATTGTTCTTCTATAATTTTGCCGTAAGTATTCTCTACTGGATCATGAGCACTCTATTACCGTAAATCTCTCCCGGAGTAATACGACCAATTTACTAGACGCACTCTCACTGAGCTACGCTAGCTGGCTTTTAATTTACAGCTCACTTCAGATCGCACCCAAGGCTTCGTTATCCCTAATCCCCAGCCTTTAAACCCTCGGTTATTGATCCCTCATATATACTGGAGTGGTGTTGTTCAACAATTACCTAAATATGCACTTCTCCCGAGTTATGCATTACTAAATAGGGCAACATCTAATTTGAGAGACTCTTCAACCAACCACAATATAAACGGATAGTTGAACAAATCAAGAAAAAGCTATGGCTCAATTATATAAAAACATAAACAAGAATTTATCTACAAAAAGGTTCTATTCAAACTCTAGATAACAAATTACTATTATAAATAGTATGTAAAACACAATACTAAAAGTCATAACCAACCAATGAAAAAAATAGGAAGTGGAAGGAACAAAACTCGTTAGAAGAATTCTCCGCCTTGCTCCCAATGTGTTCTTGCTCCAACGGGTGGTTGTCTAGAACCCCTACCTTTTTAAGTAGTGTCTATGCCTCCTTAGCTAATTTTTGTCCAAAATATGTCCCCCCCTTGTTCTTGCCGGCCTCTTTTGTTTAAAACATAGGGTTTAGGACTTAAAAATCCCTATATTTTGCACTTTATAGTCCCTGAAATTTTCGCTTCCTGCCGCGTTTTTGCCGCGGTTCGCGGGGAACCGCGGCCAAACATTGCCCTTGATTCTTCAGTTGTCAGCGACCATCTATCTACCGCGGTATCTGTCGCGGTCGCGGCAAAACCTCGGTTTTTCACCCTGGTCTGTTTGGAATTTGGAAAAACGTAAAACATAAAAGTTGTAGCCCTTTGAGTTATCTTTCCAACCATATATTTTGGAGCCCAAATGGAGTTCTGAGCAAAAAGTTATATCTATTTTACTAGACAGTGCGCAATATGCCTCCTCAAGTCTTCGTTCGTACTTAATTATCAAATTTGACCCCCGAACACGATCCCGGCTTAATTCCTTGAGCTGTTACTCAGACTTCAAAGCTTCAAATCACTTAAATTCATTCCATAACATCTATATAGCTCGGAATCACACCTACAAGGCATAAAACACACAATTAGTGCAAAACACTAGCGATTAAAGCGCAAACTCAATTAAAGTGCAGTAACTTCGAGTGTAATAAGCGACTAAAATATGAAACTAAAGCCTATCATCAGTCCTTTTTCAACATCTTAAAGATTGGTTCACAAATGACAGTGGACTGGGCTATGAACCGGCTGATGTAGTTGAGTCTCCCCAAGAAACTCATAACCTCTTTCTTGTTCTTTGGCGGCTGCAATTCCTGAATGGCTTTAACCTTTGACGGATCCAATTCTATTCCTCGGCAACTTACGATGAACCCAAGCAGTTTTCCGGCGGGAACCCCGAATGCACATTTGGCGGGATTCAGTTTCAAGTTGTACCTTCTCGGTCTGTTGAAGAACTTCCTCAGATCTTCCATGTGATTAGTGGCTCTCTTGGATTTGATGATGACGTCGTCTACATACACCTCGATCTCTTTATGTATCATGTCATAGAAAATAGTAGTCATGGCCCTCATGTAGGTGGCCCCAGCATTCTTCAATCCAAACGGCATCATCTTATAACAATACATTCCCCACGGCGTGATGAAAGCCGTTTTCTCCGCGTCTTCTTCGTCCATCCATATCTGATGATATCCGGCAAAACAATCGACGAATGACTGCAGCTCGTGCTTGGCGCAGTTGTCGATCAGGATGTGTATGTTCGGTAAGGGGAAGTCGTCTTTCGGACTGGCCCGGTTGAGGTCCCGGTAGTCGACACAGACTCTGACCTTCCCGTCCTTCTTTGGCACTGGCACAATGTTGGCTAACCATGTTGGGTACTCCACTACCCTGAGGACCTTGGCTTTGACTTGTTTGGTAACTTCTTCCTTGATTTTCAAACTCATATCTGGCTTGAACTTTCTGAGTTTCTGCTTTACCGGCGGACATGTTGGAACTGTTGGCAGTTTGTGAGCTACAATAGATGTACTAAGACCGGTCATATTATCATACGACCAGGCAAATATGTCCTCATATTCTTTTAAGAACTCCGTGTACTCTTCCTTTTCTGACGGTGACAGGTGAACACTGATGCGCGTTTCCTTGACATTCTCTGTATTCCCCAGGTTGACGACCTCAGTTTCGTCCAGGTTAGACTTAGGTCTATTCTCAAAGTCCTCGACCTCTTTAACGATCTCTTCTGGTATCTCATCCTCTTCTGAGTCTATATCCGTTTGTTGCGTTACCTCGTCGCATGTCACACTGGTCGGTTCATCAAGATAAGTAATAGTAATGTTGTGTAAAATAAAATAAATGATAGAGAAAAATAATAAGAGCGAGACTTTGATAAATTCCAAAATCGTTTTGAACATCGGAGCTCTTTTCAAAATTTTAAAGATAATACTGAAGGGAAATCAACTAGCAAAAAAGTAAAAGATAATGCATAGTGCTTTGCTCAGCCTTGCTACCCCGAAGCTTTCCGGGCCTTGGTGGTTCTGATGGACCAATTACTGAGGCGCGCTCCTCGGCTCACAGCTTGTATGGAAGGGCCTTCCTCCTCGAGAATGACATGACAGTCCATATTGTCATCTTCCAAGAATAGGTTCTTCATTGCTGCCAATGTTTCATCTTCCTCTGGCCCATATATGATGTCTGCTGACTGGAAAGTTTGCTCCAGGCGGGGTATTGGGTGCTCCAGCGGGTAGTAAGGGCCGCGCCAGGGTGGCGACCAATTCTTGAATATCCATACCCTAACCCAAAAGTGGTGCCATGTTTCTTCAGTTTGATAGGCTTGGTGATTCCTTGGAGGTTCTTGCCGAGCCCTTTGCCAGGTTCATACCCGCTCCAATTCAGTATACTTTCTATCTTGTTATCCCACCACTTATCTTTGTCCACGGCGTTGACTCACTCAATCTGGTGGTAGGTTTCTCCTCCTAGCTTCCTTCTTCCTTCAATCGCTGGGATGGTTTGGCGACTGTATATGGGGTTACTCCCATTACCATGAATAATCACATCCTGGTGATTCCACTCGAATTTCACTGCCTGGTGCAGGGTTGATGCTACAGCTCCAGCGGCGTGGATCCAAGGTCGTCCCAGTAATAAGTTGTATGATGCTAGGATGTCTATTACATGAAAATCAACATCGAACCAAGTTGGTCTCATTTGCAGACATAAACTGATCTCCCCAATAGTGGACCTTTGGGAACCATCAAAAGCGTTGACGTTGATATCCCCATCCTTGATTTCATGTAGACTCTTCCCCAATGTTCTGAGGGTCACCAATGGACAAATGTTGAGGCTGGACCCTCCATCAATCAAAGTCCTGGTGATGAAATAGTCTTCGCATTGCACAGTGATGTGCAACGCTTTGTTGTGGCCTAAACCTTCAGGGGGCAACTCATCCTCGTGGAAAGTGATCTTATGACTCTCCAATATCTGCCCGACCATGTTTGCCATCTCTCCTCCAGTTATGTTACTGGGTACATACGCCTCGCTCAGTATCTTCATCAGGGCATTCTTATGTGTCTCGGAGCTCTGCAGTAGAGCTAGAATGGAGATCTGCGCTGGTGTTTTATTTAATTGATCAACAACTGAGTATTCTTTCGCCTGTATCTTCCGCCAGAGATCATCGGGCCCAGTTTCAATAGGCCATCCAGAGGCCTGCTTATTTGATTTAACTAAGTGCTCTGGAGTATAAATTCTGCCTGTTCTGGTCATACCCTATGCTGCAATTGCTTCTCCAGACCTAGTTTTCCCCTTCCTTCTTGCCTCGGCGGTGTAATCCCAAGGAATGGCCTGTGTATGGAATGGCGTTATGGCTGACATTGCTACAGGAATGGGCACCCTTGTTTTGGGAGGTAATACAACAACTTCAAATGGTGCAGGTGCCTTTGGAGACCCAAACTCCACCTCAATTGGCTCTGCGGTCTTTGTGGATGACGGTGTTTCAAACTCGAGAGGCACGGACATGTTTACTTCAGCATCCCCAGAGGGCTGGATCTGGACTACGATTGGATTCAGTGTGACTGTTGGTTTCTTGGGCTCGTCACCTTCGGCAATCAATCCAATTGACCCTTTGGGGTCCCAATCATCTTCTACCTCGATCATATGCACGCCTCCACCCTTATGATCAGGCAAGGGATTGTTGCGAACATTAGGAGCAGGCTCCTTCGCCACGATGATTTTGTTGTCAATTAGAGCTTGGATTTTGTCTTTCAAAGATCGGCACTCATCAATGGTATGCCCTTTCATGCCGGAATGGTATGCACAAGTTTTGTTTGGATTGACCCATTGGGAAGGATTTTCTGGAGTTATGGCGGGGATTGGGGTGACGTAACCGGCTGCTTTGAGTCTTTCATATAGCTGGTCGATTGGTTCGGCGATGGCGGTGTATTGCTTGGGAGGTCTACGGTCGAAATTAGGGCGTGGCTTGGGGAAGTTTTGGCGGGCGGGAGGTGATTGGTAGTGAGAAGGCTGAGCATTATGGGCTTGGTAGACTGGTGCGGGTTGGGAATATCTTGGTGAGGTAGGTTGATATATGGGGGAGGGAGATTATTGGTAAGCAGGTGATGGAATTTGGTAAGAGGGCGGAGGTGCTTGGTAGTTGGGGATAGGTTGGTATGTGAGAGGGGGTACCGGGTAGGCTTGGTATTTCACTGGGGACTTGGTTCTCTGTGCAACCATCACGGCACTCACATCCTTTTTCTTGGATGTGCCCCCAGATTGTAGGGCTTTGTTGGTGCCTGTAATGCCTCAAAATTAGTGACCATACCGCTTTTAATGCTTTCCTCGATCCTTTCTCCTAGCTTGATGATGTCGGAGAATTTCTGTCCCTCTATCAGCATTAGCCTCTCATAATACTGTGGATCCTGAGCTCGGACGAAAAATCTGTTCATCTGTTCTTCTTCTAAGGCTGGCCTGACCTTAGCAGCCTCGGATCTCTATCGAGTAGCATACTCGCGGAATGT
Organism: Nicotiana attenuata; assembly: GCF_001879085.1. Lineage (NCBI taxonomy): Eukaryota > Viridiplantae > Streptophyta > Magnoliopsida > Solanales > Solanaceae > Nicotiana > Nicotiana attenuata. Next base: position 80,784,611 of record NC_031989.1, read on the forward strand.
CTCAGTAGGTTCCTTTTTCAGATTCTGGATGTAGAAGACATCTGGTGCATTTTCTTTATTGAATCTAAACCTGTCCATGAAATCAGACGTCATTCCTACCCAGCTTGTCCACTTCTTGGGATCTTGGCTGATGTACCAAGATAGCGCATCGCCTTTCAAACTTCTCATGAAGAGTTTCATGCGAATCTTTTCATCTCTTCCTACGCCGAATAGCTTATCACAGTATGTCCTTAAGTGGACTCTAGGATCCCCTGAGCCATCAAACATTTCAAACTTAGGAGGTTTGTACCCCTCGGGAAGTTCGACGTCTGGCTGAATGCAAAGATCCTCATAATTCAACCCCTCAATACCTTTGTTTCCTTCAACACCCTGGACTCGGCTAGTCAGTTTCTTGAGCTCGGCAGCCAGGTTTTTGATGAGGGAGTCTTTGTCATCACACTCCGGTGTGTTTGTAATGGGCTGAGTGTATTGTGGTAGGGTTTCCACATGGATGGGAGTGTGGTGGGGATGATCATTTGATGGTCCAGGGATGAGGAGTGGGGTGTTGTTGTGACATGTGTTGCAATTTTGATGAGTAGCGGGTTGTTTCTGCGGCTTCGAGATGTTCTGTGGAGGTATGGGGTGTTGGGCATTGGGAAAGTTGACGTCTGAAGTAGTGATGGAGAATGACAAGCTTGCCAAGTTCCGGACTTGGTCTAGTTCTTCTTGAAATTTCAATAGCTTCTGTTCGAGCTGGGCAGCACTTTCTTTGGACACCTGAATACCCTGAGGAACCTCTACCCTTTCAGCTGAGTTCTCCTTTCTGATGTTGTTTCACGTCCTCCATTTTTGCTTTGTTCTTGCTTTTGATATGACTTGGAGGAGGAGGAGGTGGAGGGCCCTTAGATATTGTGGAGTAGGATGATGATGCCAGAGTGCACTAACTAACCTTTGGGGAGGGAATAAAAATAAAAGTAAAAACAAAAAGGTAATAAGTTAGTATGGCCTCCGAGAAAAATATTGCAATATTTAAACATGTAGTATAAGAATATGAATCGTGTCCTAGATTGGGTGCCTCGTTGTGCCCGAGGTAGGCCTAGCGACAAGTTAATTTGGAGAACTTATAATGCTAAATGCCTCATTTTATTGATAAAAATAAGACGAATCCCAAAACGACACTAAGATTGCATAAAGTAAAAATGTCACTAATGGCCATTGGCCTTATTACATTTTAAAGCAAAAGGAAAAGAGACTCCTAACTATTTGGTCCCAGAAGGACCTTCCCCAGATCCGGCATCTTTAGCTCCATCGAACAGCTTCACCAGCTCACGCAGCCCCAGCAGTAGATAAGCCCTAGCCAAATGTCCTCCTTCATTTCACTCAGCGTTTTAGCAATTCTCGATCCTCCGGATGAATTTCCCTTCCAGCTCTACCAACCCTCGCTCCAAATGCCCTAGACCCTTGTTGGCGCTGACAGCCATATCCTTCCATTCCTCGATCAACTTTTGATTTGCTTCTTGAATTTCCTGATGTTCACTCTCGCACTTCCTGATCCTCTTGCGCAACTGGTTGTATTTAACCTGTATTTCAGCCCTCTCGTCGATGACCATGTGACCTCGAACAGACCCGGGCTATCCTAACCCAGCATGATCCACTTCTAGCCAACCTGGATAGTATGGGGTGTAACTGGCATGATATTTGTCAGGCTCTATGGAATCCTTTTCCAGGATGATCTTGCTGTTCCACATGTGTTGAGCTTGACATTTGTATGGACTATCGTCGTCTTGGAAATCGCCATGAAATGACTCATCTTTTCGACCTTTGGTATGACTTGCTTTCTCCCCGCCTGCCTCATGACTCGGAGAGGGACATAGGGATAAGTTCCCCTCAGACCAATGAGTATAAGAAATGAAGCGTCCCGAGAACGGATGATGAACTCTCCAGTGGGGAACCATTCGAACATCCACTGCACCTTGTCTTCTTTCAAGTTTTCAAACAACTCTACCCATCCTCGAGCATCCCCCGGCTGAGCACACATGTTAGGTATATGGTTCATTCTTGGGATGGTGAAAGGCTATATGATCATTCCACGGCCTTCGTGGAAGCTCTTGACGGTATTGACCCCTTTGGAGATGTTCTATAAGCCATATTTGGAGTAGTAAGTTGCAACCCTCAAAGTGACTGGCTCCTCGTTGACAGTTCTCCAAAGCTCGGTAGATTTCAGCAACAATCATGGGCACTATGTTGAAAGGCTGCCCTCCAATCCCTTCCATTAGTGTCTTGGTGACCATGGCTAACCTGGTATGGATCCTAGCCTTCTTCATAGGAAACACTATCATTCCCAAAAAGCAGAACATAAAGATGAAAACCCTCCTGTGGATATGCCCTAGTGATGTGAGGGCGAATTTATCTGAATAGGTGCGGTAGGACTTGCTATGACCGTACCACTCGTACAGATAGTCGAAAGGAATATAGGAGTCCTTCAAACAAGTCAAATCTGAGTTTCTCTTCAACCCCATCATTTTGAAGAAACCCCTACCCTTGCAGTTTTCTGGCATGAGCAAACCCGGAGTCTCCCAAGGAATACCAGCTAACCCACCTATTTCTTCGAGCAATGGGGTCATTTCGCGGTCCCCAAATCAAAACACTGATCTATCACTGTCCCAGAATAAGGTCGCAGCCTCTATGATTTTGTTGTCAGGCTGGATTTCCAAAAGAGAAGGTAAGTTCCCCAAATACTTGCGGACGAGACTCCGGTCACTAGAATGAAGGTCCTCCCACCAAGTTAGCAACCTTGGGTGAATGTTGGTTACCATGCCGAATCTGGGGATTTCGTGCCTCATTTCTACAAAATAAAGTGTTAGTCCCTTACCCCACCGGACTCGACTATTTAAATCAATAATTAGAATAATGGCATTTAGTTCTCCAAATAAATGCACAGAACAATGGTGTTGTCCGTTTGGGTTCCAGGGGAACCCAGTGGACTTTGGACAAGGCTGTCTTAAAGAGTCATTATGTGGACAGCATAACTGACTCGACTAGGTTTGACAGTGATGCGTGAACAATTAAATAGAATAAGGTTTCTATGAGGTGCTAGACCGGTACCCTGAGCGGACAACTCAAGAGGGAAAGGCACGGAACCGTCGACTGCATCGCCGATCGACTGGTTTTACCGCAAATATGCCTTTGCCAAATTTAGGGGGTAATAATATCGGAAGAGCGCAACAACTCATCAAGCGTTGCTATGGTATTTGTTTGGCACGAGTGGAATATGATGTTGAAGATGCAATTACAAAAAAAATGAAACAAATTGTCACGTATTTTCACGTTCACAATAATTACAATAGTTGCTCGAAAATTACAACGGTAGTGGAGGAAAACAGTAAATGAAAGCGTTAAAGAAAGAAAAAGAAACAAAAAAGCCAAGTCAGTTTCGAAGTAGAAGAGAGATAAAGACATTAAATAAAAGCAATAAAGAAGCAATAAAGTCACGAATAACATGTAATGGTAAAAGCCTAAAGAAATCCCCAGCAGAGTCGCCACGCTGTCGACGCCCCCTTTTTCTCGCGAAATCGGGTTTACGACATTTGAGAAGACAACTCTATTCCCGTGTGGGAATTGGGTTTTGGAATTGAAGAGTCGCCACCTAATGATTAAGTGCATTAGGACAGTGAGAGTTTTGAGTTTGAAAACCAGAGTTCGGGTAAGGGCTAGAAAATATCTCGAGGGGAAGGTGTTAGGCACCCCTCAAGATCCACTAGTGTGGTTCCCGGCCATGCTATGTTGTGACTTTAATGCAAATAAGTATACAAATAACTTCACACATCAGGGTTACAGATAGATACGTAACAAGCATATTGGAATCAAGGTCTAGATGATCTACAATTTGTTTGAGGGAGGGTCTAAATGCAGAAAATTAATCAAGACATTAAATAAACAAAGAAGAAAAATTTAGGGGGAAAAGGAATAATGCAGTAAAATTAAGAGGGGTTTTGGGTAGTTGAAAAGACAGGATTTTATTGATATTAAACAAAGTCACATAAAGGAAAGGGGGTCCTAGGTTTGTAAAACACATGGATCATCCACACAACACTGGTAATCAATCGTACGCATAGCGTTATCATGTGATCATCATCTCCATGTCTACCCTTCCCACCCCGTTAAGGTATTTAAGCGCGGAATGGTATCGTTACCTACTGCATGCTATTACCCGTCCCACCTATAAGTCCCGGAGGCGTTTAGGACTACTAATCCTAAAAGGGAGGGAGCTTGGATTTTCGGGGGTTTTAAAAGGATAAAATTCTAGGGCAACAAACAAAACACATAAAGTAGTTAATGGGGAAATAAGAACAATTAAAGGCTAAAGTAGGCCTCCTCACTTAAAGAAACGAATTGTTTAGCATGTCTTACACATACTGTTTAGGTCATTAATTAAAATTAGCGCAGGAAGATTTGATTTACCACATATTTCCCAGATAGGGAGTCCAAATTAGTCCTGCTTAGATGTAGTTGTCGAAAACTGACAGTTGATTAATTATCTAACTATTTGTATGTTAAACAGGGCCTATAGGCATGATATCTATAATCCAGGGACAGAGGAGTAGCTGATTGCAGAAAGTCATTAGTTATAAGCTCTACGAGTGTTAAACAAATTGCCACTAATTTTAAACTTAGGAACGAGTGGCGATTCTGATTAAGTTGATAGTTCCTATAGGCATGTTTTCTAGGTATAACTGATTTTGAGCAGAGATCCTATATGCAGGTCATCTATATGTAATCAGTTATTTTAACTCCTATAAGTAGGCTTGCCTAATGAAAAATGTATATGCAAAGTGTAGGAAGTCCTATAGGCATATTATCTATACAATATGCAGAGCTTCATTATCGATTTATTGCCATGGTATTATTACAAAGTGCAGAAAACCTATGGGCATGGTATCTATGTAAAAAATGCAAGCTTTGAAAGTGATAACCCCTATGAACATGGTTTCTAGGCGAGATGCAGAATTTTAAAGAGTAAATATCCTATAGACATGGTATCTACGTGAAAATGCAGAGTTTGAAAGCAATGATCCTACGAACATGATTTCTAGGTGAGATGCAGAATTTTAAAGGGTAAATATCCTATAGACATGATTTCTATGTGAAAATGCAGAATTTTAAAGAGTAAATATCTTATAGACATGATTTCTACCCCTTTGGCATGCATTCAGTCCCATCCCCTTTCACTATACCCCAGTAGTTATTACAAAGTTATTTACAAAGCTTATTACAGACCAAGCGAATCAGAAGGAATAATAAAATTACATCAGTGACTACATCTACATCTAATCAGCCTAATCCAGACTCAAAGTCTAATAATATGAGATAAACCAACTTCCACGATCGGATTTTCAAAGCCTTTCTCTTATTTGGGATGTGTCAAAGTTCCAAGGAACTTTAAGAATTCCAGGCAATGCTTACACCCCAAATATCATTGCAGAGTTAAGAACATAGTGCAGTGTGGAAGGGCCAGCCCTCAAATTTCCAAGTTCAGAGGGAACTCAAAGTCCCAAGACAAGGCTCATAGGAGGGGGGCAGAAAATAGAGACTAGGAGTAAGTGTAAGTGCAATGAAAGGGGATTAGGGGGAGCCAGGGCAGGCTGGTGGTCATGTCCAGCAACTGGAATGCTGGCACACCCCTGACCAGCCGATCATCTTAAAAATTAAAGAGTTAGGACCTTTTGAATGTCAGGTTCAGCCCTGGACAGCAACTTGGATGCTGCCAGGCTATACCTTAACACAATACACATAAGGGAATGGGGGTATGGGAAATTGAAAGAGGCTAGGATCCAAAGGACCCAGTTTTAATCCATGACAATAACTTTGTATATTGCCATATCTGAAACTACAGCCCAAGCACATAAAAGGGGGATGGGGATAAGGATTCATTGCAGCAACAGATATCAAGACATAAGTATTACTTTAAAGCTGAACTCTACAAAGCAGTAAAGTAGGCATGGGCATAAAAGCTTGTAAATAAACACATTGGAGTTGATGCTAGAATCAAAAGTAGGACATACCAGTTTCAAAAAAATAAATGAAAGCAGAAGTTTGGTAAGCCAAATTGCGAGCAAGCAATGCAAAAGATCTCAGAAGAGAGTAAAGAGTGCAAGAGAGTTTGTGATTCAAAAATCAGTGAATGAGGATTGTTGAAAGTATAGAAGGGAAGCCCCTTTTTATAGTGCAGCAAGTAAGTACGAAAAGGTAAGGAAAATAACCTTGAAAATTAATTTCCCTTCAATTAAGGGATTCTAATTTCCAACGGGTAAAGATAATTAAGGAAAGGGTCAATCAGAATATTTTCCAAGCAGTACAATAAAGGGTAAATACATAAAAACTATTTAAGGTAAAAGTCTAGTGGTACTTGATTTGTGAACAACAAGGAAGGGGAATCGGTAAAACAGCCAGTAAAAGAACCAAGTTGAAAACCTTGTTCGATTGAACCGAGTCAGAAAAGAGGTAAAGGAAAGTTTATTTTAGGAAAAAATCAGTAACAATCAAGTAAGCAACACTAAAGGGGTTCAGAATCAATTAACAGTTGGCAAAGCCTTTGAAAGAGAAGTTCTCATATATAAAACACATAGGCACGTCCAGCAAGAAGGGTGTAATGCTAATTACGAAAGACTAGCAAGAAAATTTCAAAATCACAAACGCAGAAAAAGTTCAAATTCAGTTCATAAACTCGGAGTGAGTCTGAGAGTTCGAGGTTTCAAAGTAGAACCCCTGTCCAAACACAAAATCAAACTTGCGAAAGAAACCCCCAAACCTTAGGGTTTTAAAACTCGAATTCGACACAGAGATGAGAGGTCAAGCTATTGAAACAGACTCAGAGACCTCTTTCAGAGTCTCATGAGAAAACATACAAGCACAATAGCAGGTTCAAGGCAAATAGAACATAGAAAATAATTTGAAGTGCAGGGAACAAGTTTCAAGAAAAGCTTGGAATTTAAGCGAGTTCAGGAGATAAAGGGGTAGTGTAAACTTAAGGAAATAGTCGATGAAACACATCTAGAAAGAACAAAGTCTGGTAAAGGCAAACAAAGTACTAAAACTCAGTAGGAAAACACAGTAAAGGAACACATAAGATAGGCATGTGAGAGCATGATATTGAAACCAATAGGAGACAGAACGGAGCATAACAGAAAAACTTCATAATACAGCAAATATAGAAACATACGAAAAGCATGCGAGTCAGAAAAGAGCAAATAAGAACATAGCAGGGATCGATTCACACCAAGAAAAGAAGAAGAAGAAGAAGAGTTAGAAACATTTTTTAAGAACCTTTTCCAGAAACCCTAATCGCAAAGAAGTAACTTTTTTGAAAGAAAATCGGAGAAAACGTTTAAGAAACTTAAGTAGTGCAAACATATAACAGATCTAAAACAATCGGAGAAAACCTCGATAGTTAGGGTTTTCAGATGAACCCTAGAATGAGAAAGGCTTCGAAAATGTCCGATCTAAGTTGGATGAGGTCAGAATCAGGCTCAGAAGACCAAGAACCACCGGAGCAAGGCCGGAGATGGCCGGAATCCTCGAATCGGTGAAGGTCTGAGCGAAGACCCTCGAGGTCTGGCCTCGAACCTTCGAGCAACAGGCATGTAGGAGCCGTAGGGGGGTGAGTATAGGTTGTCCATGGCCTGAGAAGCCATGGACTCTGGTGAAAACACAGTGGAGCAAGGTAGGGGGAGGCTAGGGTTCCGAAGAACCTTGAGAGAGTTTGAGAGGGTTTGGGGATTCGAGGGCGGCTGAAGGGTGGAAATGAATTAGGGTTGGGGGTAGTCGGTGAATTAAAAAGGAAAGGTTTAATTTGAGCCCGGCTGTGATTAAAGGGGGGATTCGGTCGGGTATTATGAATTGGGTCAGGGTTGGGTCGATTTTAGGATTTGGGCCGGTAAAATTGAGTTTAAATTGGGGGTTTAATATGGCTATAATCGAAACGCAATGGGCTATGTATTAAATAGCCAATTTCTCCCCTTTTAATTTGATTAAATTTAAAACGATTTTTAAAAATAAATTAAATCACTGAATTAATTAATGATATATAAATGTTAATTTAAAAATACTGGGAGTAATTTTATAATTACAAGATGCTATTAATCGCAATATAGGCTATAATTGACCAATTTTATGACAAATTTTTAGACTTTAAAAATATACAAAATAAATTTAATAAAAAAAAAAATATGCAAAAAAATTACCTTAATTATATTGTGATGTAAATAGGAGGATGGAAATAAATTACTCACCAAAATGATAGTATTGGGAATAATTATCGGGTTTTGTACTGTTAAAACAAAATAATAAATATGATTTTTAAAAGCTTTAAAAATTGGAAAAATGTCAAAAATTCTTGGGCATACTTATATATGCATGTACATGCTATTTTGAGAATATTTTGAATATAAAAATAGATAAAGGAAAAATTGGGTATCAACACACGTTTAGCTTATTTTATTTAACAAAATAGAAATTACCAGGGCATTATTGCGCGGCTGAGATATGCCTTCCGCTTCCTCATGAATGATAGGACGCCCTCGAGCACATAGCTCCGAGTCCATTTTTCTCTAGTGATTGACACCTTGGTGCGTTTGAATATAGGATCTTGTGGAACATCGACACAGCCAACGATCATATGGATTACATGTTGTTGTTCTTCCTGCTCATTTTTTCTGTTTGCGTCTCTTTCCTTGAAGTGGTTCTTAGCTCGATCACTGAGAAACTCTCGAAGATGACCCTCGTTGAACAATCGAGTTACCTCCTCCCTCAGCTACCTGCAGTCTTCAGTCTTATGGCCATGTGTGCCATGAAATTTCACATAAAGTTTGGATTCTTTTGAGAAGAATCGGTTTGTATTGTCCTGGGCCACCTGGTGTCTTTGATTCTTCCAATAGCTCACACGATCCCCGATGCATCTACGCTGAACTCATAAGTCCCTGAGAGTTTTGACCTCGATCATTTCTTCGATTGATCCGAGGAATGTTAGGCCCCAAACCGTTATTTCTCCGATTGATATATGGCTGATATCGTTCCTTATTTGATCTTGGTTCCCGATCTGTATCCCTCGGGGCCTTAACTGCCAATCTATTAGGATGAACTGAACCCGGGGTGGCTCCCAACTGGTCGTCCTCGATCCTGATCTCCGACTGGTAATGATTATATACGCCTGACCAAGTTACAGCTAGGTACTCGATCTGATTTTGCTTCAATTTCCGTGATGCGATCGAACTCCGCTCGTTCAAACCCTGCATAAAAGCTTGTACTGCCCAATCATCCGAGACTGGTGGTAATTCCATTCGCTCCATTTGAAATCGGGATACGAACTCCCTTAGCACCCCATCGTTCCTCTGTCTTATTTTAAAAACGTCTGATTTTCTTGTCGCCGCCTTTATGGCCCCGACATGTGCTTTCACGAAGGCGTCTGCTAACATAGCAAACGAATCGATAGAGTTCGGGTGCAAGTTGTGATACCAAATCATGGCTCCCTTTGACAAATTTTTCCCAAATTTTTTCAACAATATTGATTCGATCTCATCATCACTCAAATTGTTTCCTTTAATCCCGCAAGTGTATGAGGTAATATGTTCATTAAGATCGGTTGTTCCTTTGTATTTAGGTATATTGGGCATGCGAAACATTTTAGGAATGGGCTTCAAAGCCTCACTCGGAAGGAACGACTTTTGTATGAACCTTTTGGCATCCAAATCTTTTAAGGTCGGGGGTGCCCCCGGTATTTGATTAACACAGGAGTTATAAGTCTCCATTTTTTTGTCATTATCCTCAATATTATTCTCCCTGGACTCGATTCTCTTGGTGAGTTCCTCGAGAATCCTCATAATTGTGGGATCAGTCCCCGAGCCATTACCATTTGATCTTTCCTGTATTGTTTCAATACGTCGAGTATTTTCTCCTTCGACTATACTTGGAGTTTCGTGTTGACTTTGAAGCTGAGCGATAGCAAGCTGTTGAGCTTGTGGCATCTCGAATATTACTTGGAGGCTGACTCCCCCATCTCCTATACCCTGTATTCCTTGGCCACCAAATCGGGCTTCCCTGCGTACACTTCCTCCGGGGTCTGTGCCTAAATCCTCGTTCAAAGGAAGTGTGAACTAATATCAACTGGTTCCACATTTGGCACTTCCCCAGGGTTTATCGGTGGTACACCGACCCCTACATTATTGGTTTCCCCATGAAACCAAGACCATCGTTGTCGTGTACAGGTGCGTTTGCGAGTTTCACATGTTTTAGCCTAAGAACAAAAATTCTCGAGAAGAACAAGTGTAAAAATAACGTGTGTTATTAGAATGAGTACTGAAATAACCACTATTATCTTTAGCCCATGGTGGGCGTCAAACTGTTTACCTCGAAAATGCGAGTAATAATTAAACTTGTTTATGGTTTTAAACATATGTGATTTAATTCAATACTAATTAATAACCAAGAAGAACAACGTATCAATGAAAGAAGTAAAATCAAACCAATATGCAAGCCAATCTCGGCCTCGAGCTAAGGTGACCTCGACGTAGTTCAAGAACAATAAAGTAAGAATAATAAAGTTAAAGGACAATTCTGATGAACAATGAGCAAGAAAGTAAAAGAGTATATTCTCTTGCCAATGATTGATGATGGTTACAAATGATTGGGGTCCCTTTATATAATAGGGGAACCCTAAATAAGGTACATTTCTATTTACAGTAAAGAATCTTATTGGGACAGCTGTCTAACCGCCTAGTACGGATTCGTACTAACTTGTACAAGTCTATTCCTGAATTTACACGTGGCGCAATCTTGCTCTTTCTGTTACAAAGCCACAATGGCATTGTCTCGAGGTCGGTCACGTTCGACCTCGATATTCATTGGTCATTTTGATCTTCGAGCTTCGAACTCTGCCATCAGCCTCAAACCCAGTGTACTTCGGGCTTATTCTTGAAGTGGTTCCTCGAGCCCACTAAATTAAGCATACTTAAGTTTGACCGTATACACACCCCTAGTTATGTTCATGCCCTTCCAGTGTCATTGTTCTTTCTCTATCGCGATATAACTGCGATAGGAGAGCGGGACGCGCGCGTAGCGTCGATCTCTCCTTCTCAACTTTTGGTCAGCCCCACTACAATTTAGTGGTAGCCAGTTTCATGTCTTATTCTTTTGCATAGCTGAGAACATATCCCATGCATAGTTCATCTTTTATACATCATAGAGATTCGGTGATACAGTATAGGAGATCTAAACATGTACATAGGTTACTTTATCACATTTATTGCATATGTATTGATTTTCTTATTAGTGAGCCCCACTATTAACTATGCCTTTTATTGTTTCGGCTGTCTTTTAAGAACCATCATCAATTACCAATCAATCAATCATCTATACCAAAATCTTAAATTACTTAGATTAGATACATGAATCTCTCATTTTAATGCTTAATAATTTGTCATTTAAGGTAAGGTAAAAGTTCTCTGAAGTTAGACGTACTTTAACTACTTAACTTTAAAGATGTACAAATATGTAACCAAGTAAAGATTAGAGGTCCTTTTAAGTATTTAACTTTAAAGATGTACAAATACGTAACCAAGTAAAGATTACTAACAAACCTAGATCTACATAAATTTAATAACTATGTTTTAACCCTAACTATTCCCTCCGTTTCAAGTTATGTGGCAAAATTTTAATATGCACCAAGTTAAATAAAATAACGAAGGCTTTTGAAACTTAGGATTATAAACATGCTATAAAATTTGTTCGGTTATAGACTTTTGAAACTTATTGTCTTAAATACACCATAACATTTGTATGGCTATAAAAACTTCTGATTAAGGATAAAGTGAAAGGTTTAACTTAAAAAATTTCTAATTTAGAAAGCTCGCATTCTTTTTATAAGAGACCAAAAGAAAATGCTTAGAAAATGCTTTCAACTGAAGTGGAGCAAGTAGTTGTTATAGCCCATTGTGATTTTCAGCTTTCATTATGTTCTTTTTTAGTTAAATGCATTGAAACAATAAATTATACATCTATTCAGACTATTCCTCTTCACATGCTTTTAGGTCTATCTTATCCACTTCTAACATCTCCAATCACAATATCACACCTAACAGTCTGTATCTGGAGATCTATATAATGACCTTACCTCATTTTATCACCAACAATTACCCGCTCCCAAAAAGGGGCAACTGTGCACGGACTTTTCTTGGAAGAACGCTAGAATTTATAACTAGGATAGCAACAGGAGTAAGTCCTGTTAAGCAGGGCCAGAGCTGTGCCAAATTTAGACACTGAAAAGAACTGAAAGAGTACCATACAATGATATTCTTTTATTGCTAAAATGAGATACAGCTTCAAATACTGTTCATTATGAAGCATGACAAACTATTGAACGTTGTGGTGGACATGGTAGTTGTAGGGATGGGGATTAGGAGCAGGGTTACGGAGGATTTATTGCTTCAACTTTGACATGAACGCCTATAAGTCGAAAGGATATTATATTCATACAAGTGCCACAGCTTCCCTGTTGGGAATTCCATTTGTCTGTGCCAGTGAAGGGAGTTCACTCCCTAATGGCAGCTTTGCTGATCCTCCACCATTTGCCTGACCTGATTCCAGATCCTTCTGAGGGTAACATCTTCCACTCCCGCGGACTAGATCCTTTATTTTTTTCATGAGGTCTTTATCGTCAAGCAAGGATTCCATCGTCACATGTACACCTGAGAGCAAAGAAGAGTAAGAACAAGATGGAAAAACAATTCTCCTATCATCAGTATGTAGCAAAATTGCCCTATCAGTTGACGCTAGAGTAAGCCATTGGAACAAAAATGTAAACAAATTGCTAGTGAAGTTCTGTTGCACTTCTATCCACATTGATGTCTTTGATAAGTTCACCGCAATATGCTCCACAAACAATTAAATTCAAATTTGAAACAAGATTTACAGTATTAGTCCAAATTAATATGTCACTATTTAACAGACAAATCCACGTTGAGTCATCCTTTTTCTCTCATTATATTTGCAGTAGCTTGTTTCATGTAACATCACAGCCACAAGCAAGAGCAACGTATTCTATATGAATCAAGCATTCCTACCTGAAGGACACTGCAAAAGAAGACATTCATCATAGAGATCATTGCAGATCTTCCCAATTGCAATCAGCAAAAGCAGCCAAAACTCTTAAAAACTTCTATCCTATTGTATTGAAGAGTCGCCTTGAAAGCCAAGGAAAATATACTAGTTACAAAAAGTAAGTTCTGTACCGGTCTATACTGTGGTAAAAGTTTGCCAGTTCTGCATGGATACACTTTTAGCATCTTAAACTGCACTTCTACCAATCACTTTCATTCCCAAAAAAGAATATTAAAGTAGACTATTCCAGGCACTGATGGTGTTTCACGCAGTACTAGTAAGAACTCAAATAGGTTTTTGTTCCAGCTGCTTATATATCAATTTATCCTAAATTTTGACAACCAAGTCGGTTTATCAAATAATAAAGGCTGGCAGACTATCCAGTTCTTTTTGTATCGAGTAGGAGAAATCCAACTTAAGCAATCACAGTACAACTTTGTGCACGAATAGACAAAAATGAAACCAAATAATACCGCTTTCATAATATGGGAAAAATACTTTATAGACCGCTTTAAATTCTCTCAAATTCTCAAAAAAAATCCCCCAACTCATTTCAAAACTCATCTGGCATTATGATTTTCCATTTGGTAACACCTAAGCTCTTTAACCAGAATAATCAAGGAGGAGCTTTCATAGTACCAAAGAAAGGCCAGAGCTTTATTGAATCCAAAATAAAAAATTTGGGGCTTTCTAAAAGTTTTAGATTATACCAAGACGAGAACTTTAATGCAACCAGATGATAAATTAAAGTTTCAAAGCTATAGCACAGATCAAGAGTTTGGATAAAAATGTGGTATTTTCTTGATCTATAGTTATTTAATCTTAATAGAGATCTCTCCAACATTGAGATGTAGCATATTATTTTTTTTGTTAAGAAACAGAAGAAAAACAAAATACATATCATAATGATGTGAAACGTAGTTTGAGATGCATTTTAATTCAAATTTGCAAGTGGTCAATTGAACCTATATTTCTTTCATTTTACTTTCTTATGTTGGTGGCTTTCGGCCAACTTGGCACACCTCAACTATTCTACAGCGTACCTACTACCTCCCACTAGCATCGGTACCAGGTAATTTTGTCAATCAAAGCTTAAGCAGATGAGAAAGAATCATCTAGTGTTTTTTGTCCTTGCTAGGATTTGAACCTGAGACCTCCTAATTTTCCTCGCTTCATTAAGCACTAGGCCACACCTTTGGGTGTTATGTAGTTACACCTCTTTTTTAGTAAGGAAAACAACCCTCTTTTTTGGTTAATTAGAGCAGTGTGATGCAAGATATCAATACATTACATCGTATGAACATTCACAACTTTATTTAACCTAAAACTAGTTTACTAAATAGTTACAATATGAATTTAAACACATCATTTAAAAGATTATAATGTTTTCTTTAGTTTAAACATATTATGTTACCAATCTAAAAAAACAAAAAAAAAATACAAAACACCACATTTGAGAAATTATAAGTTTTTGGTAAAATTACCATGAATATACCACAAATTTACAAATCGCAGTTCCAATACAAATAACAGATTCTCAACAAAGTGGTCAGATTTGTTCCACTGATATATTCTGTAACTTATTTTAGGTTCAAGAAGAGCACCTAACACTAACATATGGTGGTATTAACCTATGCTTTTCTTGACCGTCAGAAAAGTGAATGCCATGTGAGTCAAGATTCAAGAATAAGTTCAAGGGCTCCGTTAAGATTCTGATAGAATTTAGGCTTGCAGAAATTATCTCTTTCTCTAAAAAGTCGTCTAAAAGATCAATTAATAATGTTGAGGTAGGGGTTCCTGGGATTATATGGCCAAGTAAGTGACCGGTAGGTAAGCGTGACACGCCCATAATGCGTGACACCTGACTCTCAAGATGAAATTTTACCCTCTTAGATCATATAAGTCTAATGAAACGCAACAAATTGCATGGAAGAAGAACCACTGACTTGATACTTGTCATGATGGGCTGACTCATTAAATGGGTCATTGTCCAACCGTGCCCAAAGTTCACTTGGGTCAAGATTGTTAAACAATGGGTTGTAACCCAACCCGCCCAAATTGACCCAAATCTTTGCAATATTCTCAACTTTTAAACAATCATATATACAAATTATCGTATGTTTTGAAGAAAATGTTAATTCATGCCAAATGATTTCTTTCCTCAGTTAGGATTTAGAATTTTATTTGATAGTTCTTCATCTTATAACAATACCAAAGATCAAAATAATAAAAAGTAGCAAAATTAGAACTTTTCACCCACCCCAACCCCCACCCTACCCCTGAACCCCATCCCCACCCTCAATAAAAATATTATTTAGATAAAATAAGTACTTTCGTTTCATGTTGTAGAAAAAGTATTTTCTTTTGTTTCAACAAAAAAATACTTTTTTTTTTATGACGTAGAAACAGTATTTTCTTTTTTTTTCACAAAACGAGTACTTTCTTTCCCTTTTGTAGAAAAAGTAATTTTTTTAATGTTGTAGATCGTGTATTTTCTTTTACATTTCAACAAAATGAAAATTTTCTTTACGATATAGAATAAGTATTTTCTTTCATTTTAATAAAATAAATACTTTCTTCCTATGATGAGAAAACATTACTTTCTTTTTCATAAAATGAGTACGTTCTTTTCATGTTACAGAAAAAATATTTTCTTTTGTTTCAACAAAAAATTTTAGAAAATATTTTCAAGAGAACGGAAAATATTTTCCACCAATTGGAGAAAAACAAATTCATAAAGAAAATATTTTTCAAACATTTAAACCAACCAAACATAGGAAAATTAGAAAATATTCTCCAAAGCATGGTCAAGGTAGAACTTTAAGATCGAGCATTTTCATGGGTCAACGTTGGGCATCATCATGGGTCCGTTTGAGCTGATGACTTTTTATGTGTTAACTTGGGCTAGCCTAAAACAGCCCATCTTCAAAAATGTTTCAGCCCAAACCCATTAAAACTTGGGTGGGTTGGACGGGTCAAATGGGTTTGGGTTAGTTTTTCCACCCCTTCAATGGTTCACATAATATCTTAATTGATGCCCATTAATTGGATAAAATCAATGCTCAGTGGTTCGTATTATAACTTAAAATGGGGCTTTCCCCAGTTCATAGTCTGCCCCTTCTTTCTCCATGTCCAATAATTAATAGCTACAGTCAATTACTTCTCTTTTGAGAAGATAGCTACAGCCAATTAATTAAAGCTAGCTTTAAGGTAATTTTGGGTCACCTATTTCCTCATTGAAGGTAGTATTTCCCAGATATTTATACAAGCAACCACTATTCAAGGGAAATTTAATGATAAAGAAAGAAACTACACTTCTTATCTTTCAGATAGAGTATAAAATAAATTGTTATGAGTCTTCGGTGGAGGGAAGCTTATGATTCAAAGATGTTCTTTTCTTGATGCCAATATACTTCGCTAGGATACCGCTTAAGGGAGTTCTTTACTTGTAGGAAAAAAAATGTTAAGCTAAATTGTCATACCGCGGTAATAAAGAGAAAAGAAAGGCTTCAATAGACAATTACCATGTGTCTTACCTATTCAAGGAGGGGCTTTGGGTAAACCTACAAGAAGGTAATTCTATGAGCTCTTAAAGAAACTTTTTATGAAGTTTACCTAGCCAATAAAAGGAAGTCAAACTATTGCTGATCATGCAGGAAAAACTTTTAATAGTGCCAATCACACAAACTATAGACTTTTTAAAGAGAAATATTAAAATAATAGAACTTCTAAAGAGAAGTATTACAGCATGAAAAAAGAAGAAAATAAGGTTTTCCAATCAAATATTTATTCACTATCCCATATAGAAATTTTCACCATGGTTTAACTTCTGTGTATTGATTTAATAAACCTTAACGGTAACATTCTCAAGTATCAAGCTAATAGAACTAAAATTAACAGGAAAATGACTAAAGATGAGGAAACGGCAGCAAATGAGGAAGAAAGAAGAAAAGGCAGCAGAAGCAGTAATTGTTGTAGTATAAGAAGTAGCAGTAATACTAATTTACCTTTTTTCAAAAAAGAGATAAAAAAGTAGTAATACTAATTATTCATACACTCATGAAAATGTTTTCAAAAGTAGATAGAAATAACTATAATGCAGTTATACTTGAATATTAACTTAAACCGAGTCAATTTTTAATATAAACATAAAAGTGTAGTCAGAATATGATAATGTAGCCCGGGAAACAGATCACCACCAGAAGATGTATATGGTATCACATGAATATTGGACTTCTAAAGAGAAGTACTAATAAAGTTAAATGTAATGCAGCTGGGTTAGTAATGTTGTTAATATAGATAACTGTTTATGGTAACGTATTTAGTAGCTACATGCATTAAAACATTACATTTTCTTTATAAAAGATTAAAAACATATTAAAAAAAAAAAAAAAAAAAGAGGACTAAAATTGGAAGAATTAAGAGTTTCATCAGGATCCTATAATCCTACTTATGATACTGTATAACAACAACAACACCTACGCCTCAGTCCGAAACAAAGTTGCGGTTGGCGATATAAATCCTCACTTCTTTCTTTTAGCTCAACTCATATAACCATCATGCCAAAATAAAATAAGAGTGGTAGTACTAATGATACTGTATGATCCTGCGAAATTTTATTAGTTCCTCTGAAATTTTATTATGACCCTATTTTGAGCACACCTCTTTCAATCCTACAAGCAATCCAGATCTTTCATGAACTAGGATAATAAGATTGTAGAGTCCTAGGATCCAGACTGCGATTTTGACAAAATAGACCTTTACTAGTAATTACTTGGTGAACATAAGTTCACAGACATTCTTTCAATTGTTCGACTCAAAATAAAAATGTGATTATACATGCATATAACAAGAAATAACTTTGGGTAGATGGTCAAGACAAAATCTTGAAAAAGAAAAAGTGAGGATACACAACACGTGCCCTATATAGGACGATAAGTTGGAATCACCATAAGAAACTTGGAGTCTAGTTATTGAGGACTTCTCTTCTGCAGAACAGTATTTGCAAGGACTTAGTCCAGGTGCAAACAATACATGTCCTAACTTTGCTTACATGTATAAGGCAAATTAAATTTGGACGAGTCAGCTATTATTACTATTAAGGTAGATTTAATAACACGGCCAAGTTTCTCTTCTCACTTAAACACTTCAAAGTACAAAAACGAGTTAAAATTGATTTCACTGTATGACAAGGGATCAAGCATTGTGAAGCATGTGGTAGAACTTTTATCAGGAACATGAAACACAACCCAGCATTTTTCTGTACAATTTAATTTAAAGACCTGATTAAAACTTTTGTTTTGATCAAATCACAGATACGCAAGAAAAGTAAGTTTCCTCTTATGTTTCTATTTTAGGAAGTGGGTGGGGACAGAGATACAACAAAGAGGACGAATGCAAATACGGTATCGCCAGTAATGTTTTGGGTAAAGTTTTGATCAAATCACAGATATGCAAGAAAGGTAAGTTTCCTCTTATGTTTCTTTTTTAGGAGGTGGGTGGGACAGAGAGACAACAAAGAGGACGAGTGCACATACGGTATCGCCAGTAATGTTTTGGGTTTGTTGGATCATTGATTGTCTCTTCCACTGCAGGCCGCGTTGTGTAATCTTCTTTGAGTGCTAGCAAATCCTGTTCATTATGTTGCAATTTTGTCAGTGCCATGGAAGAAAATACTGAACGTTGAGATGAGCATTGAAACATTAATCCTGCTGGGCAGCTCATTAACATCATAAAAGAAATTGCAAATAGTGGAAAGCACAATGTCAAGATCACACGCCTCAAAAGAAATGATACCATGACAAACAACCACCTAATTTTTCTCATGACTGCTTTAGAGTAGAACAGAAAAGATGCTCATTAAGTAGCATATTTAGTCACGAAGTGGTTTAGTAGCCCTGACTAAACATTAGTACTACTAAATATCCATGCATTTCAATGCTAACTTGAATAAGTACATAGTTCTAACTTTTTGAATGCCGGTAGACGAAACACAACCAATCAACCATTTCCACAGAACTACAGAATCTATGCTTTCCTATCTGTTTGAAAACATCCATTCCGAGAAATAAATCAACTTCTCTTTTGTAGAGCTAAAAAGTCGTAAGATGTCAATATGGTGAACAATCAAACGAATTTGTTAAGAAATTTTTTTCATTTGGGGGTGGTGGGAGGATAATTAATTTATTACGTAGGATCTTTACATCACCACCCTTTCCAAATTGAATTTGGTTGTTCGAAATTAGCTAAAAGCTCCCCAGGAAAAGGAATTTTGACTTTTTCTTGCTCTTGGAACTAAGTTGCTCCGACATGGCAGTTTAGGTGCCGCACTCATGTCAACACGACACTAGTGTGGGTGTGGGTATGGGATCCGTACAGGATTTGGTCAAACAATTTTGGATACTTTCACCACAACGGACGGAAAAATTCGAGACAAAATACAATTTGATTCCCAAAATCAGAACCAGAACTAGGGTAAATTTGAAGAAAATAGCATACCAAATCTAGGAAATCAATCCTTTACTTATCTAAAACTTGAGAATAAAAAAGAAATTCATACTTTACAAGATATACATAAGTATTCCACAAAATTTCTCATAATTTAGAGATATTTATAAATTTTTAGTTTTTTGAATTATTTTTAGCCGGATCCCTGCACCCGTATCCGTATTATGATCCATATCTCCGAATCTCAGAATTTACATATCGTAGGATCCGACTTCTAGATCCGCACCCGTGTCCGAGCAACTTAGTCTTGGGCTAAAGAGCATTATCCTTTAGAAGCCTAGCAAGCTAGTGCCTTTAGAAGGAATTAAGGGATTATTGAAAGGACATAGAACCCACTAATCATCATGCTGCATCAGTGTTATGAAGCTTCGAGGCACATGTGAGCGAGCCAATTTAGCACTAACTACTAATCAAGCATCAAGTACATGCTACAAAAAGAGTGGCAGGATCTATATATCAATGAAGTACCTGGAGCGGAAAGATTGACCACATCGATGGAGCTTCAACATGCTGCCGCAAGACAAAGTGCACAATTTCAGGAGTGCATTGATCAGGTGGCAACTCATCAGATCCCACGACTGCTTGAAAAAAGTGGTGCCTTCTCTCTTCATCTTCCTCCCACCAAGCGCGTAGAGTGGAACAGTCATGGCATGATGGAGCACAAACCTGAGTTTAAAGTAGCAAACTTTATTTGGCTAGCCTTTAAGCAACAAGGACTAGTATGCATTAAAACCAGATTGTTACTTAGACGACAAACACACTCCTAGAAGTCTTACAAGGCTTCCATAGAAGAAAAAGGAAGCATATTCAAAGGTGTCTTCACTCTTTTCATCCAATATACCCCGAAGAGTAAGCATTAAAAGCAGAACAATATTTAGTTCTTTCAAAAAAAAAATCATGTTAAGCAAGATTAGTGCTTGCATCTAGTTTCCATTGACTTTGAACAGACTTCCAGTCCAGTACATCAGTATGTTTTCATTTAAAAGGTAGAATGACAGAGAACAGGAGTAACAATCAAGAGTTTTGTCAAGCCCCCAGGTGCTGTTTTCTTACAGCCAGAGGGAGCACTTGGACAATTTTTATAGCAACACGATGTATAATCACATGAAGAAAATGCTCAGATTCAATTTGAGTACCTAAGGTAACATCATAAAATTGCTCAGCCTTTTTATATTTCTGTCATGGTTTGATAATATTTGTTTAATAGGTTAAGCATGTTTTACATTTTTACAGAAAGTGGTTTGTACAGTAGATTATCATAGAAACTGCTCCACATAAGACTAACGTCCGTTGGTCCTTCGTCGTTCAAGTAATTTGATTTGGTTTATGAAAATATATGCACTAGTTAAAAAAGTGAAAAATGCTCTCAGGCACAGTTTACGAGGTGAGGTCTTAAATCTTTTTCTGAGAGCAATGCAGGTCATCGGAGGTTACTGGAGGGACTGCATTTTCTTCAATGTCGTCAGATTGATTAAAAACACGGTTCGTGAACATGCAAACAAGATCAAAAGGGTCTCTTTCACGGAGGCGGACAAATCTTTTGATATCACGGAGAACTTTTCTGGTTCAGTTCTGTGGTATGACCAGGTGGAGAGAGCTGAATTTAATGTGTAGGATAACAGTTGGCAAGAAGTTCTGCTATGCATTTGTGATTTATGACATGGCGACATGGGCATAAGGATACAAGTATAAAAGTTGGAAGTTAATGACCATTTACACAACAATTATTGCTCTCAAAAGTACAACAGATATGGCAGATTCATTAGTATCATGGCAGTACATGGCGAGAGGAGATCAGTCATTAAAGTTCCTGAACTGTCTCCAAACAAGGGGTCCCGAATGGTACACCTGAAGCAGAGGTATAAGATATTATCTTCGGATTTAGACCTCATTTTATCACATTTTCAGTTTGGGAGCTCGAGTTTGGGAGATTTTAGAGGGGATTTTTACCATTTGGATTGGGGTAAGTATTTTTTACTCGGATTTGCTTATTTTACATGATTTCATATTTGATTTTGCCATTTGATTAATGAATCTAAAGGAGAAATTGCGGGTTTCTGTCTAAACTATTCTAAAGTGAATAATTGAGTTTTGAACACCGCTTCGAAGTCAGAATTTGATGAAATTAGTATGATTGGACTCGTATTCGCAAGGGTTGTGGGAATTTGTGAGTTTCGTCGGATTCCAGGATGCGAACCGGGGTTGACTTTGAGTATTTGATTAAAGCTTTGACCTTTCTCGTTTGGGTTTGTTTCCTATGGCATTATTTGATATTTTTTAATTGCTTTTGGCTAGTTTCAAGCCGTTTAGATGTCGATTCGCGCGGGATGGCGTTTTTGGTTCGAGATAAGTAACAAATCTAAACTTGGATTTGAGGTATTATCCCTGAGAAGCATGATATTTGAGATGTATTGGAGTAACGCATGTGCTAGGTAACGGGCGTGTGTGCGTGCAGCGAGGTATTCATGATTCGGATAGTTCTTAGGGTATTATATGACTTGTTTTGCTATCATGCTTTTTTGATATCAAGTTTTCTCCATTTGTATGACAAAATGAGTTATTATTCATGCTAGAAATCACGTCTAGGCTATCTGCTTAATTGTTTGAGACATGATAGGGCTATTTTTGCCATGTTGAAATATTTGTCTTCGCTGTAGTCATACTGTTCGGTCAT
Organism: Nicotiana attenuata; assembly: GCF_001879085.1. Classification (NCBI taxonomy): domain Eukaryota; kingdom Viridiplantae; phylum Streptophyta; class Magnoliopsida; order Solanales; family Solanaceae; genus Nicotiana; species Nicotiana attenuata. Next base: position 80,806,920 of record NC_031989.1, read on the forward strand.
GATAGTTATATCTGCATGTTATATCTCTATCTCTGTACACTTTTGATATGTTGTCTCACATGTTATTGGTGTTCTTGTACGTGATACGAGTTTGAGCTGAATTTGTGGCACATTGTGATACTGCGTGTTGTGTAATTGGATTATGTTTCTATGAGATGTTGGCATATGGAGACTTGAGCGGATTGATGACTGATGTAGGCCATAGAGCCACGTTGTGAGTTATATTTGGATCGGGTTGCACGCCGCAACGGATTAATATTTGGATCGGATTGCACGTCGCAACGGTTTGATATTTGGATCGGATCGCACGCTGCAACGGTTATATTGATTAGCGCTTGGGCAAGGATCCGCCCCTCAGGAATTTGGTATTCGCAGTGAGGGCAGGCACAGAGATATATATGTGCTTTGGTGAGGGGCATTTATGCAAGGCACCCGTATAGTGCTGAGTGTAATTGTGTGTGATGGTGAGGGGCATTTGTGCCAGCCACCATGAGCGTGCTGAGTGTGAGTGTACGTAATGGCTTCGTTTCAATGCTATTGACTTGACATGTATATTTGACATGTAGGCATAGATATGTATTTTCCTCATGCTAGATGGCAATATGGTGTTGTTGACTTGACTTGTTTATATTTGACATGTAGGCATAGAGATGTCTTTTCCTCATTCTAGCTGGTAATGAAATATCTTATCAGTTGTTAAAAGTTCGGAAAATCACAGCTTCCTTGATAAACTCAACATTTTTTAAATTTCGGTGAAAGATTGGACTTTGACTGTCATACTAGTTTTTTTATGATGTTGATGCAGACCAACTAACACATCTAAGGCTCATTTTGGGTATTTTTAAAGCAGATTCTGGGCTACATGTCAATCGGAGAAAGAGGCTGTTATTCCCAATCAAAGAGGTTGCAAATTACCAGATTCTAGCTGCTACTCTGAGATGTGAGGTGGGTTCATAACCTACTACTTATCTGGGCTTATCTCTAGGATCCACAATAAAGCTCAGGGAATCTGGAATGGAGTGCTTGAAATCTTGAAAGATGTAAAAAGAGGTTAACAATCTGGAAGAGCCAATATCTTTCCCTGGGAGGGAGAGTGATATTGGTGAGCCAATATCCTACCTGCGTTATGTCTTTGTTTCCTTTACCTTGTAAGGTAAGATAAAGAATTGTTGCATTAAGGAGGAAATGCCAATCATCTGGTTAATTGGAAAACTCTCATCACTAGTAAAGGACAAGGGGGCTGGGCATCAGGAACCTCAAGGCACACAAACAAAGCCTTCTCATGAAGTGGCTATAGAGGTATAATCTGGAGACTAATGCCTTATGGAGAAGAGTTATCTGCTAGTATAGTCAGGATGGACAGTGGTGCACTAGGTCTGTCAATAGCCATTATGGGGTGAGTGTTTGGAAATCCATTAGAATGCACCGGAACTCTTTGGCTACAAATTGCAGGATACAACAACAACAACAAAAAAAAATAACTCGGTGGGGTCTGGGAGGGTAGAGTGTACGCAAACCTTACTCCTATCCGGAGAAGGTAGAGATGTTGTTTCTGATAGACTCTCGGCCCAGGAAAGATGAAACGAAGCAGTAGCAACAAGCAATAACAACAATAAAATACTGAGAAAACCAAAGCGAAAGATAGTGAGAGAACAGCACATAACAAGAGCAATGTAAGAGCCAGAAAAATAGATGGAAAGAAGCAGTAGCAACAAACCGTACCAATAGCAAGATACCAAGAAACCGAAGCGAAAGATAATAAAAAACAGCAGGTAAATAGCAATCTAAGAACAAGAAAAACTAACAAACTAACACTAATACCACTGGTACGGAAACGAAAAATGCTCGACTACTTACTAGCCTTCTACCCTCCTATTAAGGGTCATGTCCTCAGTAAGCTGAAGTCGCGGCATGTCCCGCCTGATCACCTCTCCTCAATATTTCTTTGGCCTCCCTCTACCTCTTCTAATACCCATCAAGACCAACCGCTCACACCTCCTTACTGGGGCATCTATGCCTCTCCTCTCCACATGCCCGAATCATCTCAACCTCGCTTCCCACATCTTGTCCTCCACGGGCACCATTCCTAATCTTATCCAACCTCGTATGCTCGCATATCCATCTCAACATATGTTCTTAACTGGCTAACACTCTGCCCCGTACAACATAGTCGTTCTAACCATCACTCTGTACAACTTATCTTTAAGTCTCGGTGACACATTCTTATCACACAAGACGCCGGATGCTAGCCTCCAATTCATACACCCCGTTCGTATAAGATGTGTGACATCCTCATTAATCTCCTCATTCCCTTGGATAACAGACCCAAGATACTTGAAACTTCCTCTTTTGGGGATAACTTGTGAATCAAGCCTCACGTCCAAGTCCACTTCCTCGGTCGCGCCGCTGAACTTACACTCCAAGTATTCGGTGTTAGTCTTGCTCAACTTGAAACCTTTAGACTCTAGCGTCTGTCTCCAAACTTCCAGCCTCTCATTGGCACCACCTCGCGTCTCGTTAATCAGTACAATGTCGTCTGCGAATAACATACACCATGGCAGCTCCCCTTGAATATGGTGCGCCAATGCATCCATCGCTAAAGCAATTAAGAAAACTGATAAGGGTGGATAAGGGTGAGAAATGGAAGGAAAACTCCATTCTAGAGTGATAATTGGCTGGGACATGGTCCACTTAAAGAATTGTATTCCCTGAATTTACAGCATTGCAACAGTACCTACAGCCAATCTAGAAGGAGTTAAGGGTCAGCAAGAGTTGAACATCACTTTCAGAAAATATTTAACTGATTGGAAACTTGAGAGAGTTGGGGAATTCTTCAACACTGTGGAGACTTTTCAAGGATTCACAGACGATACTTTACATTGGAATAATTGTAGGAGTGGGATTTTCACTGTCAGATCTGCCTATCTTTTATCTTTAATGACCGGTCAACCACTAGTTTACATTAGAAGGACTATGCCAGCAACCACTAGTGAATTTTTGAAGTGTTGGAATTATAATGGAGGATCTGTAAGACAGAAGAAATGGAGGAGACTAGTTCCAGCTCGCATATGGTGGACAATTTGGATGGAGAGAAACTTAAGAGTTTTTGAAGACAAATACAATTTCAGGAAGTCAAGATGAATTGTATTCTTTTGTTTCATTTTTGGTGGAAAGAAAGTTAGGTAACTGAGACAGAATCCTTGGTTGACATGTTACTTTTTTGTGATCCAAGGTGATCTAGCTTTGATTTTTGCTACCCTGTAAATTTTGCTTTGCACTGCCTTAGTGCATTACTTTCTTTCATATATAGATTTAAACATGTTACCATTCTCAAAAAAAATAAAACTAACTTCCATTAAAATAAGTTGCACTTTAGTAGCAAAAATCTCAGAGGATTTTACCGTCATGTAGCTGTACTGAGAAGGAATACCAAATTCTAGACCAGGTTCACTTGGCATGCGTTGAATGCGTAAGCCTACTAAGCCCAATTCTTGCATCACCTGCATCAAAGTGGTCATCATTCAAATTGAAAATTAAGATGCAAGAAGTGAAGCAACAATGAAGTATGATTCCGGAGGAATGTTGGTACTGAGTAGCATACAGGATGAACACAGGAGGGAATTAGGCCAAGGTCTTCCCCACAAGCGAGCATATTTGATGAGTTCAAAAGAACAGGCAGAGTTTTCAAAGCATTTTGACGCCAAAGACCTTCTTGTCGCTGGAAGTAGTAATCATAGTACAATCTTTTTAGGACATTTTGACTGCAATAGTAAACAGATCATAAGAAACCGGATGAATTAGCATAATTCCCTTAGAAAATAGAGGCTAAAAACCTATTATTCTTCACATGCAGAGAGGAAGGTATAGACATCTAAATGGATGAAGGATAGGCAGTGAAGTTACATTGAAAAAGTTACTGCAGTTTATCAATCTGAGATCAGATAGTGCAAACTAGATAAACACTTGAGCTACCTGTGCTGATCCAAATCCTTGAAGCTTGTCGTGTCTTCAATATTGAAGCGAGGGTAAAACTTTCTCAGATCTTCTGGATCCTTAATTAGAGCTACATTCTGTGATAAAGTAGGGAGGATGAATATAAAGACATGCATCAGTTGTAGAATAAGCATAATGCAGAAAAAAGCATAAATTTGTATATATGAGAAGAGAAAGACTTCTGGACATCAATGCAATGTATACTACACCTGCAGAAGATCAAAGAGTTTTCGTCGTAGCTTCTCTTCACTCTCTACCAACATGGATGTTTCCAAGAATGACTTCAACACAGATGCAATTTTCTTCTCAGTATTGCATTCCTCCTTGAACTACATTGAAAGAAGTAGAATATATTCACTTGGAACTACGCGCATAGCAACCTCAATGAAAGAACCCTCCAGCCCCATAGCTGAGATGCCACTATGACATAAAGATATAGGTACATGATGCAACAAAGAGAACTGCAGAAATGAGCCCTTGCAAAAGAAAATAAAAGGTTGTGCTTTCAACGAGGTAGCTAGTTCTTTTCACGCTAGAACTAAGATGGTTGTGCATAAACTGAAAGCAATATTGTATGAATAAATCAAGAGATAAAAAAAGGAAGAATGCATCAGCTCTGTCCGGTGAGGGACAGATGTCTCACAAGAAATTCCAAATCAGACCTACTTAATAATATCCCATAGGTTCCCATATCCCTGTCCCAAACTGTAACTACGAAATCCAGCCTAGTGCAGTGTTCTTAAAACGAAATTAGGACTACGAATAGACATTTGAAAAAAATTGCGAAGAAAACCCCAAGTAATTTAATACTAGTATTTAACAACAAGAAGAGAAAAAACCCAATTAACTTAGTAAATGAAAAAAAACCTAATTAAAAAATTAGTAAATGAAAAATTGACAAGAAATTAAAATAGCAATTAAAAAATAGTAAGTCTAAGTCTCATGACAATAACTAATAAAGTTACTCCTATTTAAGAATGTCTATTCAGGTATAAGTAGAAAGTATAAAAGCACATAGGTTAACTAATACAAGACTAGGAGATAAATGTTCCAGATACTAAATTTTACCTTCAATTGTGTCAACTGTAACAGTATTGGAATATAAGTTTTGCTATTCACATTCACATAAGTATTAAAACTGCAAACCCCATATTCTTATACCTCTCTAGTGTCTCTTGATCTCAAACCCATCTCATGTTGTATATTAGCTACCAAACAGGTATCTTATTTGGGGGTTTTGGGAACACGGGGCCCAAACAAACTTCGAACAACAAGTGAAACTGCAAAGGTCACCTTCTTTTGTAGTTTTTGCAATTGAAAGGTTGAAATTGCACTAACTCATGATATTCAGAAATTTGATACAGCATTCCGGAATAAATAAATAATTACTTAATTTTACAAACTATCTTTTCATGGAGATCCGCCTAACACCTGAGAAAATAAGCCAACCATACTTCTGCAGTGGCAAAGATGGCGTCATCCAGCAGAGGCCACCCTTGAACTAGCTACAGCACAGAAAGAATGCACAATGATACAAGGGAAACTTGAAGAGCTGTTGCAGCTTATTGAGCTTGGTGAGCATATCTATCTTCTACTAGTAGCACATTGACACTACTATCATACTTGCTTGCACTGTACAGGGCTTGGGAGAGTGCGGCTCCCTTTCAAAGGACAAGATTAGGATTTTAAATTATACTTACCTACACCTACCACCCTCCCTCCTCCTTACACCACCAAAGGAGAGAGAGGGAGAGAGAGAGAGAGAGAGAGAGAGAGAGAGAGAGAGAGAGACCGCATACAGGATTTTGAAATGTTTCATTTGACCTACCATTTATAAGATTTCAAACGTTTCATTTGAACTACTTAGTAGTAGTTTGAACAGACTTCTAACAGAATTAAAATTAAAGCAACAAATAAAGAAATTTCAGCAATAGGTCATCTCAAAATAACCTCATAAAAGCCCTTCTGATATTCATTCAAAAAGGTAGAAGCTATTACTGTCCAAGAAGCTCCAAATTTTTCCTGTAAAATAAGCAGGGAAAAGTCAAAATCAGACATCGCAAAAGATATTACAAGGACATAAGGCATGCAGGAATATGAAATTCTATACCTGTAAAAGCTCTTGTCCAATATAAGGCTGGGTCAGACGGTTGAAGTCCCATAATCCTTCTGACTCGAGCTCTTCCTGCAAGGAAACTAGTTACTGCATTTAATACGAGAATTCGAAAAATTGTATGCAGTTTCCGCATAAGCAAAGTATTAGATACCTGACTAATAGGAATAGAAGGTCGAAATTTTCCACAAAGGCCAGTCACTGCATAATCTGGAAGCTCCCATATTCTGAAGAATCCCAATATGTGATCAATCCTATAAGCTGTAAAGTACTTTCCCATCTGTAAAGCAACAACATTGATATAGTTTATAATAAACACCTGAAAATTAAAGTACCAGCGTTGAGAAGGAAAAAAACAGAACTTAGTAGCAAGCTTTAGGTACCTGTGTTAGACGAGCACGCCACCACCCATAGTTATCTTTTGACATTTCTTCCCAATTATAAGTGGGGAATCCCCAATTCTGGCCATTTTTATCAAAATAGTCAGGGGGTGCCCCAGTTGAGGTGTTCATGCGAAACAAATTTGGGTAGACCCAGGTATCCACACTATTCCTATCAACACCAATGGGCAGGTCACCTTTCAGCACTACACCTTTCTTTCGTGCATATTCCGCAGCTTCTGATAACTGATATGAAAACCCCAAATGTATGATAGCAGCATTCTTATAGAAGAGAGATAATATTCATAGCGGAATAGCAAAATGCATAAAGCTTGTCTTTACTTACTTGTAGATGCAAATGGAACTGGATGTAGTAACGAAAACTAACAACTTCATAGTGCAAGCTTTCTTTTGAGATGAGTTTCTCAAGCTGCAGAGACAAGAAATATATTGTAAGTCCGAAAGTATCAGGGAGACTATGAGGCTACCTGAAGTGAATTGTGTCTATGCTTTACCTTCTCTTTTGAAAATTCAGAAAACCGGCCCCATTGGCTGCTGTCAGATGTTTCAAAGAAGTCCCGCAGAAAACAGAAAGCAGCATAGGGTTTCAACCATTCCTACACTCAATAATAAACGACCGACGCAAAAACATAATTAAGATCATATTCCAGTCAATTTGTAGGGGGCAAAACATATTATCCGTGTTATGCTTACAAGCTAAAAGCTACATGAAAAGGATCTCAAGATTGTTTTCTGTTTTTCTTCTCATTTCTTTTCCTTCAGCCATTAAGAGTAAAACTGCCAAAACAAATGTCTCTAACCTAAAGTTTTGAATCACAAATGTAATAAAATTAAACCCTTACAAACCTGATTTTCAGAAAAGAACTCCAGGAACGATTTTGAATTTAGTATGCTCTCCTTCTCACAAGCGAAAATTTTCTTGGCAATAGAAAGTTTTGTAGCCATGGCAGCCTCATAATCTACATCCTGCAATAATCATAGGTCAGGCAAAAAGATAAAGAAAACTATCAGATTTATGAATACTGTGAGAAAGCACTGGAGAATATTTTATTCACATGTTCTAACAATGATACAATGAGTCCTATTTATATAGAATACATGTCCTACTCCTACTACATATTGGATTAGGGCTATTTACATATAACTATTTAACTACCAAACCAACCGTCAAACTGGTGCGAATAAATCATATGTACCGAGCTTGTTACATATATAACTAATACGAGGACCAGTGAGGGACTTGGTGAAAATATCAACAAGCTGATCATTCGACTTCACAAATTTTGTGGCAATATCTCCTAAGAACATCTTTTCTCTAACGAAGTGACAATCAATCTCAATGTGTTTAGTCCTCTCATGGAACTCCGGATTTCATGCAATATGAAAGGTAGCTTGATTATCGCACACAGGTTCCATCTGGCTGATTTCACCAAATTTCAACTCCTTGAATAATTGTTTGATCCAAATTAGCTCACATGTTACCATAGCCATTGCTCTATATTCTACTTCTTCACTAGACCGAGCAACTACATTCTGTTTCTTGCTCTTCCAAGACACCAAATTGCCTCCTACTAAAACACAATATCCAAACGTAGAACGTCTATCAGAAGGTGATCCTGCCCAATCAGCATCTGAGTATCCAACAATCTGCTCATGGCCTCGATCCTCAAACAATAACCCTTTGCCTGGAGTTGATTTTATATACCGAAGAATGCGGACAACTGCATCCCAATGACTATCACAGGGAGAAACCATAAACTGACTTACAACGCTCACAGGAAAGGAAATGTCAGGTCTAATCACTATGAGATAATTTAATTTACCAACCAGCCGCATATATTTTGTAGGATCGCTAAGCGGCTCCCCCTGTCCCAGCAGAAGTTTAGAATTCGGATCCATCGGAGTGTCAATAGGTCTACAACCTGTCATTCTTGTCTCCTCAAGAATGTCTAAGGCATACTTCCGCTGTGAGATCACATATCAGAGCTAGACTGAGCGACCTCAATACCCAGAAAATACTTTAGTCTGCCCAGATCCTTAGTCTGAAAGTGTTGAAAGAGATGTTGCTTCAATTTAGTAATATCATCCTGATCATTGCCGGTAATAACAATATCGTCAACATAGACCACTAGATAAATACAGAGACTTGAATCAGAATGCCGATAAAACACAAAGTAATCAGCTTCACTATGAGTCACCAAACTCCTAGAAAATTGTGCTGAACTTACCAAACCAGGCTCGAGGAGACTGCTTTAGACCATAAAGTGACCGACGCAAGCGACATACAAGGCCACGAGACTCCCCTGAGCAACAAACCAAGGTGGTTGCTCCATATAAACTTCCTCCTCAAGGTCACGGTGGAGAAAATCATTCTTAATGTCCACCTGATAGAGAGGCCAATGGCGAACAGCAGCAATGGATAGAAAAAGGCGGACGGATGCTATCTTAGCCACGGGAGAGAAGGTATCACTGTAATCGAGCCCAAATATCTGAGTATATCCCTTGGCAACAAGACGAGCCTTAAGTCGATAAACCTTGCCATCCGAACCAACCTTGACTGCATACACCCAACGACAACCAACAGTAGATTTACTTGAAGGAAGAGGAACGAGCTCCCAAGTACCACTCGCATGTAAAGCAGACATCTCATCAATCATACATGTCACCATCCTGGATGAGACAATGCTTCACCTGTAGACTTAGGGATGGAAACAGAGGACAAAGAAGATATAAAAACATAATAGGGTGATGACAGACGATGATAACTTAAACCGACATAATGGGGATTAGGATTAAGTGTGGTCCGTATACCTTTCCAAAGTGCAATCGGTGTACTAGGGAGAGACAAGTCCGTAGTAGGAGCAAGGTCAGGTGCATGATGTGAATCAGCTGGGCCTGCTGTTGGGCGCGGACGGCGATAATAAGTCAAGAGTTGTGTTCCTGTAGCTAGGGATCTAGGAGGAGCCACACTAGACTCCCCAACGGTTGGAATAGGTAAGACTTCTGTGGCGAAAGGTGAAGGAGGAGCTATAGTAAACTCCTCAAAGGTCGGTATAGGTAAGACCTCAGATATATCAAGGTGGTCAAAAGAGGTAAAGAAAGGTTTAGACTCAAAAAATGTGACGTTAGCTGACATAAGGAACCTACGAAGATCAGGTGAGTAACAACGATATCCCTTCTAAACACGAGAATAACCAAAGAAACACACTTGAGAGCACGAGGAGCTAACTTATCTTATTATGAACGAAACAAGTGCTCCCAAAAGCACGAGGGGGAAGCGAGTATAAGGGTGACTGGGGAAATAATACTGAATAAGAAATCTGATTCTGGATGGGAGATGAAGGCATCCGATTAACCAAATAACAAGCTGTGAGAACTACATCGCCCCAAAAACGCAACGGAACATGAGATTCAATGAGAAGTATGCGAGCAATCTCAATGAGGTGCCTATTCTTTCTCTCTGCAACCCATTTTGCCGAGGGGCATAAGGACAAGAGGTCTGATGAATAATTCCTTGAGAAGTCATAAATTGCTGATATTGAGAGGATAAATATTCTAAGACATTATCACTGGGAAAAGTGCGAATAGAAACACCAAATTGATTTTTGATTTCAGCACAAAATTTCTGGAATATAGAAAACAACTCAGAACGATCTTTCATTAAGAAAAGCCAAGTACATCTTGAATAATCATCAATGAAACTAACAAAATAACGAAATCCCAAGGTTGAACGGACTCTACTAGGACCTATATAAGAGAATGAACTAAAGAAAAAATGGACTCTACTTGACTCTCAATACTACGAGGAAAGAAGGCTCGGGTATGTTTCCCGAGCTGACACGACTCACAATCTAATGTTGATAAACTAGACTCGGAAATACAAGCAAAAGAATTACCAGCAACAGAAGTATTAGTCTGAGCAAAAGAGGCTACTTGTGGAGATGTCTGCTTACTTGCTCGATACTGAAGGAACTCATTATATTCCCCTTCAGATAAAGAAAATCCCTGGTTACCTGTAGTCTCGGTCTGAGCAACATAAGCATTTTCGGATGGACGACCATGTAAAGAATAGCACACGTCACGAGTGTGTCCAAGTTTATGACAATAAGAGCACTTAGGTCTAGATCTTCCAAAACGACCTCCTCCTCGTCTATTCTCCATAGTTTGAGATGCCCGATTGTCCACTGTCTGGGATGCGAGAACAGATGAGTCAGGTGTCTGTGATGAGATCACTAGGTGACTTGGTGCTGCAGCAAGGCGAAGTAATCGAGAGAATAATTCATCAACTGTGGGGACAGTCGGACTAGCCAAAATCTGATCGCGTACTGAGTCAAGATCATTAGGAAGTCCAGCGAGAGTAAGAACTAGAAACATCTTCTGTCACCGCTCTTGTTGCTTTTCAAGACTAGCAGAAACTGGCATCAACTTCTCAAATTCCTCCATAATTGCCTGTACTTGTCCCAAGTATGTAGACATATCTAATTCATGTTTTTTTAAATTTGTCATCCGCGATATCACATCATAGAAATGAGATATGTCATTAGTGTATAAAGTGCGAGCCTTTTCCCAAACCAAATAACATGTCTGGAATGGATGAAACAAGGGCATCAACTTGGAATCAATAGATCACCACAGAATACTGCATAATTGAGCATCGATTTTCTCCCAAAGTGCTTTGGCCTTTACATCTCCTTCGCTAGAATTCTTGATTAAATGATCTTGAACACCGTGACCTTTACACCACAACTCGACAGACAAAGCCCAAGCTAAGTAGTTTGAACTTCCCATTAAAGGTTCTCAGGTAATCATAACATCGGAACTGCCAGAACCCAGATTTTTAGACCCGGAAGCATCAACTCCCAAAGACATCATTGGATTGAAGAGAGGTCTATAAAATTATCGCCAAATAACAGAAAGAATCAATTGAAAACTCTCTAAAACAGATGAAGGAGACATTGTCTTGGCTAGAAAATACTGTAGCTGCCGGAAAAAATCAGTGTAATCGCCGGAAAAACTTAAAGTGGTCAGAATCAAACGAAAACAGTATGGGTGGGGTCGGAATTAGTAGGCGACCCAACTCTTCTGAAGAAATTTTTCAAAAAATGGCTGGAAAAAGATTGTTCTCGCCGGCGCGTGAGCTCACGCGCGCGCCGAAACCCTAGCTTCTGACGGTGCGTGAGGGCGCGTGAGGAGGCTTCTGTCGGAGATTTTAACTAGGGTTTGGTTGCCGGACGATGACGGATCTTGTGGTAGTGTTGGATTTTGCACAACACTAACAGAGAGAGATGACGAACATCCTTGAAAAGTCGCCGAAAAATTGAGGCACGACGACTCCTGGCTCTGTATTCTAGTTCCCGGATGTGTCTCACCACCACAGCTCTGATACCATGTGAGAAAGCATGGGAGAATATTTTATTCACATGTTCTATCAAAGATACAATGAGTCCTATTTATATATAATACATGTCCTACTCCTACTACATATGGGATTAGGACTATTTACATGTAACTATTTAACTACCAAACTAACAAATATATGCCCTTCATGATGGAACTGTTTGAACTTGAAGAGGATGTTCAACAAATTCACACGTAAGAGGCTATAGACAAAGGAATAGCATGTTGTAATCATGGTGATAGATCGTTAGTGGTGAAGTAACACAGTCACAGCAATACTAGTATGGTCGCAGTCACAGTCTAGGAGGTTTAAGAGAGCAATTATGTGTTACATAAAAAAGAGCCTGTATGGTAGCTGCAGTTAAGATGAAAATGCTTTCCTAGTCTAGGAGATTTAAGAGAGCAATTATGTGTTACATCAAAAAGAGCCTGTATAGTATCTGCAATTAAGATGAAAATACTTTCCTGGAATGCTTTTGTCCCTAACAAACTGAGGAAGCAGATTAAGAAAAAAGGGAATTGTGTGAATACCTTTTTATCCAACTGAACTCTTGCCTCCCTGATCTCTTGCTGCAAATGAGTAGAAAAATAGTCACCCATAAAATGGAATTTTCACTGTTCAGCTCATCCAACAAAAATGGTGTTGTTTTATATACAGCCACAAAAATAATAACTACTAAAATGACACCTTGATATCTTCTTGAATATTTTCTGAAATTGCCTCAACCCTTAGGTATAATGGGTGCAGTGCAAAAACTGAGAGTGAGCTGCATAGCCATCAAGCAAGAAAATGGAACAGATAGTATCAAATTATTAGTCCTATGCGTAATACAGCTTGAAATAATAACAGAAAATGCATTAGCTCACCGAATAGCCACAAGGTTAAAAGGATAAAGCTGGTAGTTCATTACTAAATTGGCCAATTTTATGAACTGGGGCTCGCAAAAATTTCATGCACTCTCTTTTCTTTAAACAGAACAAATCATTCTATTAAGATTATCTTATGGTTTATGCAGTTACAAACCCCATCAGAATGCTTTCAGAAAGAACTTAGGAAATGCATATAGTCCTTTCAAAACGATTTTTCCTTTGCTATTCAACCTGACAAGGGAGTACTCCAGCCAAATATGAGACCTGAATTCTTAATTCCCTAATGTAGGATTAAATTGGAATCTCTGTAGCATTATTCTTTTTCTAGTCAGCTTAGGTTTTAGGTGGAGGTACATTTAGTATGATGCGATAGGGAATAGGAGTACAGGTATACGGTCAAACTGTTTATTCCGGGTTTTGCTATCGCTGACAATATACTTCTTAGATTTAGAACTTGAACTGTATTTATGTGGCTAAATGTTTGCATTTTACTAATGAACGGTCAATGTAGATTTTGACCATATTCCTAGTAGTAACTTGTTTCAGATCTCCGAGGATTTAGCAGTTTCCATTGAATCTCTTAAGTACAGATCACACAACTATTGTGGATGTTACCTGTGGACAAAATTGTTCTTTAAGCTGTTGATGAATACTTCTTGATTACCCTCTGTGTTCAAGTTATTTAATAACATCTATTGTGCAGTTGTTGATAAAATAGGTTCCAGAAATCAGGAGATAACATCAGAAAAGAATATCAACAGAGCTAAAATGTCTAAGTCAAGCTTTTCCTATCCACTTAACAAGAACCAGAAAGATATAATTTCTTGCAGCCTTTTTTCCTCCCTTTTCTATCTTGATATTTAACCCATTTTACGTTTTTAAAAATTTCAGTCCAGCATGCAAATCAGTCTATCAGCATTACGGTAGGCTGTCTACATCACACCCTTGAGGTGCGGCCCTTTCCCGGACACTGCGTGAACTCGAGATGCTTTATGCACTGGCTGCCCTTTTTTTCATGCAAATCAGTCTAGCTATTTCAACAAGGAAATCTTCTCTTTACAATCCTTAACTAAAAATGTATTCAAGGTGAAAACAAGTAGCAAACACGTGAAATTGGGATTCTCTCCTACAATATTTTCTTCTGATAAGCAAATAATTTTACAGAAGAAGCACTAAGGGAAAACCATCCATGTACATCAAACTATTTTTTTTTTTTTTTTGAGAAGAGGTAAGTATACATCGAACTATACTAAGACCCACACTCAAACAACATAAAGTTTCTCCCCAAAAGACCATGGATCTTTAAATGTTGTACTTTCAACATATAACATAGTAGAGGTGTCCGCAAAGCTTGACCTACACTGCACAGGAACTTACCTTGCGTAACTTCAGTACATAAGGAGGAAAAAGAATAATTAGAAAATAAAAGGAGGGAAATAGTTTATTAATATATACAGGCAAAGCCTCTAAAGACTCATGAGGCCACAATCAGGCCAGTTAAGTAAAAGTGAAAAAAACATATTGTAAAGCAGAGTTCAAAAGCACTAAAGCTGGATAAACAATATTCTGTCATCTATTCATGGTTGTTGATAAAATGTCAAGATGGCGTGAATCTGATCTACATGATTATTCAGAGCTTAAATCTAAAACCTTAAGAGTGAAAATTACCTATATGGATAAGAATCCCACCACATACAGTTGACTGATGTATCATTGATGGGCAAAAGCTGAACCAAATGAAAGCCAGATTCAACGGCCCAATCTACAAGTAACTTCAGGTCAAGAAACTCCCCAACTCCAAGATCAGCCTCTGATCGTACAGAAAACATGGGTATTGCGACACCGGCACCCCTCCAAGGCATTTCCTGATAATAACACAGGTTGAGATCTTTCTTTTCAGCTTACACTCCAGTATCAGATTGAGGAGCATAGCAGGCCACTGATTATATCTTGTTGCTGACTTACCCGCATTAAGCCATCTGAAAGAAGTACAAATCTAGATTCACCTGTTGCAACATCAACAGAAAGCTCTCGACTTGCACCACATTCCACTGAGGTTCCAGCCTTACCGTATTTACAATATTTGTATGTTTAAAGCATTAAGGATGAAAGCAAATAACGGGAAGAAATTACTATCAAGTTTATGACAAAATGGAACAGCATTTAGCCTATAACTCAGCAGGCAAAGGATATTTTAAAGGAAAGTCATCTTTTCCCATAATGCAATCTGCCTGCCAAAGTGAATCACCAGCATACGCAAGCTTAAGGCCATCCTGAATCTTCCATTGCCCAAGTTTTAAGGAGCTACCAATCACATAAATCTACAGGATAACATGTATGTCAGGTCTGACTTCAAGATGGATTGCAAGGATATTATTGACCACATATACAAGCAAACATATAGCAAAGGTTGTTCTGTGGAAAGAGATCTTACAGATGTTCCTTCCTCTAAATAGGGGCAGCAGATTCTGAATTGCAGAACTGAACCTGTTTCAACAGTAATTTTAGAAAGCGCATTCCAAATAACAATGTTTCATAAATAGAGAATCAGACAGAGAGAAATTACCATCCTGGTCAGACGTATTCTGAGTGATCCCCAGGGGCCTTTCAACACCCAAACTCCAACTTCTCCCAAAAATGACATCCTTAAATGCACTGCTAAAAGGGATATTGTCAGAACCAGTCTGCAACAGAAGAAAGAGTATAAGTTGCTGGAGCAAAGAGGCAAACTAATAGGATATTGTTGAAATCGGTAGTTGCTTACAAAGAAAAATCAAATACATAAGAAGCATGTTTGAGGTCATGTTGCAGAATATATTGACAATCATGCCAGTTATCAACAATAAATAGTATTAAGATAGAAAAGGACATTTGTAGAGTATTCATAGCTTATAGCTTCTTCATACACTCATGTCTGACTAAAGCACGTTTTTTTCAAATTGTCACTACCAGGGGCGGATTTAGGGGGGCGCAAGGGTTTTTACCCAAACACCCTTCGCCGAAAAATTACACTGTATATATAAGGCAAAATCTATCTTTTATCTCTATATATTAAGTTTTGAACACCCTTAACACAATCCAAAAGTGTAGTTTAGTGGTCAAGGGGGTTCAAAATCTACATAAGGTCATGGTTTCAATTCCCACTAGCTACGAAAAACTTTTTTTGAACCCCTTCGTGGAGATCCTGCCTCCGCCACTGGTCACTACTTATATAAAGAGTACAGCTTACTAATCTGCCCCAAATATTTATGTGGTAAAGATCATTTGGCATCTAAAGCTAATGACCATTTTTTTATCAATGATAATGAGATTTTTCTTACCAGACCTGGGGGTTCTAAAGGGAGAAAAGATGGTATAATTATGTTAAGTCAAAGTGCAGTTGGCTTGACAGCATGAAGTTCCACAATTTTTGTGGAACAACGAAAAGCATTTAGAACAACTGTCATCTTTTGCTTAATAGTTCAGTTCATATTATGTGTCTTTGACAACTAAGATATAAGCGGAAGAGTTGTACAGCGTAAGAGAGAATTTTAACAGCAACTCACATACCTTCCTTTCTTATAATTAAGTTCATCCAGGGGACATGCATGTTAGGTAGTGTAGTATTCACAAAACAGTATGGAAAAGAGAAGCAACTAAAATTAGCACCTGCCAAAGATCATGAAGTTCTAACAACTGCCCATCCTGAAGCCCATCAGGCAGCAACAGTTTCCTTTTCTTTCCAACCTCCCATCGCAGGATATTTCTTGTATCATCCACCACATAGTAACTGTACTCGCTTTGGAATCCAGGAGGAACTGGAATGCTTCCAGACCATATCAGCTCTTCCCCTTGGTGAGAAGGCTTCAATAATAGACCCTTTTTCACATTCCATGAACCAAGCAACGCATCTGAACCGCATATCAGAAGATGCTGCCCCCACTGAGTATAATATGGGATTCTGAAGCTCACCTTCCTCGACTTCAAAGGCTTGTTCCCAGTAAACAACCCCAAATTCACCATCTTAAATTGGAGAGGAACTCCTCAAAATCTAGCAAAACCAATTAATTAGCCTGTGAAAATTCTACATATAATTCATGAACGATGTCAACAGCTCTCAGAATAGAGATTCTATTTGCATAAATGGCAACGCATGACATACTTTCGGACTCCCTCAATTGAACTTCCAAGAATAAAATCCTAGGCTAATTGGAATTTAAGCTTTATAATATAAACTGGAACACCTAACAGAACAATCATTTAAAACGAAGAATATGGTTACAGGAAGTTCATAATGCAAGATTAAATTCAAACACATACTTACAAAATATCTACTATTAAATGCATTTTGCCATAAATATCAACTGTAGTACCACAACTTTAACCAATCAAACCCAATTGAAAGAATAACTCAGCAGTTACCTTCAGTAAAACGGGCAAATTCTATCATTATTTGAATTCTGAGCTGATTAAAATTTAATGCTTGTACTAAGACTAGACTCACCTTACAGAAAAGCCTATTAATCTTCAGAGAAGAATGTATTATTATTGGTAGTACAAATTTATAACATTGACAATAACTATACAATTACTTGAATCAGTGAAAAGCCAAATCATAAAGAATTCAGTAGTTAACTGGGAAAGAGCTCAACTGTTACCTTTAGTCCAATGAAGTATCCAATTCTGAAGAGGATGAATTTGTTAAAGAAGATGAGGAAAAGGAATTTAAAAAGCGGCGGTTCTCTTCCTCTGAAGGAAAAATACAAAAAGGACGCCAAAGAATATCTTAGATTGTATGAGAGATTTTTTATTGGAACAGTAATAAAGTGAGTAGAAGCAGTGAGAGGGAGGGTAGTGTTTGTCTTTTAGTGAGAGCAAAGCAAATGAATGGGAAGCAATTGATTGGCCCTTACTTTCACGAGAGAGAGACAGTTGTGTGATGACGGTGACCTACGAATCCGTGAATTTTGGACGACGGATCTTCATTCCCTCACGATTCTTCTATTTTTTTACAATAAATTTACTTCCATTTTCCTCATAGTTTATTTTTATTTTTCCTTATATTTGAGAGAGAAGGGGAAAGATTAATAAGAATCACATCTTTGCACGTTGCCGTTTGTAAGACAATCCTGTTAACATCACTAATGTGCACATGCAGATGATAAGGAACATTTTTATCGAGGAAAAACTACCTGGTTTAGTCTTTTAAAGTAGAAAAGCACTAATATTAGTCAATTCATAAAATGCTATCACTATTAGTCAAAAGCTACCAATATTAACCCTAAATCCTCTTTTTATTACAAAGTGGTTCACGATTTTGTTTACCCGTAAAACGGTACAGTTGAATTTGCCATGTGATTTATAGACACATGAATTAATTTGATTCAAGAATATAAATGAACTATGAACAGAAATAAATAAATTAAAGAAACTTGAAGAAAATACGAGTCTGACTGTGAAATAGGCTTCTCCAGAAGCAAGAATAAAAACAGTGTATAGAGCAGAAAGAAAGAATGTTAATAGAATAAAAGTAAGCTTAGCCTTTTCTGCGTACAAATATTTTCGTGTCTAGAATGAGTACAAATTCTTCTATGTAAAGCTAAACTCAGAGGGACAAGATCCTCAAATCAAGCTCGAATTTAATATGAATAAAGACCCCTCTTGATGGCTGCATAAAGGTTGAGTATAAATGCAAAGATTATTTGTAACGTCGCTCCTTGAATGCTGCCTTCTCCAACCGATATCTTCCATTTAACCTTCATCTCCGGTTCCAGCGTCTTCGGATCTCACACAACACCGGTCACATGTTCGTAACTGGTGTCAACTATTTGCTGACTCATATCCTACCTGTCTTTACTACCACGTGTCAGCTCGACGAGCATCCACATGTCATTCATCAATTTTACCCCATACAGATAGTCCCGCTACTTTTCGGTGACTAAATATTATGTTACTGGAAAGTAGATAAGACTCCTTTACTTGGCGAAAAAGTTTCTGAATGGTTTCTGACATTTGAAAGGACGCACGTCTCCTCGCATTTAATGAGCCGAACACGTGTTATCCCGTGATTTGACAAATATTTTTGCCAGTTACCTAGGTAATGATGGCTTTGCATTCTGCCCTATAAACTTCTCCCATTCTTACTACTTTTACCTTTCACTTTTACAAACTTTTCTTCTTCGAATTTTCTAAAAGCTTTTCTGCAACTCCATCTTTCTCAATAAAACTTTCTTATTCACATTTTCCATCACCATGTCTTCTAGTACCTCTTCCTCGGCAACTCATACACTTACATCGATGAGGGCCCATCCAAGAAGAATAAATCTAAGAAAGTCGATGTTGGTCCTCCTACTACTAGCACAATCATCCCCTCTCAACTAAATGGTGAGACGGACCTCCAAGTTCAACAGGAACCCCGTAACCCTAAAAATGATAGAAACAAACATGTTAGTAGATATCCTTCTTCAATGTGTCGTGCTAGTATTCTCGTTGTGAAAGAAGATTGTGGCTGGAACAATATTGAAGTTTTAGCCCCTAATAAAGTGGAAAGGGTCACTTTCACTAAACCAGGGTTCATGTGCATTTACACATACTCTTTCACTTTAAGGATGGACGAAGTCATTGATCCCATCATCTTAGAATTGTGCCAAAACTACTGAAATTGCTTAGCTCAAGTAGGTCCGTTAATATGGTGAGCGATAGCTTGCCTTTGTTTTCTGTGTTCCCGGGCCGGTGAAACCCTCTTAGCAAACGCGGTCGATGTTATTGTCACCAGTGTTGATGATGATAATGCCTGGTTGGATGGAGAGGTCCGTTGTCATCTCCATCGGGGATATTCTACCAACATCAGCACCTCCTATCCCTGAATCTTGGAACTTCACTTGTGAGTTTTCCTGGAATCCCTCTTTCAACGTGTTAAAGAAAATCCCCCTTTTTACTAACTTTCACTTCTGTCATTTCAGCCACCCATTGGGTTCCTCCAATGGTTCAAAACCTAACCCAGTGGGTACATAATTTTTAGATATTTCCACAACGGACTCCCATAAGTGGAAGGACATTTCACACAGATTCAACTGGAATGCCAAGAACCATGGTAAGTAAAACTTCCCCTTTTCTTTTTTGATCTTCAACTTTATGCCGCATAAATTTTTAACTTTGTTTCATAACATGTAGGTCTTCCATATGGGTCTTCTATCTACCTAGTTGTCGAGGTTTTCCATGACCCAAGGGTAGCTCATCAACAAATACAAGAAGCCCTTGATTAAAAGAGGGCTTGTGATGCCGCTCTTGCTTCTAGTGAAGACGCTAATTCCCTGAGTCCCCATCCCAAGGTGAAAAAAATCAAAAAGAAGAAGTACCTCTAAGGCTGAAACGTAGAAGAAGCCTCTAATAAAAAGAAAATCCAGTAGGACCAGACACAGTGGTCCTTGATGAGAGGAAACCAAGGCCGACGATGAAGCGATTTCTCTTCAAAGAAGAAGAAGAAGAGGAACTTTTCCAGCTCAATCGGATACTCAACTGGATGACATGCAAGGACTCTTTTATAGAGTCAGAAATGGTTGAAAACATTAAGTCCTATTTCCAGGCCCCATTTGTCGCTTCCGGTCAAAGGGGTTATACTTATGATATTCCTCTACCTCCAACTTCAAACCAGCTGCCACACCATCATCTCATGCCTCTCCACCGGCCCCAATTGAACAAGTGGAAAATGTTCGTTCCCCTCGGTCACCTGTTGATACCCAATTTTGCCCTCATATTTTATAAAATATTATATATACTTTCAGAATATTATTTTTGCATCATTACTCAATTTACAAGAGCCAAATAAGTAATTTTTTTTATAATTTTTCAAGATCTAAAATTAATTTTCTCGCATTTAAATTGTTCAAATATTTATTAATTATCCTTTCAAATTATTTTGTAATGACTTAATCATCCAAATTTATTATTTACACCCACATATATGTTTTACAATATTTTTACTTTATTTCATATGATTACATTTATATTTTTGATCTATTTATATAATTTTGTAATAGTAGCCTACATTCTATACATAATTATATTTATTACATTATTTATGTTAGAATCGAATTTTTATACTTTATAATGTTAAGCTATTATTTTTTAATATTTTACTACATTAATAATATTTTTATTATTTATTAATTATTTTCTATATATTATTTTAAATAACTTTTGCATATTTAAATTCATAGCCCAATTCTAAGCTAATTTTGGACCAGATTACAAGCCCAAACACTTAGCCCACTTTATTCAATCCCCCAGCCCAAACAAAAAGCTCTTATTACTCCAACCTGGACAGGACCCGACTAACCCGCCTCATCTCTCACTTTAAAATCACAGCCATTGATTTCTCAAGATCACGACTCATAATACCTCCCCCTTCTCTCCTTATAACCGCACAACCCAAAACCCTAATCCATTTTTTCCAACCGGCTGCCCTTACACACCCTTATCCTTCTCTTCTCTCTTGAAGAAGCTCTAGCCGCCTCCTACCAAATTCCTTCTAAATCCGGCTAAGTTATGGAATTCTTTCACGATCTGCTTACCTTATTTACACTATCAATTTATTACTCATACGTTCGTGGCATTACTTAGTACTTGCTCGATTTTGGCAAGTACCACCTCTCCGAATCAAGTGCAATCATCCTCAATCTATAAGATTCAGATGGAAATATGTTTGTATACACCCACAACAAGGTCGTATGGATCTGATTCACTGGGATTCTTGGCTAAATTTTGACTATTTGTCAAACTAGGGTTTGTCCGATTTTTTTGCCTATTCTGATTTGGAATAGGCTATGCATGTGATTTTCCTTCCCCATGCTTGAACTTGATTGATTTTCTTTCCGTGTTTGTCTGCTTAATCGACTACTACATAAACCCTTTCCCAATCTCCCCTAAGGTCTTAACGACTATTGCTACAACTACTGTTAGCACTACTATTATTCTCTCTATTCTCATTCTTCTATACTTTTTGCACTCTTGGTTGTAGCCGACTGAAAACGAAGGCCACAGGAATTGTCTCTAATTACCTCTCTAGTGCGAGCACTGCTCGAGGCTCATTCGAAGCTCTTGTGAACTCTAATGCACTAGGGGTGTAGATTTCTATTACTGTTCTTAGTTTGCTGTTAAATTTGCAAATTGGTAAGTGCTCAGGCTCTCTTAATTATGTTTCTTCCCTATTTGTGTTCATGCTTCTGAATATCCCTATTATGTGGGCTTTTCAAAACCAATATGATATTATGCCGGCCTTTGTTTGATTTTTCTCTTATAATTCTTCATCTGGATTTGTGTAAGTTATCATGATTAGAAGATTTTCTAAGTTGTGACACTTGTTCGAAGTTGTTTTGTTTATGAATGCCTAATCCCTCACATTTACTGTTTAATACTATATCTTTATGCCTCAATGTGAACGCTTGCCCTAAAACTATAAGGAATTACTGCCTGTCCAGAATTTGTCTTAATAAGTTTCTGAATCATTTATGTAGGCCCTACTATTGTCGTTATTTACATGAACCTTATGCTTTAACCAAACATGTGGCTTTAAGAATTGCAGTGTGGTGTTTAGCCAAACTCTGTACTCTTTAGTATTGCCTAGGTTCCTAGTTGAATCCTAATACACTTTAGCTTTCTGTATTGTGCATGGTTGACTGGTTTAAGTTCTGAAATTTGTTTGCTCTGCTTGACCTTAAGTTGGCAATGTCTTCTACTATGATATTTTTGAACTAGGGAACCTTTGTGTTATACTACGCACAATTAAGATTCTTATTAGCTGCTATAGATCATGCATGTCTACTTGTTTACTATGTGTAATTTTCATCCTCTGACTATGGCTCTATCAGACCTTCCTAACTTAGATTCATAGTTTTAAAATTCATTTTTGGACTAATTTTGAACCATGCTCTACCCTAGACTTACTTTGGAAAGCTTAACATGTGCATCTTGTGTGCGTTTACCCTGTTATCTCTAAATGGCATGTTTCTACAACTCTCATGATGTTATGTCTATCTTTAGTGCTCTCACCTACTTAATAGTTTACCTACATTATTAGTTTGCCATGTCAAATTTACTATGTTGAAATTAAGTCTATTGATTCTCCTAGATCCTGTTCCTTGCTTAATCAAATCTGTCACTCTTGCTTCTGAAATGCCCATATGTTCATGAATCCTTCTAAATGTCATACAATCTTGTCTTTATAAGGTTTTGCATTAGAACTGCTTAGTTGATTTCCATGTGTGGCTCATTAATTTATTTGGTAAAGTGGTCAGTATTGTAACTACTGGGCTGGATATGAGTCCATGTGTGACTTTGTGTTGTGCAAATGGACATACCCTCCCATTTTGGGAACTGTTTGGATCTGGGCCTACTATTCGAGTGTAAGAGTCTGTTGAAGGCATAGGCTGAGCTGGATTAGCTCTTCTTGAGTCTGCTCTATTTGTTGGGCTTGTAATCATCTCGATTCTGTTATATTTGTGTCTGTTTCTTCTTTTATCTTTGGGCATGTAATTATTTGTAAACAAACGATGGGGGAGATTAGTGAAAAGGGGTTGGGGTATTCTGATTCTCGCATGAACAGATAGAAAACTTGCTTATAGGATTTAACTATCTTGTTTGCTATTCGTTTGATGTGCTCCTATTCTACACACTCATAGAAATCATGCTTATAGGAAATCACACACTTCACCTAACCTGTCTGATACTTGTGCACCAATCAAAGCATGTTTGTTTAAGAATTTGCTATACTTGTTTTGCATGTCCACTATTGTGCATATTTAGACAGCATGCCTATAGGATGCAATAACATGTGCTTCGCTAGTCTCTAATACCATGTCTATAGGGATTCAACCAATCATTTAATCTGTCGTATCTATTTCTTTATTATAATGCTCACCTATATAGCATGACTGTAGGATCTTAATCAATTAATTGAATACTCTTGCTGCTTCGTTGTACTGCCACATTTAGCGGACATGCCTATGGGGATAAGGTATTATGAAATCAATTTCAATTGTTAACTGTTAGAAATCCTGCCTATAGGATACTGTTACTCGTCTTATACAACATATTTATAAATCAAATGTCGTTAACCTTGAGCTTTCGAACAGTCTTACTGCCTTATTGCGCGAACAATGTAGATGTCATGCCTATAGGTTTGTAATACCTTTAATCTGAAAATCCATTAATCTGAAGTTGCAATGCTGCCTGTACAATGCTGGAAGTTAGAATCATATAGAAATCATGCCTATAGGACTTAATGATTCTAATGCATCCTAATTCTAAAACCTGTCTACTGCCTAATCTGCCCGCGTGCATTTACTGTTTATGTGTGGAGGTTAACTTGAGCCCTTTCTTGTTTCTATGTGAAGTCCTATATCTTTTGAATGTGCGCTAGTTTTATCATTTTTGAGCATCCTAACTAAAGTCTAGAACTATCCAAATAGTAGGTCTAAAGCCTCCTAGACCATAAGTATGGGACGGGTAGTGCACGCATAGGACACGACCTAGAATTGAATTAGAGCGCCTTTAGGTAAACAACTTTAACATAATAATCTGGTAGCAGGAGATGATAGTCTATGCCCACTGAATAATATGAGCAACCCCTACCTTAGGGTGTTGCGAAGTATTATTTATGTTGCACGGGGTTATCCTTTAGGCTAAAAAACTTAGGATCCCCCCTTCTTTATATGTTTATTGTTCACAATTAGTCATTAATTATTGAATAATTAAGTTGTACTTTGTAACCTCTTAAGACTTGTATTGATCATCTATATAGTTTAAAAATCGCTATTTTCTTTGCACCTGTTCATAATAGAACCTTCGAATTCCTTATCTTCCCTCACTTATATAATCACTTAGGAAAATTGTAATCCATTAATCCCACATAGTGTAAACTTCGGCGGAGACCCATAGTTATAGACCTCAAAGAGTGCCTAACACCTTCTCTTTAACGTACTTTGAGCTCTTACCCGATCTTTGGTGACGTTGACTAGTTAAAATAGAGTTATTTGCAAATAGGTGCCCTAACGCACCTCAAAATCGTTAGATGGCGAATCTTCTCTTTTAATACTCATTTAAAAGAGATGTCGAACCCCTCTTTCGAGAAAAAAAGGGGCGGGATAGCATGACGACTCTGCTGGGGATTTACACTTAGGCTCTTACCATAACGAAGTTGACTTAAGTGGATTATTTGATGACCTGTACATCCTTTCCCTTATTTTCCCTTATTTGTTTAAATCGCTAAGACACGTACATCCCCTCACCTTATTTCCCTTTATTTGCTATGACATGAACATCCTCTCTCCACTTCCTTCATCTTGTTTGAAGCTGCTATATCATATTTCTCCCATCCCTATCCCCTTAATTACTTTATTTAATTCTCGTATATTTTCCTGATCTAAACTAACTTCTCTTTTTTGTCTTTCCTTTTTCTTTTCTTTCTCCTGTTCATGTTATTACTGTTTTTACGCACTTTCACGCATGATTAAGGGTGTTGTGAAGTATTATTTATGTTGCACAGGGTTATCCTTTAGGCTAAAAAACTTAGGATCCCCCCTCCTTTATATGTTTATTGTTCACACTTACTCATTAATTATTGAATAATTAAGTTGTACTTTGTATCCCGATTTTCTTTGCACATGTTCACAATAGAACCTTCGAATTCCTTATCTTCCCTCACTTATATAATCACTTATGATAATTGTAATCCAATCATCGCACATAGTGTAAACTTCGGCCGGGACCCATAGTTGTGGACCTCGAAGAGTGCCTAACACCTTTTCATTGAGGTACTTTGAGCTCTTACCCGATCTTTGATGACGTTGACTAGTTAAAATAGAGTTATTTGCAAATAGGTGCCCTAACGCACCTCAAAATCATTAGATGGCGAATCTTCTCTTTTAATACTCATCTAAAAGAGTTGTCACATGTCGAAACCCTCTTTCGAGAAAAAAAGGGGCGCGATAGCATGGCGACTCTGCTGGGGATTTACACTTAGGCTCTTACCATAACAAAGTTGACTTATGTGGATTATTTGATGACATGTACATCATTTCCCTTATTTTCCCTTATTTGTTTAAATCGCTAAGACACGTACATCCCCTCACCTTATTTCCTTTTATTTGCTATGACATGCACATCTTCTTTCCACTTCCTTCATCTTGTTTGGAGCTGCTATATCATATTTCTCCCATCCATATCCCCTTAATTGCTTCATTTAATTCTCGCACATTTTCTTGATTTAAACTGACTTCTTTTTTTTGTCTTTCCTTTTTCTTTTCTTTCTCTTGTTCATGTTATTACTGTTTTTACGCACTTTCATCATGCAAATATCTGACGACGTATTATCATTTTTGCATAAAGCATGCTTTCCACATCATACTCAACTCATGCTTATTATCAACATAGTGGCGCTTGATGAGTGTCCGCGGTTTCCTAAAAACACCCTTTAAACCGGAAACACTTATTTGCGATAGACTAGTCGATCAGCGGTGCAGTCGACGGTCCCATGCCTTTCCCTCTCGAGTTGTCCACTTGAGAGTACTAGTCTAGAACTTTCTAGAAACCACACTCTGATTTGAAATATACATGCAACATGCTAAACGTAGTACGGATTGAGACGTCATTGACGTATCAACCCGCTTAGATGAACCTTGTCCAAAGTCCAACGGGATTTCCATAATCCCAAAGGATACCATCATATTATGTGCATTACTTGGAGAAAATATGCCAACATGTTGATCATTATTGCATAAATAGTTGAATCTGGAGGGGGAAAGGGCTATCTTTTATTTGTTTGCAGAAAATGAAGCACGAAATCCCCAGGTTCGGTATGGTCCAGAATATCCTGCCTCTGCTAATTGACTGGTTGAATGACCTTGCACCATGTGACAGAAATCATGTGCGGAGGGTACTGTGTAACCTGCCATCCTTGCTGAACATTCAACCATACAGGGGGCTAATCCAGACTGCTACCATGTTCTGGGATGAGAAGAGAGCTATTTTTTTATTTGGCAATATAGAAATGACTCCTCCATGGGAAGAAATAGGGGGTTTCGCCAATTTACCATGGGATAGTCCAGGACTGTTGGTGCTATAAAATCGCACCCCACGCGATTTTCTGAAGATGGTGGGTTTTAAGAAGAACGATGAATTGGTCTGCTTGAAGAAATCATACATGCCCTTTGAATTTCTCTATGAGCGGTATGTGCATAGAAAATCATATCTCCAGCATCATGAGGAGCTAGCCATCACTTCTTTGGGATAGGTAAATCGTCGGGTATATGTCTTCATAGTTTGTTTCTTGGGTTTGTTGATCTTTCCAATGCAATGGGAAAAAATTCATACTCGCTTAGCCATGATCGGCAGGAAATTAATAGAGGGTATTGAGGGGCAGAAGTACACTATTATCCCGATGATCTTAGCTGAGATTTATCGTGATCTGGATCGGTGCAAGCATGGGTTCGGGCACTTTGAAGGTCTTAATCTCTTGCTAAAAGTTTGGCTGCTGAAACACTTTCAAAGGGGTGATTATCGCCAAGGGCTTCTGCGAAGGCCACCGAATGAATACATAGCTAGTCATCATCCAAAAAAGATGATATTCATTCCATACAGGTTTGCAAATCTTGAAAATGTTGTAGCCTAGGTGTTTTTCTTCAGAAATCTGACAAACGAGCAAGTGCATTGGATGTTTGAATGGTTTCCTAGTAGTGAGTTCATCGTCAGATCCAAAGGAACTACTCCCTTAGTACTAATTCGGCTACGAGGCATCTACCCTTATGCTCCTATAAGGGTACTGAGGCAAGCTGGGAGGAAACAAGTCATACCTCGAGTTTCCAATATGGTTCAGTATAAAGCAGATTTTAAAGAAGATGCCATCTCAAGTTTGAAGCCCAACACATGTGGAACCAAAAGATCATCGTGGAGGGAGAGACTATCGAGCTGGACAGGTATCACACCAGTTATATGTACTACTATCTCTCATGGTTGGAGGACGACATAGCTTGGGACGTCAAACTAGGGCTCAATATGAAAGATAGGATCATAAATGAGGTGGCTGAGGCATAGGTGAAGTACAAGAGGCTACGAAAAAGGGTGTTCGAATCAAAAGCTAAACATCTAGAACATCACAAGGTGGATATGGAAGCGATATGAGAACAGAAGGAAATTGCAAATAAGTTGACAGAGAGGCCGGAACATCTAGAGCAAGGACTGATGGATCTATAGGGGAAGATGAGAAAGAGGCTTTGGGTTGTCAAGGCATGGAACGATATGAAGGAGGGAAGTTGGAAATGGCGTAATTGATACTTGACATGTGCGATCTGGGAAACGTGATTGATAGAGTCAAGAGACCCAAGCATGTAGAAGGTCCTTCAGGGACCAAGTAGGCTAGGAGATAATGTTCTTTACTAGTTTCTAGACTAGACTAGATTTCGATGTATTAAGGCTTAATGCCATTAGTGACTTTATAATTTTTATTTCGATTTAGTAAAAGACGGATTTGGCTTATTTTTGCATTAATGGAATGAGGCAAACATTGGCATGAATTTTCTCCAAGTCTATGTGTCGCATAGGCCTACCTCAGGCATAATGAGGTCCCCAAATTAGGACGCAAATTATTACATGACCTTATGTTATACTTGTTCAAATACTGCAAACACAACTTTACTTAGTCTTAGTGACTTGGATACCTTTTGCTTTTTCTTTCTTTTGATTACTCCCATTAACAAAGGTTGGTTCATGCATTATGGCATTATCAGCTTACCACACTAGATCCAGAGGTCCTCCACCTCATCCTCCACCTAGCGACTAAGAAAGCAAAGGCAAAGGGAAGATGTAACCGAAAAGACAATGCTACCATGGCAGAAAATGTTGAAACCTCGGACTGAAGAAGTATGCCAGGACAGAATGAGTTGGTCCTACGTTTGGAACAAAAAAAATCGTCTCAGAAACCCTAGTAGAGATGAACTAGGATAAAAGTCACAAGATACTTAATTAGACTAAGGAGAGATCATGAAAGTCAAAGCACAGAATGAAATAATGCAACGAGTGACACGAAAAAACCCAGAAACGAAGCAAAAATATAAGAAAAATTGGGCTTTAGCATAAATCGACTAGGGTCCAAACAATCCTAACATGAATCAGTTAGTACCACTTAAGAACAACGACTAAACACTCGAAAATCAGAAAGGCCTTGAGAAGGTGAGTTCAGTAAGCCCTAGTTTTAGGAAAAATGGGGAATCAACTAAAAAACTATAAGACTTTCGTGAAAACAAGTGAAATAGGTTCGATTCATCTCAAATATGGACAGATCTGAGAAGGTCAAAAGGATAAAAATTAGGGTTTTCAGAAAGGCAACAGAGACGAGCATAGACTTAGGAATCCATGGACTTAAGACGAAAATGAGAAAGATCTTACTCAAGGTCAAGCCAAATGGCCTGAAATAGGCAAGAAAACCCAAAGGTGTAAACAGACCTCCTAGGTCCCTTGAGAATCTCCTCAAGGATCCAAGAAATGGAGATACCATAGCAAGTAGGAGGCCAATATAGGCCTGAGACAACAGAGAAACATCGTAGAACGGAGGGCTAAGCCGGTAGCGGCGCCTGAAGATTAAGGTTTCGGTAGAGAGCGTTTGAGAGAGAAGGGAATAGGTGACGGTGGGGTATGGTGGCGAAATGATTTAGGTTAGGGGGCCGTTTAGAGTTAAAAATGGTAAGAACCAATGTGGGCCGTTGATCTCAGAGATTAACGACCAAGATTAGAGGGGTCTGGGTCGGTTTAATTAAATGGATATGTGGGTTTGGGTTTGGGTTGGACGGGTATGGGTAATTGGATTAGGCTAGGTTTAAAAATTGGGTATTTTCTAGGGGCTAGATTTTAAATACCCAATAAATTTAGTAAAATAATTTTATAAAATAATTTATAAATTATTAAAAAAAGTGATTTGTGCATAAAAATGCTTTAAAATACTTACTTAATATTGTCAAAATATGAAAAGTCATTTTCTGTATGGATAATATAGTTGTGCATATATATAGGCTATTGTTGCAAAAATATGCAATTCTAGCCTAAAAATACAAATATAATTGTAAAAAATGCAATTAAAATATTTAAGCATTATATGGGCATAAATGATGAATTTATATGATTAAATGTTCATAAAAAATAATATGAGGAATAATTATTGAATTTGTATAACTAAAAATACAGAAATATATTGTTTTAAGGCCTTTAAAATTATAGAAAAATTATAAAAATACTTGTGCATGTTTGCAAATGTGTATACAATATTTTGAAAGTATGTATTAAATATATATGAAGGAAAAATTGGGTATCAACACTTGTGTTAGTTATTGACATTGGTCGTGTGAGGCCATTGTCGTTATTGATGATTGTGGTCCTATATGACATTGAATTATTGAGTTTCTACAGGAAGAGTTGGTAGTAGTATTGTTACCAAGGCGACACTGCCAAAGTATATACAGATCCCGGGGAGTTAAATATTCGAGGACGAATGTTTCTAATGGGGGAAGGATGTTACACCTCGCATTTCGTACGTTAAAGTTTCGTCTTCAGTTAATCGACGTAAGTTCGAGAATGAGGTTATTTTGGGACTATAAGCATTATGCTATTTAAAACACGTGATGAGTAAACTCATGAATGAGAGCGGGTATGCAAATATAAGAAAATGAGTTTCGTTGATGTTTTGCAATTTGGGATAAAATACGGTCCAAGCTATAATACCCTGTATTTATGGACTAATGCCACACAAGGTACTACATGACCATGATATTAAGATGTATAAGGTATGTTAAAAGTGAGTAGTATTTTAAGTAAGTTAAGGTAATTCTTAATTATGTGAGTAATTAATTAATTAATTATTGAGTAATGGGAGATTACCTAGTTAATTCAGGAATCATTCGGTAATTAATTAAAGGACTGGGTAAGATAAGACCCTCCCCCACGAGGCAACAAGCCACCCCAAGGAATTGTGACTCTTAAGTTGTTATGTTACGTGGCAAGACTAGAGAAGTGATATTTGGCAATTCTTGAAAACGTGAGTCACATATTCATTTAATGAAAGAGAGCCATTTTAAGTCTTAAGCACATGAGTCACATATCCATCTAATGAAAGAGAGCCAATTTAAGTCTTAAGAACACGAGTATCTTCAAATGAATTCATGTGTACATTACAAATTAAATGGAATCTCTTAATAGAGAGGGGCTGGTCGTGAGTTCTTCAAAGGGCAAAACAATTCCATACCAAAATTAGATAATATTGGTTGTTGATTCTGTAAAGCGTGAATTGCAAATTCTAAGAGAATCGGTTCAGGTATGTTAAGGCTACTCCTTCTTTCTTTTTGGCATGATCCATACGATACAAACGAAACGAGCAAATGCACAACTTCCATAAATGAACCTATTCATAGGAGTATTAGAGGTGCCTATGTTCTTGAATTCCCATGTATCTTATTATCACATCTTCTGTTCACAGGTCTCAGAAAATACGTAGTTGATAAAGTTTATCCGAAAGGTATATTAATTTTATTAACATATTTTTATGCATTTTATTTATTTATACATGTACATTGACTCTTGACCAGATGGCGTTATATACGCATATATATATATCACCTGATCAGCTGGTATATGTTGATGCCCTCAAAGGCTTGATGATGTTATGTACACCTATAATTATGCATGGCACGACATTATATGCACGTGCATGACATTATAAATGTTTCAGGATTTACAAAGTGATTTAGACTTACAGGTGTGTTTACCGTGAAAATGGTAACAATAATTAAATTTGTAAATGAGATTCTAAAAATACGTGATCTATTCTTGAGCTAGTTGCTAAAGCAGTAAATGGTAAGAACGTGAAATATAATGATGAAATACGAGCTAAAACGAGGCAGTAATCGAACCAAAGGGGCCTGTTGCCTGGGTGCAGAGATGGTCGATGAGACCTCCGGGTCGGCGTTAGTATTGATCTCGAACTATCGGGGACAGCCGGGGATGGGATAACAGTTAAAAATATAATTAGATAGGGCTCTTTCGGCCAATATTAAGCTATAGAATGAAGAAAAAGTGAAGAGGCGATGAATACGGAGACGGCCTCGGGCCGATACCAAGTGATAAACAAGAAGAATGACCGAAGATAAATGACTTTGAGCCAAGGGGAATAAGCAAATTAGAGAAGAAAGAGAGAGAGAAGATATTATTGCACTTGAGTAGGACAATTGGAGCTCTGCCTTACAAGGTGTTGGTGAACCCTCTTTTATCGAAAGGGGACGCCCAAACTTAGTACAAATACGTAGTATGACAAAAGAGAATGAGATATGACAGCCCGTTAGCTTTACGTCGTATGTGGGATGGCGTTGAGCCGCTTGAATAGATTTGATCGAGCCCGGGTGCATTCCTCGGGGAACTCCTGTGTTCGTCGGGGCTTCAGTCGATGTTTATTCTTGGCAGGACATCGACAGGTTTCGAAGGAAGCGGCCGACCCGATATCCCGTGCTTCCGGGGTAGCATTATATCGGGGGGGGGGGGGGGGAATCGGTCCCCCGGTTTTCACCGCACACAAATAGTCTCCGCATTTCTTAGAGGGAAGTGATAAGAAATGGTATAGACATATCATTTCCTGATCTCCTATAGCGGTGTCATGCCGATGGTGCAGCTCTCCTTTGACACGTATCGAGGTACTTCGCCTTTTCGCTTCTTCGGGATCATCCGAAATGTTACGACCCTTCATTCTTTGGAGTCATATCGTTGCTATCAGTTCAGCTTCTATGAACGCATTGATTGTGCTTGCCGTTACGTTTTTCGATGGCGGTAATGGCGTCGTCAATTGCTTTGCCCTCCCTATAAATGGGGCTCCTTGTGGCTAGCTTTTTTATTCAAACTTCCTTCGATACCTATCTCTCCTTCCTTTCTTGCTATCTTGAATTTCTACCATCTTGCCGTGTTTGAGGCCCTAGGCTTCAAGATTTTACGCCATATGCGCCTTGACTCCTTTCTTGATCTCTTTTTGGTTGGACGGAGATGTGTCGCCGTGATGTTGCTGCTGTTGCTGTTGTTGCTGTTGCTGTTGCTGCAGTCGTTGTCAGCTTGGGGCGATGAGGTAGAGGACCGATTCTTTCCGACCCTGAGGGGTACTTTTGGACTATGCACTGCTGCTCAAGAGGGGGCTCGGATTATACACCGCTGCTCACCCTCCTCCCTTGGCTCGGCGCGTTATACCCCTTTTGGATTCCTGGGGGGTGTGGTGGCGGTTCCTGCTAGCTGTTGCCTCCCGGGCCGGGGCAACATCTCAAGAAGTGGCTTGGTGGGATTGATACTTGCGGGGTTCATGACAGCCAGATTTTTCACCCAGCCACTTCTTGTCTCCTTCCCTAACCTCTCTTCCTTTTGAAGATGCCATTCTAAGGAATCGAGATGAGGTCCCCGAAGGCCTCGAACTTGGAAGATATTGTCTTTGAGGTCATATGCCTGAGGGGATGACAATAGAGATGCCACATAAAAAATAGGCTAGACTCTTAGGCTTTTGCTGTATGCATATCTTTGGATTTCCCATTTTGTGTGATGATCCCCTTGCGGGCTTTTGTAATCATATGTAAGGATCTATATGAATATAAGTATACTTTTTCATGGCTTCCGCTTTCAATCCTTGCCTCACTTTTGTATGTTTTTATGCCCCTCGAGGCCCTTGAACGTCTTCCTCCGTTGTTATCTGCCGATGCCTGGTTCGGATGCAAGCATTTTTCCCGATCTTCTGTTGATTGGTACGGCTCCTTTCCGAGCTTGTTGTTGTACTTTAGACCGAGCTTAAGTTGATCCGATAGGCTCGGGCCGTCGGGTTCTCCGAATCACATGGAGATAGTTGGTGGAATCTCGGGTCTCTCGGGAAAGGTATCCCGAGTGAAGGTCATCTTTAGGTACCTGGGGGTCTCTTTCGGACTGTTTATAGATAGACTTTTGGAGCATATGCGATTGAATTCAGTTGCAGAGTTGCCCATGCTCAGGCGCCACCTCGATCCTTCCTAGAGCCTTTGACTGATAAAAATGGCTTCGCGTAGGGTCCTTCGTGTTCTGACCTTGAATAAGACCAGTAACTTCGAGCTGCTGGACCCTTACCGTGGAGGTGTGGGTAGTGTCTTTAGACTTTGTAGTGGACTTTGAGAGGAGGCTCGCCCTTTTTAGGGACGCCGATGGCTTCTTGAATGCGGTCTCCGGGCGGAGGTCTGCCTGCCTTTGGACTATCCGGATTGGCATCCGGGGCATATTCCGCATGAGTGTATGTTAAAAACAACTGCTTTTGCTAGTTGGCTTCCTTTGGAGGAGGCCTTTGTGGGCCGATCTTGTGTTGATGAAGGCGTTGCTGGCCTTTTGGAGCTTTGTCTTACCGCGATGGAGGCCTCCGGGGTTGACTATTATACCGGCGCCGGAGATGGTGCTGATGGCTGGTGCCCTTGGTTGTTTTCGAATTTGTCGCCACTTTTCTCAAATGCAATGTGAGGCTGCTTTCGCCTCTTCGGGGGTCGTCGAAACCTGCCTTTAATGGATGCTTATTTGGGGAAGGCAGAGGCCGGGCTTCGGGCGAATCGTTCCTCCTAGGTGTTAGCTGTTGGTGCCACACCTTCGAAACCCTCGTCATTTGTTTGAAGAGATGAAAGGATGCCTTTCAGGCGGTGCGCCCCATGCTTCGCCAGTTAGTAGCCGTGCTTTCCTTCCTCTGCCACGTTCGTACGGGCGTTGTCGGTGTCGGGCGGTCCCTCGGGGGCGCGGCTGCGCCCCTTCCAGGGAGTCGTAGGTTTCCAGGTGGGCAATGACGATAGTAAGATATGTTCTTCGTGATGTGACGGAGCTTTTTATCAAGGCGAGGCCGTTTCACGCTTCTGAGGAGAATGCATCACTTGAGCCGGGTATTTCCGAAGCCCTTGATTCTGGGGTGGCGGTTCTCTCGGGCCTAGTAGGATTGGACCAATAGGAATGTGTCTGGCCGCCGAGTAGGTTTGCCGGTCTTACTTCGTGGCGAGTTTTAGCACGATTCTTCTGTGCATCCCGTGTCCTCTTCCCTCCACTTAACCTTCCTTGCGTATGCCTGTGATGGGCTTAGGTTCGAGCTGCTATGTTAAGGGCCCAAGCCTCGGAAAATTCCGGGCCCAAACTATGAGAGCTATTTGATGGAGCAGGTGACTTCCTATAGTACGCGCTTCGCCCCCTTCTGCCCTTAGGGCTAACCCCCCTTTTTTGTCATATCAGTTGCAGAAAAAAGCGGAGGTTTTGGAGCACCTAAAGGGCGACGTCAACCGTGCCAAAGTTACTTGTGCGGAGCTAAGGGCTCAAGTGCTGGTTCAAGCTTCGGAGGGGACGAATGCCTCGGCCAAGGTCTTTGCCTTTGAGGTCCAACTCCTTTTGACTCGTGACAATGCCAAAGTTCAACCGGTATGATTGGGAAACTTCGAATCTGATCTTCCGAAGTTTTTAGAGCCGAGATAATTGATGCTTGGGCCGAAGTGGCACTAAGCCGAACCGAGGCTGGTCGGGAGATGGTGATTCGTATGAAGGGTGCTGCTGATGCCCAAGTTGAGCTGAAGCGAGCCCTCGACCGAGAGAAGAGGATCGAGGAATATGTTCGTTGCAGATCCCGAAGAGAGGTACTCGAGCAGGTTGGTGCAAGGGGTTTCGTTTTCCCGGAGGAATTGGCTCGAGCCAGGGGAATAATCGTGGCACTTGGTCACTTCTTGCTGAAGTTGCGGAGGGCGAATTTTGACAAGCTGTACCTCTTTTAGCGCAGAGTGTAGATTTTGCCATTTTGTTGCTTTGTTTCTAATATATGCAAGATATGCCGGTAGATAGAGAGTGCGCCTTTTTTGCGCATGTAATATACAAGAAGGAATTTGAAGCTTTGTCTCTTCTGTACCTTTTTCTTTGTTATTGCTTTCGACCGGGCGGGTTGGTTTTGATGTTCGGTGGGATCCTCGTAGGTCCGGAACTGATCGGGCAGATCGGGGGATCTTAAGCGTGATCTTTGACGTGAGCAGGTGCCGGGGCCTCCATGCTTCGCCTGGCTGTTTAGGCTTAGTCCCCAAGTCAGGCTTCGACTCGAGCCTTCCTGCCCTTGAAACTTTTGTGCCCGTGCGGGTAGGTAGTACTTTTTTTTATCTCTTGCCCTTGGCCATTCGCCGCTCCAACTGTTTTTTGGGTCTAGTCTCCGAATCGCATTGTGACTCGTGCTTCAATTGACCCTCAAGCTCTTTCCTGACTACATGGGTGGATGATGATGGCTCTTTGTGCTTTGGGTCTAAGTGACCTTACGGGCGCGTGGCCTGGAGATTTAATCGGCTGACGACGGTATCTTTTGAGCCGTGCCCTTAGGCATATTGTAGTTTAACTATTTCGGGTCAAGTCTCCGAGTCCTATCGCGATTCGAGCTGTAATTGACCCTTAAGTTTCCATGATTCTCTGGCCGACGATAGTGGCATTTATGCCGTGCCCTTAGGCATATTGCAATTTTCGGGTCCAGTATTCGAGTCGCGTTGCGATCCGAGCTGTAATCGGCCCTTAAATTTTATTGAGTTTCTGGCCGGCGACAGTGGCACTTATGCCTTGCCCTTAGGCATATCGTAATTTTCGGGTCTAGTCTCCGAGCCGCGTTACGATTCGAGCTGTAATCGACCCTTAAATTTTATTGAGTTTCTGGCCGGCGACAGTGGCACCTATGCCGTTTGGTCGTTTAGACCTTTTAGTATGTGGCCCGGAGGCTTGCATAGTTAACTATTTTGGATCCGGTTTCCGAATCGGGTTACGATTCGAGCTCGTTTTAATCCTCAAGTTGTCAATTTTCAAGCTGGCGACGATGGCTCTTACGCTGTTTGGTCATAGAGACCTTTCAATATGAGGCCCGTAGGCTTGCTTAGCTGGCAATAATGGCTCTTACACTGTTTTTGCCCGTGGGCTTTTTTGTAGGCTTTATTTCCGCTCGTTAAGGTCTTTTAGAGTATTTTTGCCTGACCCATCATCGGTTCCAGAGGAACCTCGATTTTAAGTCATTGTCGGTGATGTTTCGAGCACCTCGTAAGGTTCATAGCTCGTAGGTCGAGTAGATCGACGCTCTTGCAATTTGGAGCCGACGTGGTCGGAGCTCGTTTTTGCCTGTTGAGGGAAGCCTGTTTTAACCGGTTCTTTCCGAAGTATATTCGAAGTAGTGGCCTACGATTTTTAGCGACAGTCGGGCATCCCCGAGTCGCGTTATTTTGGCTGTATCAGCTGTTTTGACCATAGTCATATGCGTTTGGCCGTAGCCATTTTGATCTCAAGTGATAGTTTAGGCGTCTACATCGAGGGTTCGCCCTTTAGGGATTCTTACAAATGCGATGTATAGCCTAAACTTCGGGATTTTTATGCTTGTTGAGGTCTTAAAGTTTGTCATGCCTATTGAGGTCTTACAGCTCGTAGAATAGATTTGGATATTCCGAGTCTGCCCGCTAGGGTCTTATAGTTTTGGATTTTCCAGTGCATGGCGATTGGCGACAGTTTCTGAGTCATCGAGTTTGTTTAAGCTTGAAGACCGCTTCTCGTGAACTCAGAGTTGCATTGTGAGGGCTTTGTAAGCCCGGGGTTCCGACCCTAGCGTCGTGTGTGCGCTGAATCGTTTAAGTCTCCGAGTATCTCGGGACGTATTTGGCGGAGAGGCTTTTGTCGAGAGTATACTGTGACTTTCCCTTTTAGAGAATGAGATGTTGGAAGTTTCTCTGATCCATTGGCACAATACACGCGTTGTTGTGTCGAATCGATCTATTTTAGGCTGAGTTTGGTTGCTTCGATGATTTGCATGTTGCCTTACTCTGATGAGGAGCTGTGACGACCCGACCCGTCGTCTCATGTGTTACTGCTCCGTTTTCCCCGTTTATTGCTTCTTCATGTTTCGTTATCGGTATGTGGTGTGTGAGAGTTGATTTAGATTGGTTTTGATAAGAAATGAGACACTTAGTCTCTTTAAGGAAGGCTTAAGTTGGAAAAGTCAACCGGACGTTGAATTATGAGTTATAGGGCTCGGATGTGATTTCTGGTGTTTCGGTTAGCTTTTGGGGATGATTTGTGACTTAAGAGTATGATCGGAATTGAGTTTGGAGGTCCGGTGTAGAATTAGGCTTGAATTGGCGAAGTTAGTATTTTGGCGGATTCCGGTCGATAGGTGATATTTTGATCCGAGGGTCGGAATGGAATTCGGAGAGTTGCTTTAGCTTCGATGTGTGGTTTGTGATATGTGTGCAAAATTTCAGGTCATTCGGACATCGTTTGTTCGGGTTTTTGATCGAAAGCGTATTTCGTAAGTTTTGAGAAACTTAAGCTTGAATTCGATGAGTTTTGAGTAATTTGATGTTGTTTGAGGTGTTTTGATGATTGGAGCAAGTTTGGATGATGTTTTAAGATATGTTGGTGTTTTTGGTTGAGGTCCCGGGGGCCTCGGGGTGATTTCGGATGGCTATCGGAAGGAAATTGAAGTTTGAAATTGCAGGTTCTTGGCTGCAGCAGGTATTTTCGCATCTGCGGAAAGGCAACCGCAGATGCGGTTGCGCGGAAGCGGAGAAGGCTTCGCAGGTGCGAAAGAGGTTGAGGTTGAGCAGTTCCGCAGAAGCGGAAGTCGTTTCGCTTAAGCGAGTCCGCAGAAGCGGACATGAGGTCGCAGAAGCGGTTTGACCTGGGGAGTGAAGTTTCGCAGAAGAGAGAAATTGTGTCGCAGAAGCGACCCTTGTGATTTAATGAAATTCCGCTTAAGCGGACAAAAACCGCAGAAGCGGTCTCGCGGAAACGGGCGTGGG
The DNA here is from genome assembly GCF_001879085.1 of Nicotiana attenuata. Classification (NCBI taxonomy): domain Eukaryota; kingdom Viridiplantae; phylum Streptophyta; class Magnoliopsida; order Solanales; family Solanaceae; genus Nicotiana; species Nicotiana attenuata. The sequence continues at coordinate 80,845,523 of NC_031989.1, forward strand.
GACCGCAGAAGCGGAAACCCCTGAAGGCCAGTAGGAGTTTATATTCATTTTTGCTCCGCGAGGGTTATGTTATTTCCTCCATTTTTGAGCGAGCTTGAGAGCTTTTGACGGGGTTTTTAGAGAGTTTGACTGGGAATCGATTGGAGGTAAGTCATATGACCTAGAACATCATTTTATTGAAGAATCAACCTTTAATTCTTGGAAAAATTGGGTAAAAATTAATGAACTAGGGCTTGAGTTTTTGATATTTCAAATTGGGATTTGAAAGGTCATTTGAGCTCGGATTTGGGAGTTCTTGGTATATATGAACTCGTGGCGAGACGAGGAATCCAGTAATGTGAGTTTTGTAATTTTTCGAGAAGTGGGCCCGGGGCTCGAGTTTTGCTAGTTTCGAGATTTTTGCTATTTCTTGATTGTTTTCGATTGGGTATTGTTCCCTTAGCAAATTGTGATGTATTTGCTCTGATTTGGTTAGATACGACGCGCGTGGAGACCGATTTGAGGGGCAAAGGCGCCGCGAGCTAGAGATTTCGCCGGTTCGAGGTGAGTAATAATTGTAAATGATATCCTGAGGGTTTGAAACCCCGGATTTGCACATCATAGTGCTGTATTGAGGTGACTTGCACGAGCGTGGGGTAGAGCACCGTTGAGGATTGTGACTTGGTCCGTCCCGGTTGTTGATTTTACCGCGTATTTGACTGATACTACCCGTTATCATCATAATTTGGGGTGATTGCCATGTTTGGGCTTCGTGCCAACTATGTGAGTCCTTCAGGGATTGATATCACTGTTTTTGTATTATTTTGCATATTACTTGATCTCGGTCCAGGGTTTTAATACTGCTTTTGCAAACTCAGCCGTTTTTCTAAGATTTGAAAACTCAAACCATATTTTATTGACGTTTTGAGCTGAGAACCATTATTTTTATATTGCCCAAGTGGCTTATGTGCATTTCTGGACTGAGCATGGATCGGGCTGCGCGCCGCAACAGTGTTATAGTGATTTCTGGATATATTCTTGGCTCGGGCTGCACGCCGCAGCGGTATTGTATTGATATTGAGGCCGAGGGCCTGGTTGATGCACGACATGGCTTGATTATTGCGCTTGGGCTGTAGGAGCCCCTCCGGAGTCTGTACACACCCCAGTGAGCACCGTCGATGTTAAATATGGATGGCTCGGGCTGCACGCCGCAGCGGTCATGTGCATTGCATTGCATTCATGCATTGGTTCCTGACTTGTACTACGTGTCATGACATTCAACACTCTCATATCATTGACATCCATGCTACTTCTTGCACTGTTTACCAGATACCCGAGGGGCTGACTTATGTGCGGACTTGCACTATCTGATTACGCATTCACTTGCACTATCATATTTTCTAAAGGATTTTCACGGTTTTACTGTTTTTCTCAAAGGGTTGTACTGTCTTATATAGCATGATGGGGTGCTCTTACGTGATTTCTTGCCGCTCAGTTATTATTTACTCTTATTGCTCACTGAGTTGGAGTACTCACTTTACTCCCTGCACCTCGTGTGCAGTTGCAGGTATTGTTTACCCGGTAGCAGGTTATTAGCGGATTGAAGGTATTACTATTGTGGCTGAGCAAGGTGACCGCCAGCGTTCGCGGCACCGGACTTCATCTTTGATTCCAGATTTTATTTTGTATATCATTGGCCCGTAGTTGTGTTCCGACTTCTTTAGATGCTCGTGACTTGTGACACCCCGGCGGGGTTGTGTTGGGTTGTAATTAACAGTTTTTAATGCCATTAAGTTGTATTTCCTATTAATTTATGTTTAATAATTGTTAAAGAGACAAATTTGGGTTAGTTGGCTGGCCTTGTCTTCACGAGAGGCGCCATCACGATCGGGTTTGGGAATTGGGTCGTGACAAGTTGGTATCAGAGCCTAGGTTACTAGGTCTCACGAGTCATGAGCAGGTTTAGTAGAGTCTCGCGGAGCGGTACGGGGACGCCTGTATTTCTCCTCGAGAGGCTGCAGAACCTTTAGGAAAAACTTCTCATTCTTGGAATTCTTATCGTGCGTACTTGATTCTGCTTGAGATATAACTCTTGAAATTCCTTCCACATGTCTGTATGCGAACGTGAGCGCTCAGTATTATATGTGCCTTGATGGCTGGTGATTCCCCGATCGAGGGGCGAGAGGTAATCTTTGTGAGTATGTTGGGCTAGTCTGGAGGACTTGAAGCCGGATCTTTGCCTATGGCTTGAGCACGGAGGTGCTGATTGTGTGAGCAAGTGTTTTGAACTTATATGTTCAGTATTGTCCTTATTAGCCGGAATGGCGGTTGGGTATCCATATGAGGAGTATGTTAGTGCTGCGAGATGCATCTATGTGATCTTGGTAGTGATGAAGGAGTCTGCTAAATAATAAATGAGCTGTTAAGTGTTCGATTCCTATTGTGATTTGATGTGTAGTCCGAATTATGGGCGCGTGAAGAACATTTTCGTATCTCCTAGTTGGGGAGTGAAGTGCATTCGTGTGGCGGTATGAGTTCAGGCTCGGGAAGACTAAATGACCGTGTTATGTGTATGACGGTGGAAGATGTGCTGAAAAACCAAATTGAGGCGGAGCAGGTGGGTTATCTCCTGCGGAGTGTTCTTGAGTGGTATGATTCTTATGTGTATTGTTAGAAGATCTCATGTGTAATTGAAGAGTACGCGTTGAAATTTGATAAAATCGGGTCGCTCTAGAGGGTGGACTCAACTGATGTAGGGATGAATGTGAGATTTGTAGAGGATTACAGTACTAGATAATCTATGTTTTCACAAACTTGTGCATGATTTGAGTTTAATCTCGCTATGGCATTGTGGCATCATTAGAGTAAAAGTGTTATGAGTTGTTGAGTGTGTCCTGATATATGGCTTCGAGCCAAGTTGGGGAGGCTGCTGGTAATTAGCTGATCGCACGGTTATGTGCTATGTTGGTTCCGTTCGAGTTATTATGGCGGATCGGTTCTGGTTGCAGAAATTGAGCCGAGGATGGCACGAGTGAAGCAAAAATTTTGACAAAGGTTATATGGTGCTTCGTAGATGTGTGGAAATAATAGGATGTCTGGAGCTGTTGTTGATAAAGAATGCTCAGTGCATAGAGAAGGAACATGTTTGTTTGTATTGGAATGAGATCATATCCTGCGGTGTCGGAGTGCTAATGAGGCACGGATGGTTATGTCCGTTTGATCAGGTAAATTGCAGATTCGAATAAGGAGTAAATGACTCTCGAGAATGGTTTAAATGTGTTCAAGATTCTACATGTAATAATCATGTGCCTTAAGGTTGTGTATGTGGTTAGAGACTGTGTTTTCATTAGGAAAGGTCAAGAATTGTGGTATTTTTATGTTGCTTATGGGATCCTATGTATCGGTATCTGGAAAGTAATGACAACGAATTCAGACCTGCAGAAAGTCCTTCAAGTAGAGTATGCTGGAATGTGGTACTTCTGGGAACATTTGAGAGAGTATTCAGTGGCTTATGGGTCTTAGACAGTATGGTCTTATGTTCGAGTCTCGTGTGGTAAACCTGGGTTGAGGTATTGTGGTGCTGCAGCAAGGAAGAATGTCAAGTTGATGATGAATCAGAAGGGAAATTTGATAGATGGAATAGCTTGATAATAGACCGAATCGGTATGGTAAGGGTATGATTAATTCTTCGTATGTGTTCGAGGTAATGAGTTTTTACAGGCATGTTGCAGCAAAGCTCTTGAGTTCTGACAGCTTGCTTAGCTCGGTTTGGGTAGAAGGATTCAGTCCTGGCAGTTTAGCTTATGCAAATGGAACTGGGAGAGAGTTCTTGTTGAGTTTTACCGTGGTTCGGAGATGTATATATTTTCTTTGGGCATGCAAAGCATGGAATGTGTAATGATTCTTCTCCTAGATGGGATTGACGAAAGGTCTTGGCTAGATGAGTTACAGTTAAGTTCTGGAAAGAAGTTCATAAAATTCTTAGGCAACGGGTAGCCTCAGGTAATCAAGGAAATGGTACCGCTAAATGGAGGTGATTTGACGAGAGTACCTGTCTCGAAAAAAGGGTAATGTGATTTGACTGATGATACTTCGGTAGTATTGCGGCACTTACTTGTTAGGTCGACTGCTGGTATCTGAGTTTGTTTGATATCACAGGGGAATTTTAGAATATCTTTCGTGGAATGATTTGGTACTCGAGGTGTGATATATATTCATACGGCGGAGTTTGGGATCAGGTATAGTGATTCGTGTGCTATATGGAGTTGGAGACGGAGAGTTCTCGTGTTCAGGTAATGCTGTGGTTGTAGATCATGTGTATCGGCACCATTTAGCAGTTATTGGGAATTGGAGGTCCGAGTGGATCTTTCTTTGCGTGGTATGTTAGATTTTGGATATGATATTAGGGTGTAGACTGGATGCCTCAGTGTTGGGTTATTCTAGACTATGGTGCTGAGTGCTATGCCGGAAAATGCCACAGGTTCCGTGACGAGGTGCATCGGGTTATGTTCTAGCAGAGTGGTTCGTATTCCAAAGACCAGCGGACGGCTGGGAAGGATTTGTTTTTCTTAATTGGGCCTTCGTGGCGGATGTCAGTGCAGAGGTTTCTACCATTGATTCAGTTCCGATATTGAGGGACTTGTTTCTTATGGCCGGGCATGTCGCCGGGCGAGATTGTGGATTTCGATATTTATTTGGTATCGGGCACCGTATCGTACGGCTCCGGCAGGAGTTATAGTAGTGGAAGGAGCAGCTTCAGGCTTCTCGGTAAAGAGCTCGTTGGTAGGCTGGTTGGATACGTGGTTAGCTTGGGTTGGCTTGGTTGGCCCCGGATTGTGTTGTTGAGGGATAGGTTGATTCGATCGTTATTGAACTTATTAGTGATCTGGGGAGATCTATGAGTTGTTTTTTTCTGTGCCGTGAGGCATTATGATTTGTTGGATATGGGCACATGTGGTGCGGTTCTATTGAGGATTCATATAGAAAGTCGAGCGGGAAGGGCAATTGAGCGTTGCTCGGTAAATGGAGTATTGGTTATGGCCTATCGGGTTGCGTGTCATATGTTATTTGTTTCAGCGTGGATGTAATGAATTGCTTTGGTTTCAGACATCAAAATGTGCGTGGCTGCCGATTTTGATCATAGTGGCTTGAGGTGTTTCATGTGTAACAGTGTTTCGATAGGATCGCGCATTGTGGCGAGGCTACGTGGAGTTATGACCCTTCGGGGTAGATTCAGGTATTCTATTTCTATGATGTGAGACGGGGTCCCAGCCTTGTGTTGTGATGGTACTAAGGAATTTGAGTTACAACTCTTTCGTTTGAGTCATTTGTCATGATTTGAGTATGTTCAGACCGTTTCTCATTGGTGCGTATATTATGCAAGTTGTGGCTTAGGCCTGTGTTGAGGTGTCATATCACCAGAGTGGTGTGTTGGATTCGAGGTGATCGTTGGAGTCATTAATGAGTACGAACAGATTTGATCTCAGCTTGTTAGAAGGATAATATCGAGGTTTGGCCTGGAAATCTGTTGTGATATTAGTCAAAGGGAAGTGGCTTCATGAATGGTTGATCTGAGGAATGGTTACGGTTTATCACGTGTTTCATTTGTTGTTGGCAGTATATGAAAGTGTTGGAATAAGACTTTAGCTAATAAAAGGTTTGTATCGGTATTTGGTTATTGTGGGCTACTGCTGTGAATAGAGGCTACCGTTCGAGTGTTTGGATTGAGTGGTATATCGTATGATTTCACCTGAGGTTGCAGGTATAGGTTGTTACAGCTGGTTCGGGCTTATTCTGAGTATCGATGTGAGGTTCTGATCTTGTGTATGATCTCGGAAAGTGCAATGTGGTTCTACGGTTTATAGTTTTGATGGACTGTGAAATTTAAGCTACATTGTGTTATCGGACCTATGCGAGATAGGGTGACGTGGGATGATCCCGGGTATATGCTTGGTAAGGTCATTCAGCTATTGGTTGGCTTCTAGGACAACTCTGGATACGCTCGAGGACGAGCGTTTGTTTAAGTTGGGGAGGATGTGATGACCCGACCCGTCGTCTCATGTGTTACTGCTCCGTTTTCCCCGTTTATTGCTTCTTCATGTTTCGTTATTGGTATGTGGTGTGTGAGAGTTGATTTGGATTGGTTTTGATAAGGAATGAGACACTTAGTCTCTTTAAGTAAGGCTTAAGTTGGAAAAGTAAACCGGACGTTGACTTATGAGTTATAGGGCTCGGATGTAATTTTCGGTGTTTCGGTTAGCTTCGGGGGATGATTTGTGACTTAGGAGTACGATCGGAATTGATTTTGGAGGTCCGGTGTAGAATTAGGCTTGAATTGACGAAGTTAGTATTTTGGCGGATTCCGGTCGATAGGTGAGATTTTGATCCGAGGGTCGGAATGGAATTCCGAGAGTTGCTGTAGCTTCGATGTGTGGTTTGTGATATGTGTGCAAAATTTCAGGTCATTCGGACGTCGTTTGGTCGGGTTTTTGATCGAAAGCGTATTTCGGAAGTTTTGAGAACTTAGGCTTGAATTCGATGAGTTTTGAGTAATTTGATGTTGTTTGAGGTGTTTTGATGATTGGAGCAAGTTTGGATGATGTTTTAAGATATGTTGGTGTTTTTGGTTGAGGACCCGGGGCCTCGGGGTAATTTTGGATGGCTATCGGAAGGAAATTGAAGTTGGAAATTGCAGGTTTTTGGCTGCAGCAGGTATTTTCGCATCTGCGGAAAGGCAACCGCAGATGCGGTTGTGCGGAAGCGGAGAAGGCTTCGCAAGTTCGAAAGAGGGTGAGGTTGAGCAGTTCCGTAGAAGCGGAAGTCGTTTCGCTTAAGCGAGTCCGCAGAAGCGGACATGAGGTCACAGAAGCGGTTTGACCTGGGTGGTGAAGTTTCGCAGAAGCGAGAAATTGTGTCGCAGAAGCGACCCTTGAGATTTAATGAAATTCCGCTTATGCGGACAAAAACCGCAGAAGCGGTCTCGCGGAAACGGGCGTGGGGACCGCAGAAGTGGAAACCCCTGAAGGCTAGTAGGAGTTTATATTCATTTTTGCTCCGCGAGGGTTATGTTATTTCCTCCATTTTTGAGCGAGCTTGAGAGCTTTTGACTGGGTTTTTAGAGAGTTTTGACTGGGAATCGATTTGAGGTAAGTCCTATGACCTAGAAACATCATTTTATTGAAGAATCAACCTTTAATTCTTGGAAAAATTGGGTAAAAATTGATGAACTAGGGCTTGAGTTTTTGATATTTCAAATTGGGATTTGATAGGTCATTTGAGCTCGAATTTGGGAGTTCTTGGTATGTATGAACTCGTGGCGAGACGAGGAATCTGGTAATGTGAGTTTTGTAATTTTTCGAGAAGTGGGCCCGGGGCTCGGGTTTTGCTAGTTTTGAGATTTTTGCTATTTCTCGATTGTTTTCGATTGGGTATTGTTCCCTTAGCAAATTGTGATTTATTCGCTCTGATTTGGTTAGATAGGACGCGCGTGGAGGCCGATTTGAGGGGCAAAGGCATCGCGAGCTAGAGATTTCGCCGGTTCGAGGTGAGTAATACTTGTAAATGATATCCTGAGGGTTTGAAACCCCGGATTTGCACATCATAGTGCTGTATTGAGGTGACTTGCACGCCGGATATGAGCGTAGGGTAGAGCACCGTTGGGGATTGTGACTTGGTCTGTCCCGGTTGTTGATTTTACCGCGTATTTGACTGAAACTACCGTTATCATCATAATTTGGGGTGATTGCCATGTTTGGGCTTTGTGCCAACTATGTGAGTCCTTCAGGGATTGATATCACTGTTTTTGTATTATTTTGCATATTACTTGATCTCGGTCCAGGGTTTTAATACTGGTTTTGCAAACTCAGCCGTTTTTCTAAGATTTGAAAACACAAACCATATTTTATTGACGTTTTGAGCTGAGAACCATTATTTTTATATTGCCCAAGTGGCTTTTGTGCATTTCTGGACTGAGCATGGATCAGGCTGCGCGCCGCAACAGTGTTATAGTGATTTCTGGATATATGGTTGGCTCGGGCTGCACGCCGCAGCGGTGCTGTATTGATATTGAGGCCGAGGGCCTGGTTGATTCCACGAGATGGCTTGATTATTGCGCTTGGGCTGTAGGAGCCCCTCCGGAGTCTGTACACACCCCCAGTGAGAGTCGTCGACGTTAAATATGGATGGCTCGGGCTGCACGCCGCAGCGGTCATGTGCATTGCATTGCATTCATGCATTGGTTCCTGACTTGTACTACGTGTCATGACATTCAGCACTCTCATATCATTGACATCCATGCTACTTCTTGCACTGTTTACCAGATACCCTGGTGTTATTTGTTAATGGAGTGCTGTGCCCGAGGGGCTGACTTATATGCGGACTTGCACTATCTGATTACGCATTCATTTGCTTGACTGTTGGAAAAGGATATATTCAAAATAGGTTTTTAACTGAGCCAGATATTTTCTAAAGGATTTTCACGGTTTTACTGTTTTTCTCAAAGGGTTGTACTGTCCTATATAGCATGATGGGGTGCTCTTACGTGATTTCTTGCCGCTCAGTTATTATTTACTCTTATTGCTCAATGAGTTGGAGTACTCACTTTACTCCCTGCACCTCGCGTGCAGTTGCAGGTATTGTTCACCCGGTAGCGGGTTATTAGCGGATTGAAGGTATTACTATTGTGGCTGAGCAAGGTGACCGCCAGCGTTCGCGGCCGACTTCATCTTTGATTCTAGATTTTATTTGTATATCATTGGCCCTGTAGTTGTGTTCCGACTTCTTTAGATGCTCGTGACTTGTGACACCCCGGTCGGGTTGTGTTGGGTTGTAATTAACAGTTTTTAATGCCATTAAGTTGTATTTCCTATTTATTTATGTTTAATAATCGTTAAAGAGACGAATTTGGGTTAGTTGGCTGGCCTTGTCTTCACGAGAGGCGCCATCACGACCGGGTTTGGGAATTGGGTCGTGATAGGAGCCTTTCTCTTTTTTCATGGAAAAAAGGGGTTTTTTTGATTGCCCGATATAATAGTACATGCTTCCGCTTCGGCGGGGTCTGATTACATAGATTGTTTGGCGTGATACATCGTCTCCCTGTAGGAACCTTTGCTTGGCGCTTCCCTACCTCCTTTGAATCGGGTGGCTTTCAGGGGGAATGCCCCTCGCTGCTTGAAAGTTGGCCGTAAGGGTGGCTTTGAGCAATTTGTGGAGTTTCCCCTTTAGGCAGCTTCGCAGACGTTGCCTCATTAAAAACCTTCCCAGTAAAAACCCTTCTTTTTTGGGATAAAAACTCGGTTGAAGGAAGTGCAACGGGCACGCTTTTGGGGGTCTTGAGGTCTCCTGATAGTGTTAGCGTTCTGGTATCTCCGGTCGAGTGCCTGCATGAGGGTTAATTTCTAGTCCAAAAATAAAACAAAAGGAATGGCGGTACCTTGGGACGAGATATGCAGGTGGTGCCTTGAGGTTGGCTTATTATGACTGCCTGAGGGCGGACACGCGATGCAGATTTCTACTTTGCATTGTCAAACCTGACCGGGGTTGAGACCTGATTCGCCCGTGGGCTTATTCGGGAGCGGAGGTACGGGCGCTGGTAACACATCGTGTATTTCAATCATTTCTCTTGACCCGTGTTGTTCTCCGTAGACGGTTTTGATCCCGTCCTTTGTCGGGAATTTTATCATCTGGTGGATAGCGGATGATACTACTCTCATGCAGTGTATCCACGGCCGCCCAAACAAGGTGTTATACCTCATGTCTCCCTCGATGACATGGAATTTGGTGTTTTGGTTTGTGCCGGCCACGGTAATAGGGAGGATGATTTCTCCTTTCGTTGTTTTGCTCGCCATGTTGAACCCATTAAGGACCCGAGTGGCGAGCAAGATCTGTTCAGTTAGTCCGAGCTGTTCTACCACCCTCGACCTGATAATATTGGCCAAGCTACATGGATCCACGAGTACACGTTTCATCTGAAAAGAATTTACAAGAAAGGAGATTACCAGGGCGTCATTGTGGGGTTGAGACAGGGCCTTGGTATCTTCTTCGCTGAACGTGAGGGCGTCTTCGGGGATATATCCCCGAGTCCATTTTTCCCCGGTGATGGATATTTTTATTTTCCTCATCATGGGTTCCTGCGGGGCATCGGCGCCCCCATGATCATGTAGATGACGTGTTACGGCTCGTTTGCCTCGTTCTTCTTGGTTGCCTCCCTGTCCCGGAACTAATTTTTGGCCCGATCGCTAAGGAATTCCTGAAGGTTCCCTTTGTTGAGTAGCCGGGCCACTTCTTCTCGTAGTTGATGGCAATCCCCGGTTCTGTGACCGTATGTGTTATGGAACTCACACACGAAGTTGTAATTTCTCCGCGAAGGGTCCGACTGTATTGGTTTGGGCTACTTGGCGTCCCTGATTTTGCCGATAGCGAACACGATGTCTGATATGTCGATGCTGAAGTTGTATTCCGATAAGTGGGGCGCGTTCGTTAGCGCCATGTTTCGATCGAACCTGGTTCTGTTGACAAGCCCCCGAGGATCCTGTCCTCGATCTATCCTCCGATCATTGCGGGGTAGGTTGCGCCTCGAGGCGTTCCTTCTATCTTCAAGGTACGGTTGGTACCTTTCTTTGCTTGGTTTCGTCTCTTTTGCCATGAGTCTGTTTGGATATACTGAGCTCGAAGGGGCTCCCAACTGGTCATCCTCGACCCTGATCTTTGACTGGTATCGGTTGCGAATGTCCGACCAGGTCACAGCTGGATATTTTATTAGATTCCACTTCAGCTGTTTTGAAGCCATCGGCTTCATTTGTTCAGGCCTTGGGTGAAGGCCTGTACTGCCCAGTCGCCAGAGACTGTTGGCAGCTCCATCTGTTCCATCTGGAAGCGTGATACGAATTCTCGCAACATCTTGTTCTCTCTCTGCTTGATTTTGAAAATGTCGGATTACCTCGTTGCTACCTTGATGGCTCCGGCATGTGCTTTTATGAAGGAGTCTGCTAGCATGGCGAATGAATCTATGGAGTTGGGAGCCAAGTTATGGTAATGCATCATGGCCCCTTTTGAAAGTGTTTCTCCGAATATTTTCAGCAACACGGACTCGATCTCGTCATTTTTTATGTCATTGCCTTTTACTGCGCAGGTGTAAGCAGTAACATGTTCGTTAGGGTTGGAGGTGCCTTTGTACTTAGGGAGTTCCGGCATTCTGAACTTTTTCGGGATGGGCTTTGGGGCCGCTTCCTCGGGGAACGACCTTTGAATGAACTTCTTTGAATCCAAACCTTTGAGGACTGGGGGCGCACCTGGGATCTGATCAACCCTAGAGTTGTAGGTCTCGACTTTTCTATCGTTGGCTGCAATTATTTTCTCATCTGATTCGATCCTTTTGGTGAGGTCCTCGAGCATTTTTACGATCGCGGGATCAACCACTGACCCGTTGTTGCTTGACCTTTCGACTACTCGCTCGGCGAGAGGAGACGTCTCTGGTGCTGCTGTGCTGGGGGTTCTCGGATGGCTTTGCAGCTGAGCGATGGCCAGTTGCTGTGCCTCCAACATCTCAAAAATAATATGAAGACTAACTTCCTATTCTTCCCGGGCCGGGGTTTTTTGTGCTTTCTGTTGGTCGCTGTGCCGTACGCTCCTGTCGGTGTGAGAAGTTTTGTCGACTTGTTGTGCATCCTGTGAATCTGCGTCCACTAGGATCGGTCCAGGAGCGATATCAGGATTTCGCGGAGGTGCTCCAGTGGCCGGGATAGCCACGCCATATTCCCCGTGATTTTCGAGGTTGTCGTTCTCAACTCCATTTACCAGACAGACAATTTGGCCTGAAATCAAAGGATCTTGGACAAGAAAAAGTGTGAAAGATAATGTGCGTTTGTGCAATGAAACCAGCAAGAAAATAATCACTATTATTTTTAGCCCCACGGTGGGCGCCAAACTGTTTACCGTGAAAATGGTAACAACAATTAAATTTGTAAATGGGATTCTAAAAATATGTGATCTATTCTCGAGCTAGTTGTTAAAGCAGTTAATTTTAAGAACGTGAAATATAATGATGAAATACGAGCTAAGACAAGGCAGTAATCGAACCGAAGGGGCCTGTTTCCCGGGTGCAGAGATGGTCGATGAGACCTCGGGGTCAGCGTTAGTATCGATCTCGAACTATCGGGGACAGCTGGGGATGGGATAACAGATAAAAAATATAATTAGATTGGGCTCTTTCAGCAAATATTAAGCTATAGAATGAAGAACAAGTTTAGAGGCGATGAATACGGAGACGGCCTCGGGCTGATACCAAGTGATCAACAAGAAGAATGACCGAAGATAAATGACTTTGAGCCAAGGGGAATAAGCAAATTAGAGAAGAAAGAGAGAGAGAAGATATTATTGCACTTGAGTAGGACAATTGGAGCTCTGCCTTACAAGGTGTTCGTGACCCCTCTTTTATAGAAAGGGGATGCCCAAACATAGTACAAAATACGTAGTATGACAAAAGAGAATGAGATGTGACAGCTCGTTAGCTTTACATCGTATGTGGGCTGGCATTGAGCCGCTTGAACAGATTTGATCGACCCCGGGTGCATTCCTCGGGGAACTCCTGCATTCGTCGGGGCTTCAGCCGATGTTTATTCTTGGTAAGACATCGACAGGTTTCGAGGGAAGCAGCCGACCCGAGATCCCGTGCTTCCGGGGTCACTCTCTGAAGCATTATATCGGGGGGGGGGGGGGAATCGGTCCCCCGGTTTTCACCGCACACAAGGTGGAATTCCTTGTTCCATGTTTCATCTATGTCTCTTATGTACTGATTTTCATGCCTTACATACTCAGTACATTATTCGTACTGACGCCCTTTTTCCTAGGGCTTGCGTTTCATGCCCGCAAGTGCAGGTGGACATGCTGACGGTCCCCCTCCTTAGGATTCTTGATCAACGAGAGTTGGTGTGCTCCATTTGATCCGGAGCTGCTTTTGATCATGGTACGATATGTTTATATACATATATGGGTATGACAGGGCCCGGTCCCGTCCTTGTACAGTTGTATATTCTAATAGAGGTCTGTAGATAATTTTGTATAGTTGGATAGTATGTGGCCTTGTCGGCTTTCAATTTGGGGTATATAGTTGTCTATAGCAGCCTTGCCGTCTCGCCCCACTGTAATTCGCATGTATATGTACATATGTCTTTTGGACAAGTTTCCCTCACGTATGTTATTCGTGTTTATATCTTAGACGCATGATTAAGGGTGTTCGGCAGGTAGGACTCGGGCACCCGCCACGACCCATCGGTTTGGGTCGTGACAATGTTTATGTACTCATAGAGTCTTGTAGACAGATTTTATTTATTTGGATACTTGTATGGCCTTGTCGGCCTATGTTTTGAGTGTACAAATGATTAAGTCGGCCTCATAGGCCCATATGTCACATGTATAAGTTTGTATATCATGTTGGGTCATCCTATATCGAGTATTCTCTTAAGTTTTATTCTGGTTATCTCATGTCGTCCTTTCTAGTACATTTACCCATGATATTGTGATAAGAAAGATATGTTATATTGGTGGTCGGTTGAGTAAGGCACCGGCTGCCCGTCGCGCCCCTTCGATTTTGGTTGTGACACTTCAAGGGCTACGAACATATATGTGTGCGGTGAAAACCGAGGAACCGATTTCCCCCTAATGTAATACTTCGGAGAGTGACCCCGGAGGCACGGGATCTCGGGTCGGTCGCCTCCCTCGGAACCTGTCGACGCCCTGCCAAGAATAAATATCGGCTGAGGCCCCGACGAACGCAGGAATTCCCCGAGGAATGCATCCGGGGTCGATCAAATCTATCCAAGCGGCTCGACGCCAGCCCGCTTACGACGTAAAACTAACGTGCTATCACATCTCATTCTCTTTTGTAGTACTAAGTATTTTGTACTATGTTTGGGCGTCCTCTTTCTATAAAACAGGGGTCACCAACACCTTGTAGGGCAGAATATAGAGCCTTGCTTAATCATACCTCTAACTATTATCCCATCCCCGACTACCCCTGATAGCTCGACCTCGAGCCAGGTATCGACCTCAAGGTCCCATCGACCATCTCCGAGCTCGGGCAACAGGCCCATTTGGTTTGATTAGTGCCTCGCCTTAACTTACATTTTATCTTTATATTTCACGCTCTTAGCATTAACTGCTTTAACAACTAGCTCGGGAATAGATCACGTATTTTTAGAGTCCCATTTATAGATTTAATTTTTGTTACCATTTTCATGGTAAACAATTTGGCACCCACCGTTGGGCTAAAAATAATAGTGATTATTTTATTGCTGGTTTCGTCACACAAACGCACATTATCTTTCACACTTTTTCTTGTCCAAGAACCGTTGATTTCAGGCCAAAATGTCCGGCTCGGTAAACGGAGTTGAGAACGACAACCTCAAAAATCATGGGGAAAATGGCGTGGCTATCCCAGCCAATGGAGCACCTCCGCGGAATCCTGATATCGCTCCCGGACCCATCCTAGTGCACGCAGATTCACAGGACACACAACAAGTCGACGAAACTTCTCACACCAACAGGAGCGTACGACACAACGACCAACAGGAAGCACAAAGAACCCCGGCCGAGAAGAACGGGAAGTTAGTCTTCATGTTATTTTTGAGATGTTACAGGCACAACAATTGGCCATCGCTCAGCTGCAAAGCCACCCAAGAACCCCAGTACAACGGCACTAGAGACGGCTCCTCCCGTCGAGTGAGTACTCGAAAGATCGAGCAACAACGGATCAGTGGCTGATCTTCCATCATAAAAATTCTCGAAGACCTCACCAAAAGGATCGAATCAGGTGAGAAAATGATTGCGGCCAATGATAAAAAAGTCGAGACTTACAACTCTAGGGTAGACCAGATCCCAGGTGCGCCCCCAGTCCTCAAAGGTTTAGATTCAAAGAAGTTCATTCAAAGGCCGTTCCCCGAGGAAGCGGCCCAGAAACCCATCCCGAAAAAGTTCAGAATGCCGGAACTCCCTAAGTACAATGGCGCCTCCGACCCTAACGAACACGTCACTGCTTACACCTGCACAGTAAAAGGCATCGACATAAAGAATGACGAGATCGAGTCCGTGTTGCTGAAAAAATTCGGAGAAACACTTTCAAAAGGGGCCAAGATGTGGTACCACAACTTGGCTCCCAACTCCATAGATTCGTTCACCATGCTAGCGGACTCCTCCGTGAAAGCACATGCCGGAGCCATCAAGGTAGCAACGAGGAAATCTGACATTTTCAAAATCAAGCAGAGAGAGAACGAGATGTTGCGTGAGTTCGTATCCCGCTTCCAGATGGAACGGATGGAGCTGCCGCCAGTCTTCGACAACTGGGCAGTGCAGGCCTTCACCCAAGGTCTGAACAAATGAAGCTCGTCTGCTTCGAAATAGCTAAAACAAAATCTAATCGAATACCCGGCCGTGACCTGGTCGGACGTTCACAACCGATACCAGTCAAATATCAGGGCCGAGGATTACCAGCTGGGAGCCCCTTCAGGCTCGGTATACCCAAACAGGCTCCTGACAAAAGAGACGAAACCAAACAAAGAAAGGTACCAACCGCACCTCGAAGACAGAGAATGCCCCGAGGCGCAACCTTCCCCGCAAAGATCGGAGGATAGATCGACGACATGACCCTAGGGGGCTCATCAACAGAACCAGGTTCGATCGAAACATGGCGCCGATGAACACGCCCCACTTATCAGAATACAACTTCAGCGTCGACGTATCGGACATCGTGTTCGGTATCAGCAAAATCAGGGACGCCAAGTGGCCCAAACCAATACAGTCGGACCCTTCGCAGAGAAATTACAACTTAGTGTGCGAGTTCCACAACACACACGGTCACAGGATCGAGGATTGCCATCAACTACGAGAAGAAGTGGCCCGACTACTCAACAAAGGGCACCTTCGGGAATTCCTTAGGGACCGGGCCAAAAATCAGTTCCGACACAGGGAGGCAACCAAGAAAAACGAGGCAAACGAGCCACAACACGTCATCCACATGATCATGGGAGGCGCTGATACCCCGCAGGAGCCTATGATGAGGAAAACAAAAATATCCATTACCAGGGAAAAACGGACTCGGGGATATATCCCCGAAGATGCCCTCACATTTAGTGAAGAAGATACCAGGGCTCTGTCTCAACCCCACAATGACGCCTTGAGTAATCTCCTTTTTTGTAAATTCTTTTTAGATAACACGTGTACTTGTGGATCCAGGTACCTTGGCCAATATTATCAGGTCTAGAGTGGTTGAACAGCTCGGGCTAACTGAACGGATCGTGCCCGCCACTCGGGTCCTTAATGGGTTCAACATGGCGAGCGAAATAACGAAATGAGAAATCATCCTTCCGATTACCGTGGCCGGCACAACCCAAGACACCAAATTCCATGTCATCGAAGGAGATATGAGATATAACGCCTTGTTTGGGTGACCGTGGATACACTGCATGAGAGCGGTACCATCCATTCTCCATCAGATTATAAAATTCCCGACAAAGGACGGGATCAAAACCGTCTATGGGGAATAACATGCGGCAAGGGAAATGTTCTCAATACACGATGTGCTACCAACGCCCGTACCTCCGCTCCCGTAAAACCCAACGGGTGAACAAGATCTCGACCCTGGTCGGGTTTGACGATGTAGAATAGAGATCCGCATCACGTTTCCACCCCGGGGCGGCCGTAATAAACCAACCCCAAGGCGTCGTGAGCCTGTCTCGTTTTAAGGTACATCTATTCCTTTTGTTTTATTTCGGATTAAGAACTAACCCTCGTGTAGATACTCGACTGGAGATACCGGGACTCTAACATTATCAGAGGACCTCGAGACCCCCAAAGCATGCCCGTTGCACTCTTTTCCTTTGACCGAGTTTTTTATCCCAAAAAAGAAGGGTTTTATACTGGCAAGGTTTTTAACGAGGCAACGACTGCAAAGCTACTTAAAGGGGAAAACTCCACAAAATTGATCGAAGCCACCCTTATGGCCAACTTGCAAGCGGCAAGGGGCATTCCCCCTGGAAGCCACACAATTCGAGGATTGCCATCAACTACGAGAAGAAGTGGCCCGACTACTCAACAAAGGGCACCTTCGGGAATTCCTTAGGGATCGGGCCAAAAATCAGTTCCGACATAGGGAGGCAATCAAGAAAAACGAGGCAAACGAGCCACAACAAGTCATCCACATGATCACGGGAGGCGCTGATACCCCGTAGGAGCCCATGATGAGGAAAACAAAAATATCCATCACCAGGGAAAAACGGTCTCGGGGATATATCCCCGAAGACGCCCTCACATTTAGTGAAGAAGATACCAGGGCTCTGTCTCAACCCCACAATGACGCCTTGAGTAATCTCCTTTTTTGTAAATTCTTTTTAGATAAAATGTGCACTCGTGGATCCGGGTCCTTAATGGGTTCATCATGGCGAGCGAAACAATGAAAGGAGAAATCATCCTTCCGATTATCGTGGCCGGCACAACCCAAGACACCAAATTTCATGTCATCGAAGGAGATATGAGATATAATGCCTTGTTTGGGCGACCGTGGATACATTGCATGAGAGCGGTACCATCCACTCTCCATCAGATGATAAAATTCCCGACAAAGGACGGGATCAAAACCGTCTATGGGGAACAACATGCGGCAAGGAAAATGTTCACAATACACGACGTGCTACCAGCGCCTGTACCTCCGCTCCTGAAAACCCAACGGGTGAGTCAGATCTCGACCCCGGTCGGGTTTGACGACGCAGAATATAGATCCGCATCACGTGTCCGCCCCGGGGCATCCGTAATAAACCAACCCCAAGGCATCGCCAGCCTGTCTCGTTTTAAGGTACATCTATTCCTTTTGTTTTATTTCGGATTAAGAACTAACCCTCGTGTAGATACTCGACTGGAGATACCACGACGCTAACATTGTTAGAGGACCTCGAGACCCCCAAAGCACGCCCGTTGCACTCTTTTTCTTCGACTGAGTTTTTTATCCCAAAAAAGAAGGGTTTTTTACCGGCAAGGTTTTTAACGAGGCAATGGCTACAAAGCTTCGTAAAGGGGAAAACTCCACAGAATTGATCGAAGCCACTCTTACGGCCAACTTGCAAGCGGCAAGGGGCATTCCCCTAGGAAACCAACCAATCCAAAAGAGGTGGAGAAACTGCCAAAGTAGAGGTTCCTACGGGAAGACGACATACATGGCCAAACGATCGATGTAATCAGATCCCGCCAGAACGGAAGCATGTACTATTGTATCGGGCAATAAAAAAGTACCCCTTTTTTCCCATGAAAAAAGAGAGAGGCTCCATCTCAGAGTAAGGCAACACGAAAATCGCCACACTCGACCAAAAATAGGTCGACTCAGCACAACAACACATGTATTGCGCTAATGGATCGGAAAATATCTCCCAAAAAGAGAAAGTCGTAGTATACTCTCGACAAAAACCTCTCCGCCAAATACGCCCCGAGGTACTCGGTGACTTGAACAGATCAGCGCTCACACGACCCTAGGGTCGAAACTCCGAGCTCACACAGCCCTCACGATGCAAACTCCAAGTTCGCGAGAAACGGTATTCAAGCTTAAACAAACCCGATAACTCGGAAACTATCGCCAATCGCCATGCACTGGAAAATCTGAACCCTAGTGGGCAACCTCGGCATAACCAGATCTATTCTACGAGCTGTAAGACCTCAACAGGCATGACAAATTGTAAGACTTCAACATGCATGAAAAACTGTAAGACCTCAACATGCATGAAAAATCCCAAAGTTTTGGGCTATACATCGCATTTATAAGAATCCCTAAAGGGCATACCCTCGATGTAGATGCCTAAAACTCTCACTAGGGATCAAAAATGGCTATGGCCAAAATATGACTACGGTCAAAACGACTGATAGAACCAAAATAACGCGATTCGGGGACGCCCGACTGTCGCTAAAAAATCGCAGGCCACTACTTCGAATATACTTCGGAAAGAACCAGTTAAAACAGGCTTCCCTCCACAAGAAAAAACGAGCTCCGAAAATGTCGACTCCAAATTGCAAGAGCTTCAATCTACTTGACCTACGAGCTATGAACCTTACGAGGTGCTCGAAACATCGCCGACAACGACTTGAAATAGAGGTTCCTTTA
The DNA here is from genome assembly GCF_001879085.1 of Nicotiana attenuata. Taxonomy (NCBI): domain Eukaryota; kingdom Viridiplantae; phylum Streptophyta; class Magnoliopsida; order Solanales; family Solanaceae; genus Nicotiana; species Nicotiana attenuata. Next base: position 80,864,634 of record NC_031989.1, read on the forward strand.
GGACCGACGACGGGTCAGGCAAAAATATTGTAAAAAGACCTTAACGAGCGAATACAAAGCCTACAAAATGCCCACGGGCAAAAAATAGCGTAAGAGCCATTGTCGCCACATACTAAAATGGTTAACTATGCAAAGCCTCCGGGCCACATACTAAAAGGTCTCAAACGACCAAACGGCATAAATGCCACTATCGCCGGCCAGGGAATCATGGAGATTCAAGGGTCGATTACAGCTCGAATCGCAACGCGAATCAGAGACTGGACCCAGAAGCTGCGATATGCCTATGGGCACGGCATGAATATCACCATCGCCGACCAGAGAATCATGAAAATTTATGGGTCGATTACAGCTCGAATCGCAATGTGACTTGGAGATTAGACCTAGAAGCTGCGATGTGCCTAAGGGCATGACATGAATATCACCATCGCGGGCTAGAAAATCATGAAAAGTTATGGGTTGATTAGAGGTTGAATCGCAACGCAACTCGGAGACTGGACCCAAATGCTGCAATATGCCTAAGGGCACTATATGCACGACTCAAAGGATACCATCGTTAGTCGATTAAATTTCCGAGCCAAACGCCTGTGAGGCCACTTTGACCCAAAGCACAAAGAGCCATCATCATTCGCCCATGCAGGCAGAAGAGAGCTTATGGGTCGATTGAAGCACCAGTCACAATGCGACTCGGAGACTGGACCGAGCAAACAGTTGGGGCGGTGAATGGCTAAGAGCGAGAGATCAAAATAAATACTACTTATCCTCACGGGCACAAAAAATTCAGTGACCAAAAGGCTTGAGTCGGAGCCCGACTTGGAGACCAAGACTAGACAGCCGGACCAAGTACAGAGGCCCCGACACCTGCTCACATAAAGAATCATGCTTAAAAGTCCCCGATCTGCTCGATCAGTTTCGGACCTACGAGGATCCCACCGAACATCAAAACCAGCCCACCCGGTCGAAAGCAATAACAAAGAAAAAGGTACAGAAGAAACAAAACTTCAAAATTCCTTCTTATAAAAATTGCATACGCAGAAAAGGCACACTCCCCATCTACAGGCATATTCCGCATATATCAGAAACGAAGAGACAAAAAAAAACAAAATCTACACTCTGCGCTAAAAAAAGGGATACGGCTTGTCAAAAGTCGCCCTCCGCAACTTCAACAAGAAGTGACCAAGCGCCACGGTTATTCCCTTGGCTCAAGCCAATTCCTCCGAGAAAAAGGAGCCCTTTGCACCAACCTACTCGAGTACCTCTCCTCGGGACCTACGACGAATAGATCTCTCGATCCTCTTCTCTCGGCCAAGAGCTCGCTGCAGTTCGGCTTGGGCATCGATAGCACCCTTCGTACGGACCGCCATCTCTCGACCCGCCTTAGTTCGGCTTAGTGTCACTTCGGCCCAAGCTTCAAATTATCTCGGCTCGATAGATCAAAATCCAGAGTTTCCCGGTCATACCGGCTGAACTTTGGCGCTGCCACAAAGGAAGTCGGACCTCGAGAGGCAAAGACCTTGAACGAGATATTCGTCTCCTCAGAAGCTTGATCCTACACTTGGGCCCTTAGCTCCCCACAAGCCGCTTTGACGAAACTGACGTCGCCCTTAAGGTACTCCGAAACCTCCACTTTTTCTGCAGCTGATATAAATGGGGGTTATCCCTAAGGGCAGAATGGGGCGGAGCGCGAACTATAGGAAGCCACCTACTCCATCAAATAGCCCCCATAGTTTGGGCCCGTCATCAAGGGCTCCGGAAACACCCGACTCAATCGATGCATTCCCCTCGGAGGCGTAAAACAGCCTCGCCAAGATAAAAGGCTCCGTCACATCACACACCTCCCTATCATCATTGCCCGCCTAGAGGACATCCTTTCATCCCTTTAAACAAGTGACGAAGGTTTTGAGGGTGTGGCACCAACACCTGGGAGGAGAGATTCGCCCGATCCCAGTCTCTGCCTTCTCGAAATAAAGAAGCTATTAAAGGCAGATTCCGACGACCCCCGAGGAAGCAAGAACAGCCTCACATCGCGTGTAATAAGAACGGCAAGAAATTCAAGAACTACCAAAGGCACCAACCATCAGCGTCACACACAGCGCTGGTATGATAATCAACCCCGGAAGTCTCCATCACGGTAAGATAAAGCCCCGAAAGGCCAGCAACGCCTCCGCCAACACAAGATCAGCACACAAAGGCCTCCACCAAAAGAAACAAGCCAGCAAATACAGTTGCATCTTAACATGCACTCATACGGAACAATCCCCTGATATCAATCTGGATGATCCTAACGCAGGCAGATCTCCGCCTGGAGACTGCATTCGAGAAGCAGCCATCGGCACCCCTAAAAACCCACCAGCCTTCGGTCAGGCCTCATCTCAAAGGCCACTACGAAGAACAAAAACACCATCCACGCCTTCACGGTAAAGATCCGGAGGCCCAATGTTACTGGTCTTATTTAGTTCGGGACACGAGGAACCCTATGTAGAGCCACTTTTCCACAAAGGTCAGAAGAAGCGCCCAAATACAACTAAACTCAGTCAATCCTGTACCTTCTGAAAAGGGTTATCTACATCAAGATCAACAGGGACCCCCGGGTACCCGAAGATGACCTTCGTCCGGGATAACATCCCCGAAGGTCCTGGAATTCGATGCATAATCTCAAAACAATATGGAAGGCTCGGATAGCCCGGACTTATTAGAACGAATGCTCGCACTCAAGTCAGATGTCGGCGGTCAACAAGTAAAAGAAGGCATTCAAAGAGCCTCAAAGAGCATTGAAGCATACAGGAACAAAGCAATGTAAGGAAAGCAGAAGTCTGAAAAGGTTTATTCATATTCATAAGAAGTCCATAAACAACGGCCCGAGGGGTCCTTACATATGATTACAAAATCCCGCGAAGGGGATCATCACGCAAAAAAAGAAATCCAAATATATGCAGACAACAAAGGCCTAAGGGTCTAGCCTACTCTTTTGTGCGACATCTCTGCCATCATCCCCTCGGGCATATGACCTCAAAGACAATATCTTCCAAGTCCGAGGCCCTCAGGGAACTCACCTCGTTTCCATAGAATGGCATCTTCAAAAGGAAGAGAGGTGAGGGAAGGAGACAAGAAGCGGCTGGGTGAAAAATATGGCTGTCGTGAAGCCCGCCAAAATCAATCCCACCAAGCCACTTCTTGAGACGTTGCCTTGGCCCGGGAGGCAACAACCAGCGAGAACCACCGCCAAACCCCCCAGGAATCCAAAAGGGGTATAACGCGCCGAGCCTAGGGAGGAGGGTGAGCACTGGTGTATAATCCGAGCCCCCTCTTGAGCAGCGGTGCATAGTCTGAAAAATACCCCCTAGGGTCAGGAGAAATCAGCCCTCCGCCTCATCACCTCGAGCTGGCAACGATTGCAGCAGAAGCAACAACAGCAACAACAACAATAGTAATAACAACAACATCGCGGTGGCACAACTCCATCCAACCGAAAAGAGATCAAGAAAGGAGTCAAGGCACATATGGCATAAAATCTTGAAGCATGGGGCCTCGAACACGACAAAATGGCAGAACTTCAAGATGGCAGAAAAGGAAGGAAATATAGGTACCGAAGAAAGTTTGAGTAGAAAAGCCAGCCATAAGGAGCCCCATTTATAGGGAAGGAAGAGCAACCGACGGCGCCATTACCGCCCTCGAAAAACATAACGGCAGGCGCAATCAATGCGTCCTTAGAAGATGAACTGATAGCAACGATATGACTCCAAGGCTCATAACGTTTCAGAGATCCCGAAGAAGCAGAAAGGCAAAGTACCTCGATACCTGTCAAAAGAGGGCTGTGCCATCGACATAATACCGCTACAGGAGATCGGCGAATGATATGTCTATACCGTTTCTTATCACTTCCCACCAAGAAACGCGGAGACAATCTGTGTGCGGTGAAAATCGGGGAACCGATTTCCCCCTAACGTAATAATTCGGAGAGTGACCCTAGAGGCACAGGATCTCGGGTCGGTCGCCTCCGTCAAAATCTGTCGACGCCCTGCCATGAATAAACATCGGCTGAGGCCCCGACGAGCGCAGGAATTCCCCGAGGAATGCATTCGGGGTCGATCAAATCTATCCAAGCACCTCGACGCCAACCCGCTTACAACGTAAAACTAACGGGCTGTCACATCTCATTCTCTTTTGTCGTACTAAGTATTTTGTACTAAGTTTGGGCGTCCCCTTTCTATAAAAAGGGGGTCACCAACACCTTGTAAGGAAGAACTCCAACTATTCTCCACAAGATCAATAATCTCTCTCTCTCTCTCTCTCTCTCTCTCTCTCTCTCTTTTCTCTCTAACTTGCTCGCTCGAGACCACTTTAGCATTTATTACTTTCTTACTTGTTCTTCAACATATCGTCTAATATTGGCAATATAAAGCCTTGCTTAATCATACCTCTATCTGTTATCCCATCCCCGACTACCCCTAATAGCTCGACCTCGAGCCAGGTATCAACCTCGAGGTCCCATCGACCATCTCTGAGCTCGGGCAACAGGCCCCTTTGTTTTGATTACTGCCTCACCTTAACTTGCATTTNATACTTGTCAAATTCCTAGAAAATTCTATCCGTTGAGCATTGAACCAGTTCCGTCCATCTAGAACTCTAAAATCGTGATTTTTTCCTAGTATCTAGGGAAGCAAAATAATCATTAAAATTCTGGAATTTCAGTTTGATTAGACTTCTATTTGACCCCTGTAAAAGCTGCCGTTACTTAATTAATGTCTAATTCTCTTTAAATACATACCACATCTCCAGCCTTCTTCATTATTCAAAAACCGTCAAAAATTCTTCTTCAATTCTAATTGCCCTCTTCTCCAAAATTCCCAAATTCCCTCAAGAAACGAAGAATCATGTCTAATCCACAAGATCATCCTGGCACTCCCCCACCACCATCTCCCTGAAATTCATCCTCATCTACTCCACCCAGTGTATCTCCAAAACCTATGTTTCGAAGGCAGAAAATGCTTGCTCGAAAAACTGTAGCATCTGGGGCTTTGAGGAAGGTTTTAATTGAAAGGTTGAAAGCTAGCCAAGTGAAAGAAAGCCCAGATCTAAATTCTGATTCTAGCTCTGAGTCTAAATCTTTTCAATCTGCGACTGAGGGAGATGGACATGGGTCTTCTGACTCTGAAAAGACTCAAGAATCTCCTTCTGAGGTAAGTTCTTCTGTGGTTGAAAACTTAGAGACTATGTTTGTTCTGGTTGGACCCATTATGGATGTTGAGTTGCCTGAGATGAGTAGGAGTGGAGGTAAAAAGAAGTCTGAAAAAGAAAAAGAGAGAGAGAGAGTGCATATGGTGAAGAGAGCGGGAAAGGGAAGGGAGCAGTTCTTGCTATATGTGGGGTTGCAGAAGAGAGTGCCATGAAGTCAGGGAGAAGTGGTTCTGAGGAAGCAGCCGAGGGGTTGGTTCATCTAAGCAAACAAAGAGATGAACCTGTTTCATCTACTGAGGAAACCTTGGCTGATCTTCTGAAAAAGGTTGGGGCAAGTTATGACCCAAAGAAACGCAAAGCTACCTTATAAAAAGCCGCAAATGTTCCCAAACTATCGAAGAAAAGAAAAGCCTCATCCCTAACACCTACTGCCTCTTCAGTACCTAGGGGTAGAGCCACAAGAAGCAGAGTAAAATAGAGTGAAGTTGATCTACAAAAGGCTTTAGAAGAAAGAAGAAACAGAAAATGAATCTGAGAAGGAACAGGACAAGCTTGCCATTTTTGGTAGAAGAAAAATCTTGAAAGGTAGATTGTTGAAGGAACTGGTGGAACCAGGGATGATAATATTGGGAGACTGTTTAGCTGCTCAGGGATGGAAGGACATGGTTCTTCAGATGGAAGGAAGGCTAGCTAGAAATGAGTTGATTGAATTTATGGAAAATGCTGCTGTTAAGGATGGAGTTTTCAGTAGCCAGGTGAAGGGAGTTCAAGTGCAGTTTGATGCTGTGAAATTGGGAGAGATTCTGGACATACCCTCTGAAGGGTTTGATGACTATACTAGGCAAAGGTGGCCATGCCTGGACTCCCTCCCCACTGCCTTTGAAATCATCAAAAGATTCTGTGATTCAGAAGATGTGAATGAAGCTAGATCTGTGCAGAAAAGTGAGATGAGGCCTCAGCACAAGGTGGTATTTGAGTTTGTCAGCAAATGCTTATTGCCAAGACAGGAGAGAAGGCACACTGACAACTACATGGATCTGGTTCTTATGGAATGCCTTGAAAGAGGAAAGCAAATCAACTGGCCTGCACTCATAGTCAAATTGCTAGACAGGGTCATAAATGGTTCCAAGGCTTATGCTACTCCATATGGCTTCATACTAATCACAGTTCTGGACAGGCTCAATGTGCCTCTGAAGAAATGGGAAATTTCCTCGAGCGAAGAACACTTTGGCATCAAAACTCTTCTTTCTTGTGACTATCCAGTCAATGCCATCCCAGTTGAACCTGGTTCATCCCCGAGGACACCCATCAACAGCAAAGTTAGGACTTTGGTTCAGGAATGTGCTGCTAAGGATGCTGAAATTGCTAGGCTCCAGGCTCGTGTGGTTGAAGTGGAAGCTGAGAGGGATGGTCTTAGAATTGAGCTTGCAAAAGAAAAGGAGAAGAATGATGGAATTCTTCAAAATATGCTGAATCTTCTCCAAACTCAACCCTCCAGTTCCTCCAAGCCTTAGGACTCCTAGTTTTTGTCTCCTGAACTAGTTCTAGTACCCCCTAGTGACCCAGATTAGGGATTTTTCTATTTTTGCTCATGGTTTGAATGTTTTTCTTTCTTTTTGTGGATTGTTGGTGGCAACATATCTCAATCAATGACAACGGTTATTTTCTCTTGTTCAATGATTATTCTGACCATGATAGTTTAAAAATATTTGTTTGATTACTGATGATTGCACCATGATTGCACTTGTAGTTGCCCAAGTGGCCATGAGTACTTATTAAAATCTGGAATTCACTCTGTATATGCAACTTTTCGATGATGCCAAAAGGGGGAAGAGATATTGTGCTTTACACATTATTCTGAAATAAGTGATATTTATAACCTAATTAACCTGATCCTTGATGAAAAGCAATTTTCTAAGTTTAGGTGTTGATGGTTAAGCTGAGTTCTTACAGGTTCTTTGATTAGTAAGAAGCACAGAGTTTGTCATCATCAAAAAGGGGGAATTTGTTGGCCCAAGAACAAGTGAAGTTTTAAGAATGACAAATGAACTCAGTCATGGACCAGGTCCATCTTGTGAAGCACAGTCTTGGTCAACCTAAATATATGAGGTGCACGTGAAGGAGATAAGTCATCAGCAATATCTCCTGATCTGATTGAAAAGGTTGCATGTTTTGGATAAGGGGAGAAAGTCTCCTTATATGAAGAGAACACAATCCGGATAAAGATAGTGTTGGAGTTTGAGATCTTCAAGGACTCAACTGCGATAGAAGATCAGAAATTGAGTCCCAATCAAACTCTGATTACTAACCTATTAAATGATAGTGATTGTTCTCTTTTACAGTTATTGCACATACACAGAAGTTAAACTAAATTGAGAGCAAAAGAGCAAGGCGATTTTGCAAGCAATTTATGTGAGATTCAAGCGTGCACTCCTGAAGCTACTTGAAGATATAGAAGAACCAGTTCCATTGTGTTTTTTCCTATTCTAGTTCAATTGTAGTAGGTGGTTTAAAGTTGTACCTTTCAGCTTTCATAAAAGCAATTGTATTAGGTACTTTGAGTGTTCAAGTTGTAGGCTAACTTGAAGTTGTTGCAACAGTTGAGGCTGTGTGCTACAACGGGATTAGAGTTAATCCTTAGGTTTACAAAGAGTTTTTGTAAATGCTGTTTTGGCTCAGTGATTTTAGTGGAAGTTTGAAAAATCCTACTAAGTAGTAGGTCGTGGTTTTTTCACCTTTTGAGCCAGGTGTTTTCCACGTAAAATCTCTGTGTTCTTTATTTTATGTACCTTTTATTCCGCAAACAGTAGTAGTTAGAACATCTAGAAGAACCAGGTTCTTCTAGAGCGAAAATTGGGTACCACACAAATCACCCCCCTCTTGTGTGGTATTGACGTTTAGAACATCAATTGTTGTTACCATTTTCACGGTAAACAATATATGTAGCTCTACCTCAACTCTCCAATGTCTTTAGATAAGCACCTCCTTGGACTCCATTGGGACCAGTACCTGAATCTGCAAAAGAAGTACAGAAGTGTACTATGAGTATACCAGACCCAATTTACACAGTAACTATCGAACATAACCTCGATGAGTGTCATGACCCCAATTTCCCTCCATAGGATGTTGTGATGGCACCTAGTCTCTAAGACTAGGTAAGCCTAGCATACATGTAGAATTTAATTGAAATAATAACAAAACATTCAATTTAAAAAATACCTATCATAAAAAGACTCCGCAACTCAATTGAACATAGCTCCCAAAATCTGGTGATACCAAATCACAAACTCTACAAGAGTATATAGAACATCCATATACAACAGCGTCTATAAAAAAGAAAATGGAATAGAGCTAGATTGAGGGTGACTCCGAGGCCTGCGAACAACGACAAGTATACCTTGAAGTCTCCGAACTGAGCTCGACTCACTGGTGCCTAGGGTGATATGAAGTACACGGATCAATACAAAAAGATGTCCAGAAACGTAGCATGAGTACACCACAACGGTACCGAGTAAGTATCAAGTCTAACCTCGGTAGAGTAATGATGAGGTTGAGTCAAGACACCTACTAGAATAAATATTGAAACTGAACATGTATAGCATAATATGATAACGAAAACAGGGAAATGATACAAGGAAGAGATATAACAAGAATAACTACACTGAGAGTAAGGCAATTTAGGCATCACGGAAGTAACACATAATAAAAATGCCAAGGAAATGATGCAACCAAAACCCAAGGGATGTAAATGAAAGGTATCAACAATATTCACTACTGAGGTACTGCCTCGTAGTCTCATATCACAAATAAAATTACAATATTTCCTTATATCACTGCAGGAGACTTGCATTTAGTTTTAGAAATCATTTTCCCGAAATAGCTACCTGCGTTTTAGCCCACCTTATCAGACCGCATGGCTTCGAGTAGTTCCCCCTACTAGAAACACGCGTATCAAGCCCATCTTATCTCACCACATGCGTTTCAACCCCAATTCTTGTACCACCGCATACGTATCAATATCACAACATATCACAAATCGCACCTCAAGTGCCCAATAACACAACTTGCCAAAGATGTCAGCAATAATAGTGTTTCCACGATAAATAGCCCATGGCTCAACCACAATATGTACAAGAGTCTCAACAATAGCAACCGAAAATGAATAACTCAACAAGAATGTTATTTCAACAAATATACAACTTTGCCTCAATGTGAATCATGGCCTTTATAACTTCAATACCAAATTCAACAATAAGATATTCTAAGAAATAACAACTTCAAGTAAAGGAACTAAACAGTTAAATAATAAATAAGGAATTGAGAGAACAATAACTTCAACTAAACATGCAAAGATAATTAGAAAGTAAGAGATAAGACAAGTATTAACGACGTCAAGTAAAGCATGTGAAGATAGACAAATGATGATGAATATGACATGTTATGGTAACTCAATTAAAGGCATGAAAGGAATCTACATAGCTAAAACCGGTCAATTACAATATTTAGCCTTTTTACACACTCGTCACCTTGCGTACACGGTTTCCACATACAAATACTAACACAAAACAACACCAATCCTAGGGGATAGTTCCCTATACAAAGTTAGGCAAGATACTTATATCAAAACATGCTAATTCAATCCACTAGTAAGCCTTTCTCGTGATTATCCAACTCTGAACGGCTCGAATCTAGTCAAACAACTTCATACCATAAATACAAAATATAGGAAGCTACTCCAAACAATATTTTTCATATTTTAAGAGAAACAAAAAGTCAAATCAAAAAGTCAACCCCGGGCCCGTGTCACGCCCCAAAACCGAGGGACGCGACCGGCGCTCAACCGGAGGACCCCAGTCAAGCGGACCTGGAATCGCCTTTCCTATCCCACGCGTTCCCCGTGATTTCAATATACATTATTCCTATAAAATAGCCATTTATAACTTAAGCATAAACTTACAACTTGAATTTATTTCTACTTTTTTATCATTACCATCATAGGATACCAAATACTTACAACATTTACCAACGTGGATCACGATTCCAAACCGTACCATTATTTACCCAAAATACATATGTACACTACCCATATTGTGTCTACGGAGACTCTAAGGATACAAAAGGATGACACAATACTTGCCGGTAACAAGGCTCCGGCTATACCTTACACAAATGCCAAAATAAGACTCCGGAATAAAACCGGCATGAGCCACGCAGGGCCCCGAGAGAAAAGGGGCTGACCAATTCAGCTGACGGAAAGTGAAGGAGTGCTACAGACGGTGGACTGGAGTACCTGCTATAGATCCACCTACAATCATAACACGAATGTAGCGCCCCCGGAAAAAGGGACGTCAGTACATTTGAATTGTACTGGTATGTATGAACAAACTTTACCCCAAGTAAACTCAAACAATACACAAGTAATGTACCGTAATAGAATCAACAATCAAATGCACATGAAAGGAACAACCAAAGTCAAACAAGTTTCACATCTCTCCTTTCTCCCTTCCAACGTCATTTCACTACATCAACGATTTCATAACTTTCACACGTTCATTTCAATTGTGATTTCGATCACTTTTCCACCCTTATTACCTCGGCCACCCTTATCACCCCAACCCACAATTTATCATTTTGTGTTGCAGCGTGCAACCTGATCCCACCGGACAATCACATTCACACAACAACAATAGTCACAGTCAGAATATCATTTCACAACAATAATAACAATAATTCACAAAGAACGATAACAACAATTCTCAAGAACTACAACAACAATTCTCAAGGAATAACAACAATAATTCACAAAGAATTTCCATAACCATCAATACTATTTCCATCATCTTCAATAACTCATATGCATTTTATGTCACAACGATAATTGCCCACAACAAGCCATATATGTTATTACCATAGTTGTTCCAATTGCATCATTTACGATTTCCTTCTATCATTTGTTGCTCAGCTCTTACCACATACCACTTTCACAATCACACATTTGGTTTATGCCCATTACTTACACCATTATATCGGGAGACTTAACCATGAACACTCAATTCATACCAATCACAAAAATTCACACGTAATCCACGTAGATATCACATACCAAATATTCGTACACCAAACAAGGTGATTTTACAAAGCTCAAAGTTAGCCATACATACCTGGAGCCGAATTCCCTTTTAACTTCTACTTTCAATTCACCAAACAGTCTAGCAACGTCAATCTAGTGCACAAGTTAATACATATATCTTAGAATTGAAGCTCACAATTACCACCCGAACATATTTAGGTTATCAGCCCTTCTTTTGCAAACCTCTACTTCTACCCAATTTCCCTTACTAGGTTTTAGGTTTTAAAAGACATGCATGTATGTTTCAACTTTGTTTTCAAGAATCAATGCATGAAAATCCCCCTTTATGTTTACACCTGAAATTCAATGAAAAAGGGTTGGGGATTTTAAGAGAATCCTCGGGGACTCGTTAACAGAGCTGGGTTCGATAAGTACATCGGGCCGACAGAGGCATCTCGCTTGTCGGAATACAACTTCAATGTCGATGTATCAGACATCGTGTTCGCCATCAGTAAAATCAGAGACGCCAGGTAGCCTAGGCCTGTACAATCAGATCCTTCGCAAAGGAATCATAACTTGGTGTGTGACTTTCACAACACGCACGGCCACAGGACCGATGATTACCACAAGCTCCGAGAAGAAGTAGCCCGACTACTCAGTAAAGGTCACCTCCGAGAATTCCTCAGCGACCGGGCCAAAAATAAGTTCCGGGAAAGAGAGGCGACCAAGAAGAACGAAACAAACAAGCTGCAGCATGTCATCCACATGATCTTGGGAGGCATCGATGCCCCACATGAGCCTATAATGAGAAGAACAAAAATATCCATCACCAGAGAAAAGCGAACTCGGGGTTACATACCCGAAGACGCTCTCACATTCACCGACAAGGACATTGAGACCTTGTCTCAGCCCCACAACGATGCACTGATAATCTCTTTCCTTGTAAATACATTTCAAATTAAACGCGTACTTGTGGATCCAAGTAGCTCGGCCAACATTATCAGGTCGAGAGTGGTAGAGCAGCTCAGACTGCTTGACCAAATCGTGCCCGCCTCTCGAGTCCTAAACGGAATCAACATGGCAAGCGAAACAACGAAAGGGGAAATCCCCCTCCCAGTCAACGTGGCCGGCACAACCCGAAATGCCAAATTCCACATCATCGAAGGAGACATAAGATACAACGCCTTGTTTGCAAGGCCGTGAATACACTGCATGAGAGCAGTACCATCCACCCTTCATCAAATGATGAAATTCCTGACAAGGGATGGGATAAAAACTGTCTACGGGGAGCAACATGGAGGAAAGGAAATGTTCGCAGTGCATGATGTAGCACCAACACCGATACCCCCACCACCAAAGGAGCCAAAGGATAACCAAGCAATAAAATAGCGACAACAAGTTACATTCTCGGCTCCATCCGATTGAAGCGGAGGACCGTATCGAGTCCTCATAACAGACGATCGAATCACATCGAGGTCCGAAGCGCCGTCAGCACTAAGGTATGGCCACCTCCTCTATTCAGCTATATTTTTACTAACCTGAATGCATGTATCGGATCGAACGACTGGAGTGCTCTCCAACTCGAAGGCCTTAGGTTCCAAAAAGCATACGTTGCACTCTTTTCCATCGATCGGGGTTTATCCCAAGAAGGGTTTTACCGGCAAGGTTTTTAACGAGGCAACATCTATATGCTACCTAAGAAAGGCTCAACAAATTATTCAAAGCTTCCCTTCAATCAACCTTGAATACTGGGGGGCATCCCCCCGAAAGATCGCCTTCTCAAAGAAGCCAAGATGTGCTGAACAGGGTCTCGATAGGAAGATAATGTACCACGCCAAACAGTCGAACGAGCCGTGTCCGCATAGAATAACCGAGCCCTTAACAGCAAAAACATGTATACTTATGCGAAGTAATAAAAAAACTCGGTATTTTTTGCAGAAACGGTTCCTCTGTCAAAAATGTCCCGAACACTCGGGGACTGGCATCAATGACTCAAAACAATGCGACCCTCGGGTCAGAGCTCCAAAGCAAAAAAGCATCCCGGGCACTAGGGGATTGGTGTCGAAAACTCAAAGCCACATAACCTCCGGGTCGAAAACTCCAAAATCGCAAGCCCTCAATGAGGCAATAAATAGTTTACAAGTAATGGCTCCCGACTAGGAAACCCTCGATGACTCGGGGACTACCGCCAATCGCCATCATTGACTTATCGATACCCGAGGCCATAAGACTACATGCGAGCAGCCTCGGTCTCGTAAGACCTGTACAAGGCAACAACAATATCTGTAAGACCTTAAGAAAGACATGAACCATACTTGTACCAAGTATCCAAAACTATAAGACCTCAAAGGCATGTAAGACTTGTAAGACCTTACTAATGGCATAAACCCGATCTCAAAGTTATGGCTATATATCGAACTTGTAAGACCCCTAAAAAGGCATACCCTCGATATAGATGCCGAAACTACTTCACTCGGGACTAAAAGGCTCCGGCCAAACACAAATGACTACGGTCGTAAGGCCATACCAGCCAAACTAACGCGACTCAGGGATGCCCGACCGTCGCTACAAAATCACAGGCCTTCAATTACTTCGAATCTACTTCAAAAAGAATCGGTTGAACAGGCTACGCTCGACATAGGCAAAAGAGCTTCGACCATCTCAGCTCCTACACACATGCTTCGAGATACTCAGCCATCGAGCCAAACCTCCCGAGGTGCTCGATCATCGCCATATAATGACACACAATCGAGGTTCTTATCGAACCGTCGAAGAGTCAGGCAAACATTATTTCAAAAAGTCCTTAACGAGAGAAAAATAAAGCCTATATTAGAGGTCGCATTGACCTAAGGCGTATGAGCCATTGTCTCCAGCCCACATAAAAGGTCGCATCGACCCAAGGCGTAAGAGCCATTATCGCCAGCCCACACAAAAGGTCACACCGACACAATGCGTAAGAGCCTAAGGGCCGGCTTGCGCTTCAAAAACTTGAGGGTCTAAATATGCCGAAGAGCGAAAGCGTAAGAGCCACTGTCGCCAGCACTAAAACCGAAGGTCACGCCGACCCGGTGCGTAAGAGCCTAAGGGCCAGCTTGCAATTCAAAAAACTTGAGAGTTGAATGAGCTCGAGTCAATACCTGACTCGGAGTCTGAACCCAAAATAGTTGACCAGAAATACCTAAGATCACAAGCATAAGAGCTCGAACACCAGCTTATACTAAAAGGTCGCATCGACCAAGCGCGTAAGAGCCTACGGGCCAGCCTGATGAGCCCCAGGGCCATACCTCGAATCTAAGGATTCCAATCAACTCAAAGACCAGTTCATCTGGCTAAAATCAAGGCAAACATAAATGCAGGAGAAACAAAACCGTGAGGTTCCCTCTTTATACATACATACGAAAAGATACATGCTCCATTTACAACGTACTTTGAAAGTACTATATACTGAATCAGAAAAGGAAATCTACGTCCCCCTTGGAGACTATGGCCCATCGGCCTCATCCTCGCTTTCCTTGGCGTTGGACTGAAGTAACTTAGCGCCACGTTCGTCCGCCCTCACCCGCTTTACCTCTTTTGAGAGGTCAAAGACCCTAGCGTGGATCTTCTCGAAGGTTTCCCTTCGAGACTTACACCGAGAATATTACTTGCTCCTGCCCTCGCGGTCAAGATTCCTTCTCAGATCAGCTTGAGCATCGACAGTGTCCTTCAAATAGATCGCCACTTTCTGGTTAGCCATAGTTTGGCTCATTACAGCTTCAGCCCGAGCATCCACAACCTCGGCTTTTATCTTCAAAAGCTCAGACTCGAGCTTTATAATCATATCTGTTTGAACCAAGATATTATAACGAGATAAGCAAAGTTTAACCTCAAGGGCGTAAGCTTTAGCTAGAGCACCCTTCTCCGCCGAGGCATGAGCGTCCTCCTGAGCCTTTAACTCATCATACTCGTGCTTGGCTTGGCCAACTTCGTTCCGAAGGCACTCTAGGTCCTCCATCTTTTTCTGCAACTGAAATAACCGAAACATGAGCCTTAGGAGCTAGAAGAAGGAACACACACTCCCTTGGAACAAAAACTACCTGCCCCTTCAGGTAGCTCTCATCAAGTTCCGACTCGCCTCATACCGTAAGCGTGCCAAATCAACTTCCCTTTCGTTTCCAAGGAGCCTAAGGGATTTCTTCCCATCCGAAGGCTTCCGTAGCCTAGCCTCACAGTGAAGCAACTTGGACTTAAGCTTGGCAAAGGCCTGCAAAGGAAAACTCAATAAGAAAGGGAAGGCGCGAAACTCAAAGGGCATGTACCAAAACTCACCATAGAGTGAAGCCGCTGAGCTTCCTCAAAGGTCGAGGGCACATCTGCTGGTATGGCTCCCTCAGCCCCAAAAAATCCAACCCCGATTGGGATGCGGAATCTCAGTATATACGACCCCGGGTTTTGAGTATCCCTCAAAGTACCTTCGACGGAAAAGGAAGATTCGGGGGGGGGGAGGGGAAACCGCCTTTCCAAAACCAGAAATCGCGGGTGAAGTAGGCTCAATCAATACTTCCTCTTCGAGCCCCCGGTCGGGGGTTGCCTTGCTTTGAAACCATCGCCCTGCAAAGGCATTTCTTGCTTGTTGCTATCATTCTTTAGCCCAGAAGCTGGAAATCCTTCTCCCTATCCGAGAGGGCACGACCTCGCCTCGAAAGATTCCTCGATGCCTACAATAACAGGGTTAGCACGCAGAAAGAGAAAGTGCCTTTCCAAATAAAAAAATACAAAAAGGGGGAGGGGGGGAACAAATCGCACAGCACGTACCATGATGTTTTGCTTCCCATCTGACCCTAGACAAAGCTCGCCACTTGCGCTCATCATAAGTCGAGTGGGTCGCCAACTCTCGAGCCCAATCCGACAAACCAGGGACCTCATACAACATCCATGAAATTCCTGTAGAAGAAGGGAGAAAAGGCACATTTACGGAACACACCTTCTCCATAATAAAAAAACTACGAAGGCACGAGTGTACCACTTACGTATATTCTATTCCTTAGGAACGGTATAAACTCCGCGGGAATAATATCAACAGTTCGTACTCGAACGAATCGGCTCATCTGTCGCGCTCCCTTTCTCCTTCAGCGGAATCAGGTTCATGACATTTGGTTGGGACAACTCTTTCCTTTTGGGAAAGGGGTTTACATTTTTTGGAGAGTCCCCACCTAACGATTATAAGGTGCGTTAGCACCTAAAGGGTTCATTCATAACTACGTTTGGTAACCGGAGATAGGGTAAGGGCTTGAAATTATCCTAAGGGGAAGGTGTTAGGCACCCCTCAGGATCCACTAGTGTGGTTCCCGGACAGACAGTTTTTGTGAATTGTACAATTAGCGAATAAACAAGTATCGCTCAAATAGTATGGGATTTAAGTTTAAATACACAAGTGTTTGAAAAAACAACTAGTGAAAAAAAAGCGAGATTTTGAAAAGAGTTACAATATAAGCATACTTATGGATGTAAAGTGGGTGTCCTAGGTTTGTTTATAATATGGATCACATCAATGAAATACCTGGTATGACACTCCTCAAAGAGGGGCTACACGTGGTATTAACGCACCGGTCATCATATCCATATCTACCCTTTCCCGCCCCGTGAAGGTAATTAGAGCGAAGATTTGTCTGGACCCCTATTGCATGCTGTTACCTGTCCCTTCCTCTCAATCCCGGAGGAATTTAGGACTCCTATCCTTTAAGAAGGGGGGGGGGGAGGGAGTTCTAGGCAGACCCTCAGGTTTAAAGGCAAAATACTAGGCGACAAATAAGAACACATAAGACTGCATTTAGGGGAAAACACAGAAGCAAGTAGAAGGCTCAGGTATACCTCCACAAACAATGCACATAGACAACATGACTCATACATAATTAAGGTCCATATTTGATCCTAACAAGGTGTTTAGGTGACAATAGTAGAACCAGATTTATTGCATGACTCAGAAAAGAAGTCCGAATCAGGCTTGCCTACTTATTTTAACAGGTTCACAATTAAACACTAATCATAGAGACGGTTCTGGTTTTATTAAAAGTTATTACCTAAGAATTGCCTAGGCGTAAAATAATATGCAGCAGTTATTCAGAATTATTAAAACAGTGTAAAACTATTTTACCCTAAGAGCATGCTGTTCTAGTTGATTCGAATGCAGAGATTATTACCAGTTTTATTCAGAAAACAACACAATGTGAGATCATTTTTTTATTTCCTTTTCATGAATCAGTAATTAACAAGGCGTCTTAAACAAAGTGCAAACAGGATCCTAGGACATGATATCTAATATGCACATGCAAATGGTAGGATTGTTAAAAAATAGAGTCCCTAAGGCATGATTTCTAAATGCACACAAGAGTTGCAGAATTGTTGAAATATGACTTCTGAAAGTACAAGAGTAACCGCTTTTATGCCAATGTTGTTATTGTGCTAGGAGCAGGATTTCTAAGTGATCGACATAATACATGGATTAGTGACGGATGAGATGCTGAAGCAAGAAACATGGGTCCTAAGAGCATGATTTCTAATGCATGTATGAATCCTAAGTATGGTTTCTATTGCACAATTAGGAATATAACCCTAATAACATGTTTTCTAACCCTTAACAACTATAGCATGCATACTTACCCCATCCCCTTTCACTAGCCAACCCCAATACTTGTTTACAACAAGTTATTATAGACTAACATTGAAATGATTTCATGAGTGGCAATGAAAAAATAAGAAGTTACACTATATAAAGCCTGATTAGGACTTCCTCTCTGAGTTATGTAATCAATCACCTCAAGTGCCAAGATTGTTCCATAGTCTTTCCGACTTTTGGGTGTGTCAGAGTTCCCTAAGGACCTCAAGGGGTCCCGGGCAGTGCTCATACCCAAATTTCATAGGCAAGACAGAGTAAGTGCAGTGTGGAAAGGCCAGCTTTTATGTGTCAAAGTTCAGAGAGAGCTTAAGGGTCCCAAGGCAAGGCTCACACAAAAGGGGCAGAACCTAGTGGTCTAAGAGTATATGTGAGAGTGCTTGACATAGATTTAAAAGAGTTGAGTTGGAAACATTTTTAAAAATAATTATTTTGAAATAAGTTTGCAACAACAACAGAAGAGTTGCTTAGGGAAAACAGTTTTGAAAGGGGAAGGGGATAGGAGCAACAACAACTTGGAACAAGCCAGCACACACACAGAGCAAGTTCAAAGAATAGTACAGTTTCAAAAGTTACAAACAGGGAAGTAGGGGTTGGGGACATAGAGGTCCCAAATTAGAAACACATAAATATGGCTGAGAAGAGATGCATATAGACCAGCAAGTACAAAGAACAAGTAGGGACTGATTGGCCTTTAGAACACAAACAGTTACTTCAAAGAGTTAACAAAGGAATCATGCTTGAAATTAGAATTGTAATGAGACCTAGGGACATGGTATTGAAGTAGTTATGCAGGGGTCTATTACATATAATTAGTCATGACTTAGTGTTAATCAAGTACATTAGGAGACATGCTGGTTGAGGGACTGTTGATACCTAATTTTTCCCTGTATATTTTTATATGCAAAATACCTTTCAAAATAGCATATGTATTCACATATAAGTGTGTCCAAATGTTTTAGTATTTTTCCTAATTTTTAAAAGATTTTTAATCAATTTATTGCCCTATTCTAGCAGTACAAAAACCAATAATTATTCCTCAAATTATTATTTTTGGTGATTAATTTATTTTATTCTCATATTTATACCAGAATATA
>NC_031989.1:80887887-80933260 GCF_001879085.1 Nicotiana attenuata
CCACGCGATAACACCACGTGTATAAGTGATTATTGGGTGTTGTGTGGGGTGATCCATATTATTTATAAACCTAGGACCCCCCCTCTCTTTTACTTGTTTATTTCATTGTTTATTTCCAAATTTCAAATTGTTTTTCTCAAAATTCAGCTTTCCTTTCGTTTCTTTTAACTTCATCAATTTGCAACCATTACGTGAAATCCCCTCTTATTTGAAAGTCTTACTTGCTTACGTGTTATTTGTACTTAAAGTCACAACAATAGCTTGGCAGGGAACCACACTAGTGGGTTCTGAGGGGTGCCTAACACCTTCCCTTTGGAATAATTCAAAGCCCTTACCCGATCTTTGGTTATCCAAACAAAACCCTTCTTAGTGTCCTAATGCACTTACATCATTAGGTGGCGACTCTTCAATTCCTTTAAACCCAATTCCCAAAAGGGAACGAGTTGTCTTCCCAAATGTCATAAACCCGATTTCCGCGGAGGAAAAAGGGGGCGCGACAGCATGGCAACTCCGTTGGGGATATTCTTTTAGGCTTTTACCATTTCAAACTATTACTGTGACTTTACATTTCTTATGTGCCTTTATTTGTTTAATCCGTTTAAGTATTTAATTCCTTCTCCTGCTGCAAGAACTGACTCGTTTCTTTGTTTCTTTCCTTTATTTCTTTTCTGCTTCCCTTTACTGCTTTCCTTTACTACTTTTTTAAATTATGAGGAATTGTTGTAATTATTGCTTTTGAACGTGCAAATACATGACAACTTGTTTTTAATTATTGCATAAGCATGTTTTCAACATCATATTACACTCGTGCCACACAAAATACCATAGCAACGCTTATAATGAGTGGTTGCACCCTTCCAATATTATCACCCCCTAAATCAGGCAAAGGCATATTTGCGGTAAAACCAGTGGATCAACGGTGTAGTCGACGGTTCCGCGCCTTTCCCTCTTGAGTTGTTCGCTCAAGGGTACCAGTCTAATACCCCATAGAAACCTTACTCTGTTTAATTGTTCATGCTCATGGTCAACCCTAGCCGAGTCAGTTATGTTGTCCGCATAATGACTCTTTAAGATAGCCTTGTTCAAAGTCCACTAGGTTTTCCCAAAAGCCAAACGGATACTACCGTGTTTTGTGCATTTATTTGGAGAACTAAAATGCTTTTATGCCAATTGTTGATATTAAATAGTCGAGTCTGGTGGGGGTAAGGGCCTAACCTTTTGTCTTGCAGAAATATGAGGCACGAAGTCCCTAGATTCGGCATGGTCACCCACATCCACCCCAAACTGCTAAGCTGGTGGACGGATCTTCATTCCAGCGATCAGACTCTTGTCTGGAAACACCTGGGAAACCTACCTTCTCTCTTGGAAATTCAACCCAACAACAAAATCATAGAGGTTGCTAACCTATTCTGGGATTGTGATAGGTCTGTGTTCCGCTTCAGAGATGTTGAGATGACACCCCTGCTCGAGGAAATAAGAGGACTGGCTGGAATACCGTGGGAAACGCCGGGTTTGTTAATGCCGGAAAACCGCAAAGGTAGAGGTTTTCTCTAAATGATGGGTCTACAGAAGAATCCACACTTGACATGTTTGAAAGAGTCATACATTCCCTTTGACTATTTGTACAAGAGGTACGGCCACAGCAAATCTTACCGTACTTATCCTGAAGAGTTCTCCCTTACATCATTGGAGCATATTCACCGAATGGTCTTTGTCTTCATGTTCTGTTTCTTGGGGATGATAGTGTTTCCAATGAAGAAAACAAGAATCCATACCAGGCTAGCTATGGTCACCAAAACTCTAATGGAAGGAATTGACGGACAACCATTCAGTCTTGTGCCAATGATCATTGCAGAGATATACCAAGCCCTAGAAAGGTGTCAACAGGGAGCCAAAGATTTCGGGGGTTGTAATCTTCTACTTCAATTGTAGCTCATGGAACATCTAGAAAAGGTGAGTACCGACAGGAAATCCATCAAAGGGACCGGGACGATCATATCGCCTTTCATCACCCAAAGCGAATGAATTACATACCCGGCATGTTCGCCCAACCGGAGTATGCTAGAGAATGGGTCGAACTCTTTGATAATTTGACTGAAGACCGAGTACAATGGATGTTCGAGTGGTTCCCTACTGAAGAATTCATCGTTCGATCTAGGGATGCGCCATTTCTGATGCTGATCGGTTTAAGGGGAACCTACCCTTATGTCCCTGTTCAAGTTATGAGACAGGCTGGTAGGAAGCAGGTTATACCAAGGGTCGACAGATGAGTCATTTCCGGGCTGACTTCCAGGGACGATAGTCCGTACAGGTGCCAGGCTCAGCATATGTGGCACTGCAAAATCGTCTTGGGAAAGGACACCATCGAACCATACCGATACCATACTGGTTGTAACCCATACTATTCAAGCTGGCTGGAGGACAATCACAATGGTCTGGGTCAACCCGGGTTTGTTTGAGGTCATAGGATCATCGATGAAAAGGCTGAAGCACAGGTTAAGTACAACCAACTGCGCAAGAGGATTCGGGAATGTGAAAGCGAGCACCGCGAAATACACGAAGCCAATCAAAAACTAATTGAAGAGTGGAAGGATATGGCTATCAATGCCAACAAACAATTGGTCTATTTGGAGCAAGGTATAGTAAAATTGGAAAAGAAGTTTCTGAAGAGGGTCGAAGATTGCCGGACTGCTGAAGGAAATGAAGGCGGACATCTGGCCAGAGCTTACCTGCTACTAGGACTGCGCGAGCTGGGAGAGCTGTTCGATGGAGCCACCAATGCCGAGTCTGGGGAAGGTCCCTCTGGGACCAAATAGATAGGAATTTCCATTTCCGCTTTATGAGATGTAATAAGGCCAACGGCCATTAGTGATTTTTATTTTCTTGTCATTTAGTGTCGTTTTAGGATTCGTCTACCTTTTATCAATGAAATGAGGCATTTAGCATTCTAAGTTCTCCAAATTAACTTGTCGCAGGCCAACCTCAGGCACAACGAGATCCCCAAAATTAGGACGCGCTTTATATTTCAAGCACTACGTGTTTAAATATTGCGACATTTTTTCTTATGATCCTTACTTACTTGTTACCTTTTGCTTTTACTTTTTGTTTATTCCCCTCCCCAAAGGTTAATTCGTAAACTCTGGCAACATCATCATATTCTACGAGATCCAGGGGCCCTCCACCTACTCCTCCTCCCAGTCCTGTCAAACACAAAAACAAAGGAAAAATGGAAGATTCGAACAACTCAGCTGAACGGGTAGAGGTCACTCATGGTACTCTGGTCCCCAAGGAAAATGCATCTCAACTAGAACAAAAGCTGTTGAAGTTTTAGGAAGAATTTGATCAAGTCCGGAATCTGGCAAATCTGTCATTTTCCCTCACCACTCAAGAGGTTACTTTCCCAAATACTCATAATCCTGTACCTCCACAAAACATCCCAAAGCAACAAAACTATCTCGTTCCTCACCACCACTGCAATACCTGCCATACCTCAAGTAACACCCCACTGCTCATCCCAGAACTCCAGAACTCCACAAACGACCACTGCCACACCCAACATAACACCCCTATCTACGTGGAGACTATGCCACACTCCACCCAACCCATCTCAGGCACACCCGAGTCCAATGATATGGACTTCCTCATCAGAAATCTGGCTGAAGAGCTTAAAAAAGTGACTAGCAGGATTCAAGGCGTTGAAGGTAGTAAGAGAATTGAGGGGCTAAACAATGAAGATCTTTGCATACAGCCCGATGTCGAACTGCCCGGGAGGTACAAACCTCCCAAGTTCGAGATGTTTGATGGTACAGGGGATCCGAGGGTTCACTTGAGAACATACTGTGACAAGCTAGTCGGAGTAGGAAGAGACGAGAAAATCCGCATGAAGCTTTTTATGAGGAGCCTGAAGGGAGACTCTTTATCTTGGTACATTAGCCAGGATCCGAAGTAATGGTCGAGCTGGGTAAGCATGGCGTCTGATTTTATGGACAGATTCAGGTTCAACACAGAGAATGCACCAGATGTGTTCTATATCCAAAACTTGAAGAAGAAACCCACGGAGACCTTCCGTGAGTATGCTACTCGATGGAGGTCAGAAGCTGCTAAGGTTAGACCTGCTTTGGAAGAGGAGCAAATGAACAAATTCTTCGTTCGGGCCCAAGACCCACAGTATTCTGAAAGGCTGATGCTGATCGAGAATCACAAGTTTTCTGATATCATCAAGCTAGGAGAAAGGATTGAGGAAGGCATCAAAAGTGGTATGGTTACGAACTTTGAAGCCTTGCAAGATACCAATAAGGCTTTACAGTCTGGTGGTACGTCCAAGAAAAGGGACGTAGGTGCTGTAATGGTTGCACAGAGAACCAAATCCCCTGTCAAAAACCAAACCTATCCAGTGCCTCCACCCACATATCAACCCACTCCAAATTACCAAGCACTCTCACCCTCTTATCAGTCAGCTCACCTCCTGCATATCAGCCCACTTCACCTAAATACTCCCAGCCAGCACATGTTTACCAAGCCTACAACACCCAACCATCCCATTATCAATCACCTCCCCCACGTTAAAGCTTCCCTAGACCTCAACCAAATTTCGATCGCAGTCCTCCCAAACAGTATATCGCCATTGCTGAACCAATTGACTAGCTGTACGAAAGACTGAAAGCTGCTGGTTATGTCACCCCTATCCCTATCATAACCCCAGAAAACCCTTCTCAGTGGGTCAATCCACATAAATCATGTGCATACCATTTCGGCATGAAAGGACATACCATTGATGAATGCCGCTCTCTGAAGGATAAGATCCAGACTTTGATTGACAATAAGATCATTGTAGCAAAGGAGCCTGCTCCAAATGTCCGCAATAACCCTCTGCCAGACCACAAGGGCGGAGGTGTTCACATGATCGAGATAGAGGATGACTGGGACCCTAAGGGATCAATTGGTTTAATCACAGAAGGCGACGATCCAAAAAAGCCAATAGTCACCCTCAATCCGATAGTGGTCCAGATTCAGCCTTCTGGGGACGCCGAGGTAAATATGTCCATGCCACTCGAGTTTGATGCATCATCATCTGCAAAGACGCCAGCACCAGTTGAGGTCGAATTCGTGTCTCTAGCAAAGGCACCTACAACATTCGAAGTTGCAGTTTTACCGCCTAAGGGGTTTGCTCCGTTCGGGGTAAAGATAGCCACGCCAATTCCACTAGCAATGTCAGCCATAACACTGTTCCATACAAAGGCTATACCATGGGACTACACAGCCGAGGCCAGAAGAAAGGGGAAGGTCAAGTTCGGGGAAGCTATTGCAGCACAGGGCATGATAAGAACCGGCGGGGTTTATACCCCGGAATATTTGGCTGGGTCAAGCAAGCAGGCCTCTAGTCGGCCTACCATCACTGAAACTGGGCCCGATGATCTCTGGAGAAAGATACAAGCCAAAGAATACTCAGTCATTGATCAACTGAACAAAACACCGGCATAGATTTCTATCCTCGCTTTGCTACAAAGTTCCGATGCACACAAGAATGCCTTGTTAAGAGTGCTGGTGAGGCATATGTACTAAGTAACATCACTGGCGGAGAGATGGCGAATATGGTGGTCCAGGTATTGGAAAGTCACAAGATCACTTTCCACGAAGATGAGTTGCCGCCAGAAGGGTTGAGTCACAACAAGGCATTGCACATCACCATACAGTGCGAAGATTATTTTATCACCAGAATCCTGATTGACGGAGGATCCAGCCTCAACATTTGCCCGTTGGTGACACTCAGGACATTAGGAAAGGGGCTTCATGAGATCAAGGATAGGGCCATCAATGTCAAAGCTTTCGACGGATCCCAAAGGTCTACTATTGGGGAAATTAGCTTGTGTTTGCAAATGGGGCCTACCTGGTTTGATGTTGATTTTCAAGTGATAGACGTGCCAGCATCTTACAATCTGTTGTTGGGACGACCATGTATTCATGCCGCTGGGGCCGTAGCGTCAACACTACACCAGGTAGTAAAGTTTGAGTGGAATCACCAAGAGGTGATCATTCACGGCGACGGTAGCAATCCCATATACAGTCGCCAGACTATCCCAGCAATCGGAGGCAGAAGATAGATAGGTGGGGAAACTTACCACCACATTAAGCGAGTCAACGCCGTTCTAAACTGGAGCGGATATGAACCTGACAGGGGACTTGGCGAGAATCTCCAAGGAATCACTAAGCCCATCAAGCTCAAGAAACATGGCACCACCTTCGAATTAGGGTATGAGTATAGCTGGAAGGAATTCAACGACTGGTCGCCACCATGGCGCGGTCCTTACTGTCCTTTGGAGCAGCCAATACCCTGTTTGGAGCAGATTTTCCAGCCGACCGAGGTCATCTACGGGTCAGAAGAAGAGGAAGCACTGGCAGCAGTAAGGAATTTGTTCCTGGAAGACGATAGTATGGATTGTTGTGTCGTTTTCGAGGAGGAGGGGGAGGAAGGCCCTTCCATACAAGCTGTAAGCAGAAGAGCATGCATCAATAACTGGACTATCAGAACCACCAAAGCCCGGCGAGCCTCGGGGTAGCAAGGCTGAACAAGCATCATGCACTATCTTTTATTTTTACTAGTTGACTTTCCTTTAGCATTTTTTATTTTCGTAAGAAAGAGCTCACATGTTCAAAAACGGTTATGGAATTTATCAAAGCATTTCGGTTTTCTTATAAATCTTACTCTTATTATTTTCTCTCATTACTTTACTCATACAGCATTACTATTACTTATCTTGATGAACCAATGACTGTGACATGCAACGAGACAACGCAACAAACGGACATAGACTTGGAGGAAGACGATATACCGGAAGAGATCGTTAAAGAGGTTGAGAATTTTGAGAACAGACCTAAGTCCAACCTGGACGAGACTGAGATTGTTAACCTGGGAGATGCAGAAAACATCAAAGAAACACGAATCAGCGTTCATTTGTCACCATCAGAAAAGGAGAATAGCCAGAACTTGCAAGCACTACTCAGAAGTGCACACTTCGAAGGTTGTCCAATAATTTCTTTAACAGCGGAGGAATCCTATATAGGAGGACTCCTGACTTGGGATTACTAAGGTGTGTCGACGCAAAAGAAGCATCTAAGCTTCTAGAAGAAATCCATGCTGGGACCTGTGGTCCGCATATGAACGACTTTGTTTTGGCAAAGAAAATACTCCGATCTGGTTACTTCTGGATGACTATGGAGACGGATTGCATCCACTATGTTAGGAAATGCCACAGTTGTCAAGTACACGCAGACATGATAAAGGTACCTCCCAATTAGCTTAATGCAACAAGTTCACCATGGTCGTTCGCCGCTTGGGGAATGGATGTTATTGGACCAATCGAACCTGCCGCTTCAAACGGGCACAGGTTCATACTAGTAGCAATTGATTATTTCACCAGATGGGTCGAAGCAGCATCTTACAGAGCAGGGACTAAGAAAGTCGTGGCAGACTTTGTCCGCGACCTCATCATTTGTCGATTCGGGATTCCAGAATCAATCCTCACTGATAATGGCTCCAACCTCAATAGTGACTTAATGAGATCTATGTGTGAAACCTTCATGATCAGACACAAGAATTCCACAGCCTACAGGCCCCAGATGAATAGAGCTGTGGAAGCCGCCAATAAGAACATTAAGAAGATACTGAGGAAAATGGTAGAGAAGCATAAGCAGTGGCATGAGAAGCTATCATTTGCTTTATTGGGGTATTGCACCACAGTCCGCGCATCAACCGGGGAAACTCCCTATATGCTGGTTTACGGTACAGAGGCAGTTATTCTCGCCGAAGTAGAAATTCCTTCCTTAAGGATTATACAAGAAGCTGAGCTCGACGACGCAGAATGGGTGAAGAGTCGTTACGAACAGCTAGCTCTTATAGATGGAAAAAGAATGAATGCAGTTTGCCATGGCCAGCTTTATCAGAACAGAATGTCCAGAGCCTTCAATAAGAGAGTCAAGTCGAGACAGTTCACACCGGGACAGCTGGTATTAAAGAAAATCTTCCCGCATCAAGATGAGGCCAAAGGGAAATTCTCTCCCAACTGGCAAGGTCCATACATGGTTCACCGGGTTATGATAGGAGGAGCCCTTATACTTACAGAAATGGACGGAGAAGTTTGCCGAAACCGATTAATTCGGATGCAGTCAAGCGCTATTATGTGTAATCTTTGTGCTATATGATGTATTTTGAACTACGTCTGACCTGATTCCCGTTTAAGAGGGGATATGTAGGCAGCCTTATGGGTTTGGTCACAATTTAATAAATTTTCATTTGCCCCCCCCCCCCCCCCCCCCCCCCCCCCCCCCCCCCCCCCCCCCCCCCCCGTAACTTGGAAACTGGGGCAGAATTTTGACAGGACCCTTAAAATTCAGAAGTAACATCAGCCAGTCATCGCAAGCAACCGTCAGAAGCAGTAACCCATTAAACTTGGACAGAATTTTGAGGAGGACCCTCAAAATTCCGAAGCAAGAGAGGTCGCAATGTCCTGAACCACGTCACAGTTGTCGGTTCATCCAAAAAATTATTTCTTAAATATA
This sequence comes from Nicotiana attenuata, assembly GCF_001879085.1. Classification (NCBI taxonomy): domain Eukaryota; kingdom Viridiplantae; phylum Streptophyta; class Magnoliopsida; order Solanales; family Solanaceae; genus Nicotiana; species Nicotiana attenuata. The sequence goes on from NC_031989.1 coordinate 80,896,444, forward strand.
TACTTATGTCATATCTTTAACGAACTCACGCATATTAATTATCGAAGTCGCTTTGTTCAGCAACGCTACCCCTATGATACATACCGTGTCATCAGATAAGCGCCAAGCAGGCCAGCAAAGTCATCGGGGATACGAACTAACCTTTCCTCTTTACAAAACTCACGATTTTTCTTTGGATGCAGGCACCCAAGTAGCAAAATCATATATTATACGCTCATACTGTTCAAGGATACAACTCCCAGAACCGTCACACCTATTCACAATCCTTATCCGCACATAATGTCCCCAGCAGCCACAATATCACAATCAGCTATCGGCCATCAGCTAAGAAAATTTATTTACTATTCACCTTTTATCTCTTGCATATGGCTACCATTCTGCCTTCCGAGACTAAGCTCTGTCTCCATCTGCATTCCTGCATTGCATAAGGCTACCATTCTGCCTTGCGAGACTAAGCACTATCTCCATCTGCATTTCTGCATTGCATAAGTCTACCATTCTGCCTTCCAAGGTTAAGCTCTACCTCCATCTGCATTTCCTGCATTGCATAAGGCTACCATTCTGCCTTCCGAGGTTAAGCTCTACCTCCATCTGCATTCCTGCATTGCATAAGGCTACCATTGTTCCTTCCGACACTAAGCTCTGTCTCCATCTGCATCTGCATGGCTGATAGATCGCCACCTTATTTACATTCTGCATGGCTGAAAGATCGCCACCTTTGCATTATTGCATGGCTGAACGATTGCCACCTTATTTACATTCTGCATGGCTGAAATATCGCCACCTTACTTACATTTTGCATGGCTGAAAGATCACCACCTTTATTTATGTCTTGCATCGGCTGAAAGATCGCCACCTACTGCATCTCATGGCTGAAAGATCGCCACCTTATTTACATTCTGCATGGCTGAAAGATCGCCACCTTACTTACATTTTGCATGGCTGAAAGATCGCCACCTTTATTTATGTCTTGCATCGGCTGAAAGATCGCCACCTACTGCATCTCATGGCTGAAAGATCGCCACCTTATTTACATTCTGTATGGCTGAAAGATCGCCACCTTACTTACATTTTGCATGGCTGAAAGATCGCCACCTTTATTTATGTCTTGCATCGGCTGAAAGATCGCCACCTACTGCATCTCATGGGCTTAAAGATCGCCACCTTATTTACATTCTGTATGGCTGAAAGATCGCCACCTATTGCTTTTCATGGGCTGAAAGATCGCCACCTACTGCATCTCATGGGCTGAAAGATCGCCACCTATTGCATCTCATGGGCTGAAAGATCGCCAAACTGTCCAAAGGCGTCATTGTTCTGAGGCACCATTTCCATAGCCCGAGAACGTCATGCCATGGCCTGAGGACCCCTTTTAATCTCTTGCATATCATTATTCAAAGGCATCATAGTTCGGAGGCATCATTCTCATAGCCCGGGAGCATCATTTCATAGCCTGTGAATCCTTTATTACACACTTCATGGCCCAGGACATCATGGTCTAAAGACGTCATCCTAACCGTCCAAAGACAACATTCATGGTCCAGCGGGAACTTGCATCACGTTTTAATTTACGCACAATATCGCTTGTATTGTTTATTTGCAGGTAAATCGGCGAGCAAGGACCATCTCGGCAGGAGCATTCCGCTCCAGTTCCCGCAGCCCTACTAAACCTTGACCATTCATCCCGACCTGAATATTGCGTCCTTTCTTGAAAGGACTCCATCGGCATACTCCGCCGACGGATCCTGAACTACATACGGCCTGATTCCTGTAAGACCAGGGATATGTAGGCAGCTCAGAAGTCGAGGCACGACCAGATTTTCTTCAAAATATTTTGTTCGGTCAAAATTGGTCATCATGTCTTTACCCGACAACTCTTTCATCCTTCCCGGGTAAAGAGGGGCAACTGTTGATACCCAATTTTTCCCTGTATATTTTTTATATGCAAAATACTTTCAAAATTAATATATTTCTGCATATATAAGTGTGTCCAAACATATTAGTATTTTTCCTAATTTCTAAAAGATTTTTAAATCAATTTATTGCCCTATTTTAGCAATACAAAAAACCAATAATTATTCCTCAAATTATCATTTTGGTGATTAATTTATTTTATTCTCATCTTTATCCGAAATATAGCTAAGGTATTTTACTACATTTTTACAAATTTATTTAGTATTTTTAAAGCTAAATTGCATATAATTGCAATATTAGCTTATTTTAAGAATTAATTGCGTTTATAATTACCAATTTGATTCCAGTATTTTTAATAAATTTTTTTATATATTATTAATTAATTTAGCACCTTTAGTTTGTTTTCAGAAAGCATATTACTATTTTTCATAAAATAAAAAGGGAAAAAGTGGCTATTTAAATACTAGCCCTATTTCATTTCAACTATAGCCCAAATCAACCCCCCCAATTAACCCAATCTCAACCCCAAAATTACACGACCCAATTCCTAAACTACCCGCCCCAGACCCAATTAAAAACCCCGCCCAGACCTATTTTTTAATCCCAGGCGTTGATCTAACAGATCAACGACTCACACTCCATCTTTCCTTTTTTAATTTATCAAACCCCCAACCCTATTTCATTTTCAATTATCCGCCGCCCCTGAAACCCTCCTCTCTCTCAAACACNATTTCATTTCAACTATAGCCCAAATCAACCCCCCCAATTAACCCAATCTCAACCCCAAAATTACACGACCCAATTCCTAAACTACCCGCCCCTGACCCAATTAAAAAACCCGCCCAGACCTATTTTTTAATCCAGATCAACGGCTCACATTCATCTTTCCTTTATTAATTTACCAAACCCCCCAACCCTATTTCATTTTCAATTATCCGCCGCCCCTGAAACCCTCCCCTCTCTCAAACACTATCGAACCTTACCTAACCCTAGCCGCCTCTCATCGTCTTCCACCGCGAAACCCACCGGAAACCATGGCTTCTCAGGCTATGGGAGTCTTATACTCACCTCCCCTTGCTCTTACACACCGGATACCTGAAGAATCAAGGCCAGAACTTGAAGGTTTGCGCTCAGACCTTCGCCGGTTCAAGGTTCCAGAGTCATCGCTGTCCTTGCTCCGGTGTACCATGGTGTTTTGAGCCTGGTTCTGACCTCTCCGACTCAGGTCAATGACCTTTTCAAAGCCTTTCTCATTCTAGGGTTCTTCTGAAACCCTGACCCTTCGAGGTTTTTCTCGGATTCTTTTTAGATCTGTTGTGTATCTATGCTCTACTTGAGTTTTCAAACGATTTCCCTAACTTTTCTTTCGAAAATCACTTTCAAAACCTCTCTTTTCGATTTAGGATTTTCTGGAAAGTGTTTAGGTGCTTTTTCTTCTTTGTTATTCGTGTGTTTGCCTCCCCTGTGTTCTCGTATCATCTCTTGTATGCTTCTCTTACTGTATTTTCCTATACTATGGTCTCGTAGACTTCTACTGTATTTTTTACCATGTTCTTATATGTTTATCTTACTGTGTTTTCCTATATGCTTTTCTGCTATACTTTTCCGGTGTTCTTGTGTTCTTCTACTGTATTTTTCTACTAAGTTTTTAAGTTTCCTTGTTTGCCTTCTACTGAGCCCTTTTTAGGTTTCTTCTAAGCATGCTTTCTCTACTGTTCTTATCAGTATTTGCCAATATGTTCTTTGAATCCTTCTACTGTGATTGCATTGTTACTTTGCTATCATATTTTCTCATAAGTTCTGTTGTTGAAGAAGCCTGTTCTTTTTTGAAACTTCTAAACATGATTTCGATTCAATTGCTTGCCCTCTCATCTTTGCTTTATAGTTGCCTGAACTAGAGTTCTATTTCGAAACCCCTAATTCTTTCAGACTGACTTTGTGTCTCTGAACTGAGTTTGGACATTTGTTTTCATACAATGTTGAGCTTTTTGCTAAACTCTTCTACATTGAATTTTTTTTTCCTACTAATTTACACGACAGTCGTCTTTCACGCTCACATGCTCCTTATATATGATGAATTTCCCACTAAATGGTGCAACTAGTGTAAACTTCTTTCTGAATATATAGCTTGATTGAGTTCTTTCCATCTTTTACTGATTTCCTAGGTGACTCGACTTAGGTAAAACCCTTCTTCATCTTTTATGACTTGGTTCATTCACACGAAATTTTAGACCTTGTGGCTTACTGGCTGTTAATTGATTCCCTTCCCTTACTTGCACAAACCGTGTATTGTCAAAACCCTCTCCTTAAATAACCTTTATGTATTTGCCCTCAATTGCATGCTTTACACAAAGTATTTATTTAATTCCTTTCCTTAAATGGTTTTACCCGTGTGAAACTGAATCCCTTAATAAAAGGGAGTCTTATGTAATTGATTTACAATCAGTCTTCAATTATTTTCTTACCTTATTTCCTCATGACTTTCAAAATATAAATACATGACTCTTTAACACAAAGCACACACGATTAAGAATCCTCCACTACTACTTTACAATCTCTTCTGAACTCTTACTAGAACTCACTCTTCTTATCTGCATTCTGACTTTCACAAGACTACTGCTTTTTCCTATTTGTTTCCTTGAAACTGGTATGTCCTAATTTTAATTTTCAGCATCACCACAATGTGTTTACTTATAGCTTTCTACATCTTTGTCTACTTTACTACTTCTGCAAAGTCAACTACTTAAACTAGCATGTTGTTTTCTTTTGCTTGTTTCTATTATGAACCCCTCCTCCCTATTCCCTTTATGTGCTGTGAGTTGCAGTTTAAAACGTGGCAATATGCAAGTTATTGTCTATGGTTTGAACTTGATCCCTTAAAGGATCCTAACTTCTAAACAGTGTATTCTAACAGGCTTATGGGGTAGGCCAACATTCCTCATTGCTGAGTATGCCTCACCAGCCTGCTGTTGCTTTTCCTTTACTATCTCCCCATTCCCTATACCCCTATGTGTATCAATGTGAAATGTTTTCCTTTCCCCTTTACCCTTTCAGAATCCTGCACTTGCACTCCCTCTTAGTTCCTAGGTTCTGCCCCCCTCTTGTGAGCCTTGCCTTGGGACCTTGAGTTCCTTCTGAACTTGGACACTTGAGGGCTGGTCCTTCCACACTGCACTATGTCCTAGTCTGGTAATGTATTCGGGGTGTAAGCACTGCCCGGAGTTCATGTGAGGCTCTTAGGGAACTCTGACACACCCCAAATGAGAGAAAGGCTTTGAAATCTGATCTTTGGAGTTGGTTTACTTCATATTTCAGACAGGAAGTCTGAATCAGGCTCTCCTTGGTTGTAATTTTCAATTTCTGATGTATTTTCTTTACTTCATTTTCTTTGGACTGTAATAACTTTGTAATAACTTTTGGGGATGATTAGTGAAAAGGGAGGGGTAACCATGCATGTACATGGGTAGATAACTTGCCTATAGGAATCTCTAATTTCTACATTTTTCATATAGTTACCATGTCTATAAGACTTCTGCATTTTCATATAGTTACCATGCCTATAAGACTTCTGCATTTTCACATAGTTACCATGCCTATAAGATTTCTGCATCTCATTTAGCTACCATGTCTATAAGATTTCTACATCTCATTTAGCTACCATGTCTATAAGAACTTCTGCATCTCATTTAGCTACTATGTCTATAGGGATCCTGCACTTTCATGTAGATAATATGGCTATAGCTCCTGCACAAACACATAGAAAGCATGCCTATAGGGGTTCTAACTCAAATCTGAATCGCCTCACTCGTTTGTAAGTTTAAACTGTCAGTAGTAATGCATTATCAATTGCAGAACTCATACTCATTTTGTCAAAACTGGCAACCTTTTCCTAAATCAATCTACAATCAGCTTACCTCTTTGTTTCTGAAATCAGTAGATATCATGCCTATAGGTTCCGTCTAACACTTAGGCAAGCCTTAGGGTAAAAGTTATAAACTGCATCAGTCTCTGTCAATTACTACCAGCAGGCAAGCCTAATTCGGACTTCTTATCTGGAAATATATGATAAATCAGCCTGCCCCAGCTTTTAAGTTTAATCAGACCTTAATCAGTACGTGCAAGACATGCTAAACTATATGCTTTTCTTTGATCTAAGGAGGCCTGTTTGAGCCTTATTTGTTTATGTGCTTCCCCCATGCTTGTTTTATGTGTTCTTGCTTGTCGCCTTAGTATTTTTACCTTTGAAACTATAAAAGCCCAACATCCCTTCCCTTTAGGATTAGTAGTCCTAAATGCCTCCGGGACTGATAGGATTGGGGCGGGTAATAGCATGCAATAAGAAAACGAGACTATTCTGCGCTTTAATACCTTAATGGGGTGGGAAAGGGTAGATATGGATATGATGACCACGCGATAACACCACGTGTATAAGTGATTACCGGGTGTTGTGTGGGGTGATCCATATTATTTATAAACCTAGGACCCCCCCTCTCTTTTACTTGTTTATTTCATTGTTTATTTCCAAATTTCAAATTGTTTTTCTCAAAATTCAGCTTTCCTTTCGTTTCTTTTAACTTCATCAATTTGCAACCATTACGTGAAATCCCCTCTTATTTGAAAGTCTTACTTGCTTACGTGTTATGTGTACTTAAAGTCACAATAATAGCTTGACCGGGAACCACACTAGTGGATTCTGAGGGGTGCCTAACACCTTCCCCTTGGAATAATCTCAAGCCCTTACCCAATCTCTGGTTATCCAAACAAAACCCTTCTTAGTGTCCTAATGCACTTAAATCATTAGGTGGCGACTCTTCAATTCCTTTAAACCCAATTCCCAAAAGGGAATGAGCTGTCTTTCCAAATGTCATAAACCCGATTTCCGCGGAGGAAAAAGGAGGCGCCACACTTGGAACACCCAAAAATCAATTGCAAGTGGCGACTCCGTAAATAAAATAATCCCTACTCAAATTTGTCACTTTAAATTGAAAAAAACTCTTTACCCCACAATAAATAACACATATCTTTTGGGGTAGAAAAGGGGTGTGACATAGAGCATAAGCCATGTATATCCTTGATTTTTTTCCAGGGATTAGCAACCATATCAGGAGTCCCATCTCTGTAGCTTCAATTTAATTTGCACTAAATTTTGATGTTTATTCCGAGTCCATTACTTAGATGGTCATTCAACTTTCCAAAATTATTTATCAAAGTCATCTTTCTTTCGTTTGTAATAGCAAAATCACTTAATTATGCCTATCGCACTCAGAAGGTCACTCAACCAGATTTATCAAACTTTTGATCGTCAAATACCTATTTTACTCTCTAAATTATTAACTTTTATCATTTGTTTTTCTTTTTTTGCTTTTTTAATATTATGAGTTTTCTCTTTTTAATCAACATTAAGGAGTTAACCATAGAAAAAAAATATTTTATTTAAAAATAAATAATAAAAAATATTTTTCTAACATTATAATGTCGAAATAATAATATAGTTGAACATAATATTCAAAAATATGTAATGTATATTACAAAAATATTTTTATTTTAAATAATTATTTTCTATAGTACGTTTATGCTTACTTGAAGAATATATTATTAGTGTAGGGCAGCTGAAAGGTCCTAGAACAAAAGAACTGTAGTATATCTTACTATAAGTTCAAACCAATCTCAAGCACAAAAGGAAAAAGAAGACCAACCAATTATATTCAACAGATTCAGTGAGACGACTTAAACCAATACTATTTACATATACATAGCTATGAATTAGTGTCTAGGTTAATAAACACTTAAGCAGAAGAGATAATTCATGTTATGCTATATGATGACTGGAGGTGTTTGTCAACAGTAAAGGACAAGGTGTTTGTCACAATTTTGGATACTTAATGGATGAAATCGAATTGGATTGTCTGTTTTAGTCTCAAATTGGGATTATCCAACTGTTTTGATGAGAAGTTGGACTGAATATTTCAAAGTCTCGATACATGGGTTCTTTATAGGTCAAATCTGGTAATTGAACTCATCGCTTCTTGTTGTTACAACTGTGAGAACAATCATTTGAAGCTGAATTTCATGATTCACCCGTCCTGAAGTGAAGAAATAGTGAAGGAAAACTCGAAGCCACCATTATTGCATACTTGAGCTTTAACTTGAAGTTTTCGAATCTATGAGACTATCTTCTTCTTCTTCTTTGCTTCTTTAACAGAAATGGATTTTGCATTCTTATGATAGAATGATTAGTGGTTATAGTGGTTTTTGCTGGTGTGTGGCCGAGAATATGTAATGAGGAATTTTTGTAGTTTAAAGAGTGTTGTCTTTCGTTTTATGTTTATGTATATCATTGTATGTCATATGTATATTTTATATATCTCCTTTGTATACGCATCAGTATTATATTCAAGACATTTTCCAGCTCTGAATTTTGACATTTATACCAGTTTATTACTTTCAATCTTTCTCAAATTTTATACATAGTCTCATCTAAATATTGTTGAAACTAGCATATTGGAAGATCAGTCGACCAAAGTAACCATGAGCGGCTACGATATTATAAGTATCTTTCTCTTGACCGAAGCTGTAACATTCATTAGCAAATTTATTTTATGTGATTTTCCTGATTAAGCTAGAAGTTACCAAGAAACATAGCATAGAATAGGGAGCCGTCGAATACACCAAATACACCTAACATGTGACGTGGGTTTCTGCTCAGCCGCCTCGGGCTGTAGTATGTTCTAAGAGTAGGATTGTTCGCCCATTAGAATGGTATGTGAGCTGGATTCATAATGTCGTGAAACAGTTCAGTAAATATCCACGTAAGAGCCAAATGAATGTAAGACTCATGTTTGATACGGGAAGGGATTATGAAATTTCGGAAAGGAATGAAAAAATAGTAATCTACATTCATTAAGTGATTGATTAGATGATAAAAAAAAAAAATAGAGGATCTTGGGGTTTCAACAAATTCCAAGCACACCCACACAAAAATAATTAAAAAGGAATTTTATGTTTCAATTGAAGCTTCAAATGGATCTTTAATAGCGGCTCTTCAACGAAAATGAAGAAAGAAGTTAATTACGCGAAGGAATTTCTGGTGCAAGGAAAAGAAAATAGAGAGAAGAAGTTGAGGAAGCCATGGGAGTGATGCTTGAAAATTTTGAGGGACAAGACACGAAGAAAAAGGAGATATTTAAAATCCTTAATTTAGAGGTTGTATATAAACTTTATTGCTATGTTTTGAAAGTATAATAATACCGTGAGTAATTGTAAATATGAGTTTTATCTCGTATGTATTTGATATTTTTTAACATTTAAAAGAGTAAGAGTAAACTTAAACACTTACACCATTGGTGTAAATATATGTTAATTGATTTAATTGATTATATCATATATTTATAACAATTACTAGGTCACCAATCCACATTTATTATAAATATTTATAATAGATTATGTAGATGAGTGTTGGCTTAATGTGTAGTGACTCACTAAGTGTCTATCATGATCGGTCCAAGTTTGGATCGTGATAGATGAGTGCTAGGAAAAAACATAAATAGGCAATATTTGAGTAAAATTTTCAAAAACCTAGCAGCACAGCAATCATTATTTTACATTCATGGCAACTAAATAAATAGATCCCCTAGCAGAAAATCACTCAATCCCATTAAAATAGGGATGCTAGTTACTAATCCCTAAAAGTAAGCAAGAACAAAAGGAAAAATGATATTATTCCAAATTCCACTAAAAAATAGGCATATAATTAATGATATACAAATTCTATCCATCACAAGTAAATTACCGAACTTTCATATTATTATAGTTTTATGAGTGATTGTTACTCTTCTTCAATTAAAATATACATTCGTTCAATGTGTTTTCCTTAATAATATTTTCATTGATTTTATTAAAAAATTATGTATAATTAATAATATGTATAATATTGGAATAAATCATGTATATTTACCATAAACATCCTTATCCTTATACTTCCATCCAAAAATGAAGCTCTCTTCCAAATTCCACTAAAAATAGGCATATAATTAATGATATACAAATTCTATCCATCACAAGTAAATTACCGAACTTTCATATTATTATAGTTTTATGAGTGATTGTTACTCTTCTTCAATTAAAATATACATTCGTTCAATGTGTTTTCCTTAATAATATTTTCATTGATTTTATTAAAAAATTATGTATAATTAATAATATGTATAATATTGGAATAAATCATGTATATTTACCATAAACATCCTTATCCTTATACTCTGACAAAATATAAAATACACATATTTAGTGAAAATATATAAGGTATATATATGGTATGTATATATTATAAAATTGTTTATAATGTTTGGTATAAGAAATAAAATTTAGATGATTATACAATAACAACCATGTATAATTAATAATACCATATATTCTTAGAAAGATAGGCGCGTGGATTTTGTTTTGGTTAAAGTGTGTATATATAAATATAGATGGTATAATGATGGTATTTTGTATATCTATATTTGTTTATTTTTTGTGTATATTTATATGATATAACAAAGATATACTAATGGTATATATCTGACGAGTTTCCATAGCTTGATTGTATATATTAATTTTTCGTCATCAAGTTTTAACATTTTGAGTTCCAAATTTAATTACAATGAACATTAAAAGAAGGAATTGATAATTGGAATGGCAATAGAAAAAGCAGTGAAGAGATTGGAAATTCGAAGAAAGAGAGTCAACGGTAGAGTGATAGTATGAGAGAGAAAGAGAAATAAAATAATAAGAATTTAAACATAATTCCTTGTTTTAAGGAAGAGTTAAAAAATAAATTAGTTACTATTAAATACTTTCAAATGTGCTATATTTGGAATAAAATCTGCTATTATTGGAATAATCAAAATATGGTAACATTAATATAAAAACTATTTTATAAGAGTCCTACGGTGTAAAAATCTAAATAGATGTGTTGGACTTTAGGATGGCCCAATCCAGTCCACTCTTTAGCTTCACACTGATGGCCCAACTTAGAAGATATTGTGTTGTATTTGTTTGTATCTTAGTTTTCGGGTTAAATGGCCCATGTGTGTAATAATATAGCTTATAGTTTTAGCTTAGTTAGTTAGGTCAGTGCTTAGTCAGGTACAACTCGTTTGTATGTAAACATAGTGAACTTCTAGATAGTTCTATTGAGATTCATTATTTATTCACAGAAAATTATTCTTCCTCTTTTCTATCGATGGTTCCAGCCCTAATCTAATATCTTCCCACAATTGATTCGATTCATATAATTTTGACATAGTATCAGAGCAAGGAACTAGTTGGACCTCGATTTCCTCTATCGAGTGGTATTACCCTTGAGAGATTTAATCCAAATTTTGACCTATTTCAGTTGTTCATCCATTTTTCGCTTTTTTATGTGTGTGGATATTTCGAGTTTTTGGTGTGATTTTCTCGCTTCCAGAAGATTATCTCATCATAGGATTACTGATTGATTCATTGTTGGTGACTTATGGTGTTTTTTATTTTTGGTTAAAGAATTAAGGTTTGCAAGTTATCGATTTGTTGGTGGTTTCGAGGTTATCCACTGCAGCTAGGGTTACATCTACATTTGAAGGCCGTTACTTTCTTCCGGTCGCGAAAATTTTGGTAATTTCGGTCATTTTTGTTTGTATTGCTCGTGTGGGTTCTTCTGTTGCTTTTGGTTGTTTCTGTTAATTCTGGTTGTTGGTGTAAACTGCTGGTTTTCCTTTGAACACTTCTATTTTTGCCATGGGAAGTACTGGTACTAGTACATCTTCTGTTGCTGCATTCATTCCTGACCCATCTAGTCCTTTATTCCTCCTCTCCTCCGATGTTCCCGGAGTTTCTCTTGTCACTATGCCCTTCAGGAACTGGTTTGCGGGTTGGCAACGCAATAAAATTATTTCCTTGTCCGCTAGAAACAAAATAAGATTTATTGATGGGACCTGTACTGAACCTGCAATAGAATAGGTGCAACAATATGGTGATATCCTGGTTGACTAATTCCTTATCCCCTGATATAGCCAAAAGTGTTCAATACTCAGATACTGCGGAGAGTATGTGAACTCAACTAAATAGAAGATATGGAAATGTTAATGGTACTAAAGTTTTTGAAATAAAAAAGGAATTGGCTTCCACTAACCAAGGGTCCCTAGACATAGCCTCCTACTTTAACAGACTTAAGCAACTCTGGGATGAGCTTAGGTTCATGCGTAATTCTCAAGGGACACCATGCACATATGCTGTCAAGTCTGATCTTCTGAAGGAAGATGAGGAGAACAAGCTATATCAGTTCCTTATGGGTTTAAATAAGACAAATATTGGTGTTAGAAGTAACTTGTTGATGATGCAGCTTCCTCCTTCCCTCGACATTACTTATAGCATTCTTCTTCAGGATGAGAGGCAAATACAAGTCACTTCTCCTTCTAATTTTATTGTCGACTCAGATTATTTCAATGCCAACTTGCCCAATAAGTTGCCCAATCCTGCTAGACAGTATTTTCAAAAAGTAAACTTTGATCAGAACAAGTCCACTCTGTTCTGCAAATACTTTAAGAAACCAGGACATTTGATTGACATGTTCTATAAGCTTCATGGATTCCCATCCAATTTCAAATTTACTAAGAGGCCACCAAGGAGGACTGGTGCAAGTGTTGAGGTAAAGAATCCTGTTGTTTATTCTAAAGGTTCTAATTCTGTTACTGGAGGTTTTAGTAGCTCCACTAATCGTGGATCCTTAATTCCCGGCCTAACAAAGAATCAAGGCACTCAGCTTTTGCTATTCCTCCAAAAGAACTACATTCTAGAATCTCCTCAGTCTAGTCAAATAGCCTCTGCCAACTTTGGTGGTATGACCTATCCCTCAGATTGTGTAGGTAGAGTGTCATATGGTGCATTCATGCTAACTAAGGTTAATGATTGCATTTGGATAATAGATTCTAGAGCCACAGACCATATGGCCTCCAATAAAGATCTTCTTTTTGTCATAAAACCTTTAGTAATACCTTATCTTGTAACTCTACCATACAAGGTCAAAGTAACTTGTACTGGTTCTCTTCATTTTCTTTCCTTCACACTCAATCTTATACTCTACTGTTGTTTTACACTTCAATGCCACAGAAGGGGGAGGGAGGTGATTTGTGTGACGTTCAATTCGTGCACAGATTATATAAGGACCTGGTTCTTCTATTTGTTTCTTATTTCGGAAATAATAAATGCAGAAAGTAAAGAACAAAAGTATTTTTACGTGGAAAACGTCCGACTCAAAAGGTGAAAAAACCATGACCTACTACTAAGTAGGATTTTCCCCAACACTTCACTAAATCAATGAGCCAAAACAACATTTACAAAAACTCTTTATAAACCTAAGGATTACCTCTAATCCCGTTGTGGCAACCAACCTCTAACTGTTGCGACAACTTCAAGTTAACTCTAACTTGGATACCCAAAGTACCTATTGCAATTGCTTCTAGATAAAGCTGAAAGGTACAATATGAAAACACCTACTACAATTGAACTAGAATAAAAGACAGACACTTGGAACTGGTTCTTCTATCTGGTTCATGCAGCTTCAGGTTCACACACTTGCATCACACAAGAGTTGCTTGCAAAATGCCTTTCTATTTTGCTCTCAACTCACGTTTAACTTCAGCTTTTGTGCGTACCTGTAAAGTCAGAACATCCTGCGATTTGTAGAGTTAGTAGAGTAGAAAATAATTAGAGTTCTAATGATACTCTTCCTTGGTAGAAGAGTTCCAGTTAACTCCAACCTCTAACTCCTTCCTTATCTTGGAAAGTGTTCTCTTTGAGTAAGTAGCCCTTCTCCTTATCAATTATACAACCTTTTTGATCATGAGATATCAGATATAACAAGTTAAGGTTATCTACCTCACGTGCATCCCTTATGCTTGATTTTGCCCGTGTCTGTGTACACTGTGGATGGACCTGGTTCATGCTTAAGTTCCTTTGTCAATCTTAAAAACCAACTTCACTTGGTCCAACAAATTCCCCCTTTTTAATGATGACAAACTCTATGCTTTTCATAAGCGTAGGCCCTGTTTCAACATAGCTCAACATCAATACAAAGTTAGAACATTTTACCTTTTTAAAGTCACTAATCATCAAGGACCAGGTTCATTAGGTTATAAACATCACAGTCCAAAGTAAAAGCACAACCTGGTTCCCCCTTTTAGCATCATCGAAAAGTTGCATAATTATGTGAGATAACTAGATTTTAATAGAAATTACTCATGGCCACTGGGGTACTTCAAATGCAACCATGGACTTAAGCATCATCTATCAATCTAAGGATATTAGCCATCTAAGAAATATCAACAAACAGTTAGAGCAAAAGTCAATGAATTTCATTTATTGATAAGATCCTACCACAAAGCATAAAAATAAATAAGAACACTGGATCATGAGCAACAGAAACAAAAAAAATCCCGAACTAGGTCACTGGTTGATCTATACTAGGCTAGGAGACTTAAGGCTGGGAAGGACCAGGTTCTTGGTTTTTAGCTTGGAGCAGTTTTAGCATATCCTAAAGAATTTCATCATTCTTCTCCATCTCTTTTTCCAGCTCAGCTTTGAGAGGATCTCTCTCAGTCTCCACTTCAGCCAACCTCTTCTTCAGCCTATCAATCTCAGCATCCTTAGCCCCACTTTCTTGCACCAAAGCTCGCACTTTGCTGTTCACTGGTACCTTCTTGGATGAACTAGGTTCTTTGGGAGTGGTTTGAACTTCATAGTCACGAGCAGTTAAAGTGTTTTCCCCAAAATGTCCTTGCTTGTGCCAACTTTGCATTTCTTGACGGGTATCTTGAAATATGCAAGTACAGCCGTGAGAATAAAACAATAGGGTATGGCATGAGTCTTGGTGCAATTTAGAACCCTGTCAAGAAGCTGGATGATAAATCCAGGCCAATTTGATTTGCCTCTCACTGTCCAAACATTCCATAAGGATCAGGTCCATGAATGTGGCAATGTGCCTCCTTTACTACCTTTGCAGCACACATTTGTTTACAAATTCAAATAGCACTTTCTAGGTGGCTTCATCTCACTTTTGTAAATAGCCTAAGGCTCAAGTTCCTCCTCATTGTCACCAAATTTCCTAGTAATGGCAAGGGCAGTAGGGAGCTTCTCTAGGCTTGGCCATTTGAGCTTCTTATAGTCATTGTACACTTCAGCAGGTACTCCCAAGATCTCTCCCAGTTCTTTCTCATTAAAATTCACTGTCACTCCCTTTACCACAATGGCGACCCTACCATTCTTGATCTCACAATTTGCCACAAACTCTACAATTTCAGTTCTGCCACCCTTCTATCCATTTGAAGGACCATGTCTTTCCAGCATTGCAACTATAACTTCTCTAGAAGCATCACTATTCCTTCCTCTTCTATGTCCCTGAGGAGTCTACCTTTCGAAATGGTTCTCTTCCCAAACTTAACCATCTTGTCCTTCTCAATATCAGATTCTTCTTCTTCTTCTTCTTCTTCTTCTTCTTCTTCTTCTTCTTCTTCTTCTTCTTCTTCTTCTCCACTCCATACTTCTTCCTCCACCATTTTCACCTTTCTTGATTTCACAGCAGACCTGGTTCTTTTAGCCAAAGTGGATGGCTAAGCAGACTTGGTCTTTGAAATAGACTTCTTTGTGGAAGTCTTGGCTTTCTTAGCTTTTGGAGTCACAATCTCCACTTCTTCTATCTCATCTTCATCCCGACGGACCAGGTCCTCTCATCAATTTCAACAGCCTCAACAAGATCAACCATTTTCTTCTTTCCCTTAGCAGCAGCTTTTCTTTTACTTTCTTCTAAGGCTTTCTCTAATTCAGCCTCACTCTTCTTCTTCTGACACCTAGTATCTCTTCCTCTTGTGGGAGGAATTTCTACAGGGATAGAAGAGGCAGCCTTCCTTTTCTTGTTGGCTCTAGTAGTGACAGGGGTTTTAACTCCTAAACTTCGTTTCATCTTTGGATTGTAACTTTCAGTCACTCTTTCAGTAGGTCTACGAGGGTCTCCTGTTCAGATGGAACATGTTCATCTACATTTTTCCCTAGTTGAATCATCCCCTCAGTAGTTTCTCCAGACCCACTTCCCCCTATTTTTCTCACACTCTCCTCTATTTCAGCGAATTCCTCACCCCAAACTTCACCTGATTCTTTAGTTAGACCAACAGGAGTGGGTGAAGAACCAACCACTCCTTTTCCCTTACCCCTCACAGTACTCTAAGCACCCCCACTCTCTTTTTCTTTTTCTTTTTTATTTTTACCACCAACCCTTCCGGACATAGTAGTTTTAACACCTGCTATAGGTCCTACCAGCACAATCCTATTCTCCAAATTTGCTGCAACCTCAGAAATAGTTTCAGGAGTGACTTTAGGGCCAGATGTTACCTGTTCAATTTTTCTTCCCCCTTAGTAGTAGATTTGAAAGATTCATCAGATTTCGGGGGTTCTTTTTTCTACCCGCTTTCAATTATTCGTTTATTTTCTTAATCTGCTCTCCACCAACAACAACCTTGTGAGCCATCATCTTTACCCTACTTTTCTTAGAGGTTGGTGTGGTTGAAGGGGTGGTACAAGGTGTGGAAGTGGTTTCCTGTGGTGGTGATGAAGGATTCTTAGAGGTGTTTGCCATTTTTGGGCTTGGGTATGAGAGAAAAAGAGTTAGATTATGTTTAGAATAAGAGAGAAGATGGAAAGTAGTTTGACGACTTGGAAAAGTGAAGTGAAGAAGATACTAAGCCTAATAAATTTAAATAGAAGTGATTAATGGGGTGAGGTAGCCTTTCAGAAGTCTAATCAAACTGAATTTCAGTTTGAAAAGACATTGGAGTCTATCCCTAGAATCTAGGCACTTAATGTGGTTAGGACTTATTTTGAACAGAACTGGTTCTTTTGTAACGGATAAGTCCAAAAAAAGGATTTAGGATTGAATGAGACTTTTCTCTTAATCATGACCCAAATATAATTATTTCAAATTATACAGAGTGGAGAACACATCCAAATAATCTTGATGAATCAGGTTCTTCACTGAAAAATCTCTTGTGTAAGTCTGAATTTTCCAAGGATATAAAGATAATATCATTAGATATTAATGAGTCATCTTAGCACTTGGCACAAGAGTATACTTATGAAAGTAAGAGACTAAGCAAAATCTAATCTAATTATGTACAAAAATTCACAATTTTCTAACCAATTTTTGAGTTAGAACTGGTTCCTTTTAGGTGGTCTTAATCATCCCTAATTCTAACATGTTCCTTTCAACTTGATCTCTACTTAGAGCTTTTGTGAAGATGTCAGCTATTTGCTTGTCAGTAGCACAAAATTCGATAGTGATCAAACCCTTCTCATAGTTGTCCCTTAAAAATGATGCCTAACATCTATGTGCTTAGTCCTCTTATGATGAACAAGGTTATTCATCATACTAATGGCACTAGTGTTGCACAGAATATAGGGATACAACCTACATCAATTCCAAAATCCATTAACTGCTGTTTGATCCCCAACAATTGAGCACAACATGAGGCAGCAGCAACATACTTAGCTTCAGCAATAGATAAAGCCACAAAATTTTGCTTTTTCGTAGCCCAAAACATGAGCCAAGAAAGTGTGCCATACCTGAGGTGCTCTTTCTATCCATAAGAAAACCTGCATCATCAGCCACTAGGTTAAAATTACTACCTTTTGGATATCAAAGACAAAGGTCAGTGGTGCCTTTTAAGTATCTCAAGATTCTCTTCGCAACAGTCCAGTAAAACTCCTTTGGATTTGCCTGAAATCGAGCACAAAGGCCTACACTGAAAACAATGTCAGGTCTGCTATCAGTGAGATATAAAAGAGAACCAGTCATTCCCCTATACAACTTCTGATCAACAGATGAACCAGGTTCATCTATATCCAATTTTGTGGTTGTTACTATAGGAGTATCGATTTCTTTTGATTCTTCCATTTAAACCTTTTAAACAACTCTTTCATATATTTATGCTGATGGTTCATAGTTCCATTTGAGTTTTGTTTAATTAGTAAGACCAAAAAGAAATTAAGCTCACCTATCATACTCATTTCAAATTCACTCCCCATTAGTTTAGCAAATTCTTTACTTAACTTATCACTCCCTATCATACCATGTAAGCAACAAAGGCTATAAGGAGTCTAATGGATTCCAATCTTGCAAAGTCTCATCATAGTCTATGCCCTCCTCTTGACTATACCCTTGAACCACCAATCTTTCCTTGTTCCTTGTAACTGTTCCATCCTCTTCAAGTTTGTTTCTGAAGACCCATTTAGTGCCAATTACTGATCTATCCCTGGGTCTTGGTACCAGATGCCAAACTTGACTTCTCTCAAATTGGTTGAGTTCATCTTGCATTGCATTCACCCAGTCTGCATCCTGCAAATCCTCAGTAACATTCTTAGGTTCAATAAGAGATAGAAAAGCATCAAAAGCACAAAGATTCTTCAAAGAAGATTTAGATTTGATTTTAGAGGTTGGATCGATAATTATGTTCTCAATGGGATGAGAACTTTGGTACTTATAAGGTTTCACAACCAGCTGGTTTCCTCTAGATGTTGCTCCAATGTTTTGTTGCTGGGGAACAAGTTCATGGACAGGTTCCATCGAGGTTTGAGGTTCAGTTCCTCTTTGTTCAGTTCCCCCTGTCAGTTTGTCCTGTGTAGAAGAACCTGTTTCATCACCTGTTCCTTTCTTTGGTGCAGCTTCAGTCTAGGCTGTGGTTTCATTTGAATTTCTTACCAGCCCAATTGCTTCATCATCATGTTCTTGTCTCTCGGAAATAATGTAAGTTTCATGAAAAACCACATGTACACTTTCTTCTATACACAAAGTTCTTTTGTTCTAGATCTTGTAAGCTTTACTATGTGAAGAATATCCCAAGAATACTCCCTTATCACTTCTGGGATCAAACTTACCTAGGTAGTCTTTACCATTATTGTGTACAAAACACTTTCATCCAAATGTCCTAAGATGGGATATATTTGGCTTTCTCCTTTTAAGTAACTCATAGAGAGTCTTCTCAACAAGAGGTCTAGTCATGCATCTATTTGTGATGTAACATACAGTGTTCACAGCTTCTGCCTAGAAACTATGAGGCAGTTTACTAGAAAGAAGCATAGTCCTAGACATTTTTTCCAATGTCCTGTTCTTTATTTCAACTACTCCATTTTGTTGTGGAGTCCTAGGAGCAGAAAAATTATGATCTATGCCATGCTCATCACAAAATTCAGCAAATTTAGCATTTTCAAATTCAGTACCATGATCAGACCTAATTAATGCAAGTTAATTACCTAGTTGTTTTTGAGTTTTTCTAACAAAAGAAGTGAACAAGTCAAATGCTTCATATTTAGATGTTAGAAACAGTGTCCAAGTAAACCTAGAATAATCATCAACAAGCACCATAACATATCTCTTACCACATATGCTCAGAGTTCACATTGGTCCACAAAGATCCATATGGACCAGTTCCATCATTCTAGTAGTGCTTACCATTTTCTTGCTTTTGAAAGAGGATCTTACCTACTTCCCCCTTGCACAAGCCTCACAAACTTTGTCTTCCTTGAACTTAATGTTAGGCAGTCCTATCACCAAGTCCTTGGAGACTAGTTTGTTGAGTTGACTTAGACTAGCATGTCCAAGTCTTTTGTGCCAAAGGAGGGGATCATTATCCAACACACTTAAGCATGTAAGTTCATTATCAGAGAGTGTGGACAGATCCAGAATATATATATATTGTTCACTCTTTTTCCCTGTAAAACAATCTTGTTAGTGGTAAGATTAATCACAAAGCATTTTGTAGAGGTGAATGCAACCATGTTACCTCTATCACACAATTGTGACTCTTATTAGACTACATTTCAGTCCATTAATCAAGTAGACATTCTCAATAGAATGAGAATCATTATTACCTACCTTGCCAACCCCAATGATCTCACCTTTCTTCCCATTTCCGAATGAGACATTACCTCCTTTAAGGTCCTCAAGTGAAAGGAACTGGTTCTTGCTTCCTGTCATATATTTTGAGCAGCCACTATCCATGTACCATATTTGGCTGCTCTCCTTCACTCTGACCTACAAAAAGAAATAAGGGGTTTGTCTTAGGAACCCAAACTAGTTTGGGTCCATTTCTATAGGCAAAAGGACGAATCAAATTCTTTTTAGCACAACATGGCATCCTATTTTTCCCTTGAACATATTATTTATTCTTTTGACTTGCCTTTTCTTTTGCAGTGCATTCACTTTTATGGTGACCAGTTTTTCCACAGTGTGTGCAAATTTTGTTCTCAGGAAGTGTTAGGTACTTGCTTTTGGGATCCCACTTAGGTGCAGGGGTCTCGAAGCCAAGTCCTCTCTTGTTGCTACTATAGTGTTCATGTTGCCATGAAAGTGCATAGGAGGACCTGTTCCATTTACATGTTCTGTCTAGCTCATGCTTGACCTTGCTTAGATCCTCCTTTAGGATTCTTATCTGCTTATCTCTTTTGTACAATTCATCTTTTATTTTTCCTACATTTTCTTCTAAAGTGAGTTGTGTGTGATCAGTTATCTTTTTACCTGTTCCTACTTTCAATTTTAGATTTTCAGATCTAAGTTCTTGGACAGTTGTGCCAAGTTCATGAACGTGGTTCTTCAACACAGCATTTTCACTTTCAATTTCACTAGCCCTATGTTCTAGGTTTTTGCACTTAGCCTATAAAATTACACACTCTTTTGACAGTTGTTCCTTTTCATTGTTTACATCCTCAGATTCATCAATTAGCTCTAAGAGCAACTCGGATAACCTTTCCTTAGACAAAAATTTAATCTTGTCTTTGAGATGAGAAACACTTACCTCAGCTTCTTCATCAGATTCTCCAATAGCCATAAGTTCTCGTTTATCATCATCATCATCATCATCTGAGCTTTCATCTGAGTTGTCTCCCAAGCAGCGACCATAGCCTTTGTTGATCCTTTGCTGTTGTTTTTCTTGGGTTGAACTTGTTCCTTTGTTCAGCTCTTTCCTTCTTCACTCAATTTGCCACAGAGGACATTTCTTGATGTGGTGATCAGTCTTTCCCCACTTGTAGCAGCCATCATTGGTTTGTTTCTCAGGAGCTTTTGATTTGTTGTAGCTACCACTTCATGAAGAACCCGTTCCTCTCCTTAGGTACTTATTTAAATCTTTGGTGATCATGGCCATTTCATCATCTTCCAGATTAGAACCTTCAGAATTCTGAGAGCCAAACTCCTTTCCTTTTTAGGCACATCCATCTTCATAGTCTGTCTCCTAAGTTCATAGGCAGTAAGATTTTCAATCAATTCATCCAGTAGAAGAGTGGAAATATTTTTTGATTCCTAGATGGCAGTGATTTTGCTATCCCATATGATAGGTAAAACTCTAGTCAATATCTTTTCAACCCTTTCTTCTTCAGGAATAATCCTTCCAAGAGATTTCAGTTCATTTGTCAGTGTAATGAACCTTGTGTACATCTCTTGAATGGTTTCTCTTTCCTTCATAGCAAAACTCTCAAATTGAGAGTACAACAGAGTTCCTCTGGATCTCTTCACCTGAGGTGTTCCTTCATGAGCCACTTGCAGTGTGTCCCATATTTGTTTAGCAATGGTACAACCTTGGATTCTGCTGTACTCTTTTGGACCAAGTCCACAAACAAGCCATTTCTTGGCATTAGCATTCTTCTCCCACTTTCTCGAGTCTTCAGCAGTGCAATCAGCTCTTGTCTTTAGCACATCTACTCCTTCAGTTTTTTTCTTCAAGGTAGCCAGTGGACCATCGGTGACAATGTCCCATAGCTCGTAGTCCTCTCCTATAATGTGATCTCTCATCCTGTTTTTCTACCAAGAATAGTACTAGCCATTAAAGGGTGGTGGCCTAGCAGTGGATTGCCCTTCCCAGTTTCCAGGTGGTTCCTCATGTTGATCTTCTCCTAGGGTGTAAGCCTCTTCAAGGATAACCCACTCTGATACCATTTGATGTTTTATACTTCAATGCCACACAAGAGGGGGGTGATTTGTGTGGTGTCCAATTTTTACGTGCACATATTATAGAAGGACCTGGTTCTTCTATGTGTTCCTTAACCTACTATTGCGGAAATAATAAATGCGGAAAGTAAAGAATACAAGTATTTTTACGTGGAAAACAGCCGGCTCAAAAGGTGAAAAAACCATGACCTACTACCGAGTAGGATTTTTTCCAACACTTCACTAAATCACTGAGCCAGAACAGCATTTACAAAAACTCTTTGTAAACCTAAGGATTACCTCTAATCCCGTTGTAGCAACCAGCCTCTAACTGTTGCGACAACTTCAAGTTAACTCTAACTTGAATACTCAAAGTACCTAATACAATTGCTTCTAGATAAAGCTGAAAGGTACAATTTGAAAACCACCTACTACAATGAAACTAGAATAAAAGACAGACACTAGGAACTGGTTATTCTATCTGGTTCATGTAGCTTCAGGTTCGCACACTTGAATCACACAAGAATTGCTTGTAAAATGCCTTGCTATTTTGCTCTCAACTCACGTTTAACTTCATCTTTTGTGTGTACCTGTAAAGTGAGAACATCCTGTAATGTCAGTTAGTAGAATAGAAAATAACTAGAGTTCTAATGCTACTCTTCCTCGATGGAAGAGTTCTAGTTAACTTCAACTTCTAAGTCCTTCCTTATCTTGGATGGTGTTCTCTTTGAGTAAGGAGTCCTTCTCTTTATCAATTATGCAACCTTTTCGATCAGGAGATATCATATATAAAAAGTAAAGCTTATCTCCCTCACGTGCATCCCTTATGCTTGAATTTGCCCGTGTCTGTGTACACTTTTGATGGACCTGGTTCACGCTTGAGTTCCTTTTGTCAATCTTCAAAACAAACTTCACTTGGACCAACACCCAGCATAATGAATGTATTAGGCTTTCAATCGTAAGCTTTTTCACCTTATTAGAGAAGCAAATGTGAGGTTGTAATTTGAAGTGAACATTACTCGAGCTACAGTTAGCTTGAAGCGACTAGCAACAATCAACGATAGGGTGTGAGTTGTGGTTTTTACACTTTTGAGCCACGTGTCAAAAAGAATTTCTTTCCTTCTAGTACGAGATGACAACGTTTCTTCTGTTTTGTGGAAATAATCCAAGTGGACAGATTTTTCATTTGCTTTTTGCGATATATTTTCCTCCTGATGGTGATTTACGTTTTAATTTGTGGAAATTATCCAAGTGGAGTCAAGTCCACCGTTAATCAACTTTCTCATTTTATGTGGAGATTTCCAAGTGATCCACTATATAAATGGAGTAACGTTGGCAACCAAGCAAATCAAGTTACCAATTACATTCGAAGCAGTCTTGTTTTCCAAGTGCATATGGAGAAGCACATTTTCTTATTGATTCTTTTCTTTATATTTCAATATTACTCTATTTCAATAACAGCTGCTCCTTCATTGGGCAATATTTCCACTATGCAATATCTCTCTTGTGCAAACAGTCACATAGAGGGACAAATTCCTTCAGAAATTGGGAGGCTATCAAATTTGAGGGAGTTGGACTTTGATTTGAATGATCTTAATGGTCAAATTCCAAAGGATATATTTTTAATATATCCTCTTTGGAGTTCATTGCTTTCACTTCCAACAAACTTTCGGGGAGAATTCCATCCACTACTGGTCTTCATCTTCCTAACCTCAAAGAACTTGTCTTGGGAGGCAATAAACTCGAAGGGGAAATTCCTCCGCACATCACAAATGCTTCCAACATACTTCACTTAGAGCTAAGTGATAACTTTTTCACAGGCACTATTCCTACTAATTTGGGAAATCTTCGTGCGTTGCAAGAACTATTGCTAAGTGATAATCAACTTACGAATGAACCAAGTGAACAAGAGCTGCGATTCTTTAATTCTTTGGTGGATGCTACGAAAGCTAGACGTGAGTTTCAATCCATTGAATGGTGTTCTGCCCAGTTCTATTGGGTATCTTTCATCTACTACTGAAAGCCTTGAAATAGGAGATGCACACATCAGTGGACTCATCCCTAAAGGTATAGGCAATATGACCGGTCTAACAACCTTAGACTTTCAAGTAAACAACTTGACGGGAAGTATTCCTTCTGAAGTTGGTAAGCTTAAACAACTCCAAGGGCTACATCTACATAACAATAAATTACATGGGCATATTTCCGAGGTAGTATGTCATTTATCTAATTTGGTTCAATTATATCTGCAAAATAATGAGCTCTCTGGTATGGTTCCAACATGTATGGGAAATCTTAGCATGTTACAAGCGCTTTATTTGGATTCTTGTATTGGTCAAAATCTGACCACAATGGTCAGACAGACTAACGCCCCGCTCACGGACGGCGAGGAAATAAGGATCAATATGAGGTGTTCCATATCCTGCCCTCACGACTTTCGTTGAAGCAGTAAAGGACGACCTCCAGCAAGTAAACGAGGAGTGTGAGGCATAGAAGAAGCGTCGGATAGACCACATAGCCGGAGGTCCAGGGCTGTATATATAGGAGGGTAAAAACCTCTCGGGGGGGGGAGGGAGGGGGGGAGGGGGGGAGGGGGGGGCGTTCTGGGGGAAATAAAACAGCTCTCCTATTCTCCATCTATCTCGTCTCTGCAACTTCGAAAAGCAGAGAGATGAATGAAGCAATCCTGTGCGATCGACGTAATATGTATCATGTTCTATTCCACTGATTAATGAGAACAATCTTAAGAAGTTTCATGAAGATTGTTTATCTCTACTTCTCTTTATATGTTGTTCCCCATCTAGTTCATTGATCTGGAATTCATTACGAATGACTAAGATTTACCTCATCATTTTCTTTGATTGATTTGTTCAAAATGGTTGCAATATATATTTTGAGTCAAACAATTTGGCGCCGTCTGTGGGGATTTCTTAGTGAAATGTCCTAGTCTCTTCCAGATCAAAGGCAAGGAACATGATTATCCCCCGAGAAGATCGCCAAGACAAAGCCCTATCCAAGCACAATAAAGACGCAGCCTAGAAAGGAAAAGAAAGCTGAATACAGCCAATAGAATGCCGGAAGGGCTCCATCACCCATCGAAAGGCCAAGCAAAACGAGCTATGTTATCAACCTACTCTGATTCACCGATTCATCGGATGGGGGTAAGAACAGTATCGTTCTAACTTGCTTTCTGCTCTATGCTCAAGTAGGAACACAAACGTCGCGCGAGCGAGTGAGCAAAGAAACACCTCAATCGAGGAATGAAAAACTACCACGCGGCAACCGGAACATCGCCCGCCGATTATATCTCCGAACCTAAAGGCAGGAGTTAGATAAGGAAACTCCTATGAACATGCCGAACAAACATAAGTGAAACCGTGACGTTTCATACCCTCCAATATAACGCAATCCGATGCGAACAATATCTAGCTGACTAGGACTCTTCCAAAAGACACCCGATTCTCCGGAAAACTGGGACTGATGACGGGTTAACATTTCGATAAGTAGAAATAACACCCTTTAAGGCAAAGGGCCTTTGCCAAAAAGAAGAGTTCGACCTCGATCGAACGACGACGGGATAACATTTCGATAAGTCGAAATAACACCCTTTAAGGCCAAGGGCCTTCGCCAAAAAGAAGAGATCGACCTCGATCGAACGACGACGGGTTAACAGTTCGATAAGTCGAAATAACACCCATTAAGGCCAAGGGCCTTCGCCAAGAGAGAAGAGTTCGACCTCGATCGAACAACGACGGGTTAACATTTCGATAAGTCGAAATAACAACCTTTAAGGCCAAGGGCCTTCGCCAAAAAGAAGAATTCGACCTCGATCGAACGACGACGGGTTAACATTTCGATAAGTCGAAATAACACCCTTTAAGGCCAAGGGCCTTCGCCAAAAAAGAAGAATTCGACCCCGCTCGAATTACAATGGGTTAACATTTCGATAAGTCGAAATAACGCCCTTTAAGGCCAAGGGCCTTCGCCAAAAAAGAAGAGTTCGACCTCGATCGAACGACGACGGGTTAACATTTCGATAAGTCGAAATAACACCCTTTAAGGCCAAGGGCCTTCGTCAAAAAGAAGAGTTCGACCTCGATCGAACAACGACAGGTTAACATTTCGATAAGTCAAAATAACACCCATTAAGGCCAAGGGCCTTAGCAAAAAAAGAAGAGTTCGACCTCCATCGAACGACGACGAGTTAACATTTCGATAAGTCGAAATAACACCCTTTAAGGCCAGGGGCCTTCGCCAAAAAGAAGAATTCGACCTCGATCGAACAACGACGGGTTAACATTTCGATAAGTCGAAATAACACCCTTTAAGGCCAAGGGCCTTCGCCAAAAAAGAAGAGTTCGACCTCGATCGAACGACGACGGGTTAACATTTCGATAAGTCGAAATAACACCCTTTAAGGCCAAGGGCCTTCGCCAAAAGAAGAGTTCGATCTCGATCGAACGGCGACGGGTTAAAATTTTGATAAGACGAAATAACACCCTCTAAGGCCAAGGGCCTTCGCCAAGAGAGATGAGTTCGACCTCGATCGAACGACGACGGGTTAACATTTCGATTAGTCGAAATAACACCCTTTAAGGCCAAGGGCCTTCGCCAAAAAGAAGAGTTCAACCTTGATCGAACGACGACGGGTTAACATTTCGATAAGTCGAAATAACACCCTTTAAGGCCAAGGGCCTTTGCCATAAAGAAGAGTTCGACCTCGATCGAACGACGACGGGTTAACATTTCGATAAGTCGAAATAACACCCTTTAAGGCCGAGGGCTTTCGCCAAAAAGAAGAGTTCGACCTCGATCGAACGATGACGATTTAACATTTCGGTAAGTCAAAATAACACCCTTTAAGGCCAGGGCCTTCGCCAAAAAGAAGAGTTCGACCTCGATCGAACGACGACGGGTTAACATTTCGGTAAGTCGAAATAACACCCTTTAAGTCCAAGGGCCTTCGCCAAGAGAGAAGAGTTCGACCTCGATCGAACGACGACGGGTTAACATTTCGATAAGTCAAAATAACACCCTTTAAGGCCAAGGGCCTTCGCCAAGAGAGAAAAGTTCGACCTCGATCGAACGACGACGGGTTAACATTTTGATAAGTCGAAATAACACCCTTTAAGGCCAAGGTGGTACCAAGAGACAAGTTCGAGGCACAACTCGAACTTGTCGGCACGCACTTAAACTAGAAGCCCGTATTATCTCTTTCACTAGAACGAGTCTGGAGGGGGAGATTGATGGGGTCCGGCCCCATAAATGAAATAAATTGAAAAATGAGAAATCAGACACCAAGGGCCAAATCTGTTTTGGCAACAACTTGCTAGAATGCAAGTTGGCAAATTTCAAGTAAAGCAAGCATTCCTATTGGTTGGAGGAAATGTGACTTTGCCTATAAAAAGGAGCTCCCGGCTTCTTTGTTCAAACACACAGAAGCAATAAAGCTTGAAGTATTTCACAGATAAGAAAAATAGTTTGTGAGAAAAAATATAGTGTGTGATTGATATTGTAGTGACGTGGGAATCTCAAAAGAGGGTTATTTCTTTTGAATATATAGTGGTTCCTGGAGTATTTACTCGGGACTACGGAGTGTAAAATTCCTCATTATAGTAGATTACTTTGCTCCTCTCGGGCCCGTGATTCTTTTTCTTATTCAGAAGGGTTTTTCATGTTAAAATATTTGTGTCCTTGTTGTTCTTTTTATTCTTGTTAATTACCGTATCTCGGTACTACATTATTATTCCGCTGCTATTACCGTTAAAAATAATACTTCTAAGGGGGTTTATTCCCACCAACAAAAATATGGCACAAATATTTTGTTTGCACTAATACATTGAGTTAAAAATAAAATGGTTTATTAAGTTATTGAATACAAAGGAATAAAATAATGAATCAAAAAATATGAATTAGAGGCGATAAGAGGTGGAAGAGATATTTCCAAGCTTGCAAACAGAAAGCCAAAATAGTACTGCTAAACACCTTCATAATTAGCATTCAAAGCATAATTACTAAAAACGTAAAATAGGTTTACAATCACTCAAATATAAAATTACAAACAAGAGAGAATTCAACACTCAAAGGTACAAACAGTACATGAGTCCAAGTAGTATGGACGACTATATTAAAAAAATCAGGTAAACAAAAAGCGACATATTAATTTGCAACTCAGAAAGAACACCACCTAAAGATAGAGATGCTAACTTCTACTTCCCAAAAATATGTTCTTGATTTTATTAAGCCTCTTGACTACATCTTTCATAGTTATCCTTGATTCTGGCTTTTCATTTGTGCAGTCCAAAGCCAATTCTATCATGGAGGCAATGCAACTTTCACTTTTGGAAGTAATCTTATCCTCCTCAGAAAAAAGATTAGCATCCACAATTTCCAACATAGTCCCTGAAAATGCTCGTCTCATCCACTCCCTTATGCCAAGACTTTCATTGAATATCTCTTCATCGATTGGTCTTCTTTTTGCCAAAACCTCCATCAACATGATGCCATAACTGTAAACATCACCACTAGTGGACACGATTCCCTCCGAGCCATACTCTTAGAAGAAAGAAAATGAATAAAACAATTAATTCTCTGAAGTATATCCATAATCCGTAAAAACAAGACATTCTTTTCCTTAGTTCTAAAATTTGGAAAGGCTTAAGTATGATAAGAGAAAAGAATAAGAGACTAGTGTACCTGATGCAATGTAACCAAGAGTGCCCAATGTCGTGGTATGTGCTATGGACTTGTTTCCTGCTAAAATTTTAGAGATGCCAAAATCACCAACATGAGCTACCATATCTTTATCCAAAAGAACATTGGCTGGCTTTAGGTCACAATGAATTATCGGAGTGTCATAACCATGATGCAGATATTCAATTGCCACAGCCACATAAAGCATTATGGTAACTCTTTGAAGGAGGTTCAAGTGAGACTTTTCTTTGTACAACCAATTCTCAAGACTCCCATTGGGCATATATTGCAGGACAAAGGCTCTTATGTGTTCGCTAGAGCAAGTAGTAATCACCTGTACAAGATTTCTATGCCTAACATTTCTCATCACTTCACATTCAGTATCAAACCTCTTGCATGTTTCCTCATTTTGCAAGTCCAAAACCTTTATTGCCACCACAGTTCCACTAGATAATGTGCCTTTATACACAGAGCAAGAACCTCCCACCCCAATTAAATTTGACACATCAAAGTTATTTGTTGCTCGTCGAATCTCATGATAAGAAATCAATTGATAAGTCCTGAGCTCTGGTACCTTTTCTACATCTTTTGACTTTCCCTTCCTTTGCTGTATCATTATCCAAATTGAGACCAAGAAGAATATCAGAAAGGATGAAGTAACCACTGGAGTAACAATTTTTAGTTCTTAGACTTTGAATGACGTCTAGGATTAGTGATAGCGCAAGCAGGAACTTCCAACATGTGCATTCCGCATAGACCTTTGTTGCCTACGAAAGATTGCGGAGTGGAATTTGCAAACACACCACCATTGGGTATTTCACCTTCTAAATAATTAAATGAAACATTGATACTTCTAAGGCGCGACAGTTTTTCCAATGACATAGGAATAGTACCTGAAATGGCATTTAATGACAGATCCAAGAACTCCATGCTTATCAACTTGGAAAAGGATGATGGAATTGAACCCGAGAATGAGTTGTTTGATAGATAAAGATACTGCATGTTCTCGAGCTCGCCTATTCTGCTAGGTATCATGCCTGAAAAGTGGTTACTAGAAAAATCTAGTCCTATAATAGCCTTTAGTTCTCCAATATTAAGTGGAACTTCTCCCTGTAGAGAATTCCTTGAAATGTTTAGATGGAGAAGACCTGTCAACTGACAAAGGCTCAAAGGTAAATTCGAGGCAAAATTGTTAGATCCCAACCAAAGTTCTTGTAGCATACTTAGATTTCCTATACATTCAGGGATCATCCCAGAGAGCTCATTATTATACAGAATCAACTGAACCAAACTAGATAATTGACATACTACCTTAGGAATATGTCCTTGTAATTAATTGTAATGTAGATATAGCCCTTGGAGTTGTTTAAGCTTACTAACCTCAAAAGGAATATTCCCCATCAAGTTGTTTTTCCGAATGTCTAGCATGGTTAGACCGGTCATGTTGCCTATACTTTTGGGTATAAGGCCATTGATACGTGCATTTGCTATTTCAAAATATTCAGTAGAAGATGAAAGATTCCCAATAGAATTGGGAAGAATTCCGTTCAATGGATTGTAACCAAATGATAGATATTGCAACATCCTACATTCCACCAAAGAATTCAAGAATAACAACTCATGTTCACTTGGTTCATTAGTAAGTTGATTCTTTACTAAGAACAATCCTTGTAGCTCGCGAAGATTTCCCAAATTAGTAGGAATTTTGCCAGTGAAAAAGTTTTCAGCTAACACCAAGTCAGTAAGCTTTAACTTAGCTATTCCTACTTAACTTAGTCACCAAGTCAGTCAGTTTATAGCGTTATTTCCAACAAAGAACTTCTTCAACTTAGCTAAACAACCAATATTTCTGGGTATTTCACCAGTTATATTGTTGAAAGCTATGGAAAACACTGTGAGCTCTGTGAATTGGCAAATATTGGAAGGAAAGTCACCAGAAATTTGATTGTATGGTATACCAAGAATCTTTAGATTGGATTTAAGATTCCCTACATTGAGCAATAAAGGACCAGAAATGCTATTGGCTCGCAAATGTATGGAAATTAGCGAGGAATATTAAAAAGTAGTGCAGGAATGGGACCTGTTAATTGATTATGGGACAAGGACAACATTTCAAGTTGACTCAAATTACCAATCTCATTTGGAATATTGCCGATGATTCTATTCCTAGCCAAACTTAAGTTTAGCAATTTTGTAGCATTTCCAATAGAAAGAGGGATGATTCCTGTGAGATTATTGTTGGTAAGATCCAAGACTCTAAGTTCGGGTAAATACCATGGCCCTTGAAATATTTCACCACTAAGTTTGTTAAAAGCCAATGAAATATTTTGAATTCTTTGGTGTTGAAATAGACTCGTTGGAATATTTCCTTGGAAATTGTTGTTTACAAGATTGAGGTCTCTAAGAAAGGATAAATTGACCAAAGATGGAGATATTGTGCCTTGAAGTTGCAAATTTGGAAGAGCCAAGGATACAACTCTTTGCCTTTTTGAATTGCAAGTGACACCAAACCAAGAGCAAAAAGAAGTATTCTTAGTCCAGTTTTTGGCCAGAAAATGAATTGGACTTGTAACAAGATTTTGGAAAGTTAGTAGAGCATCTTGGTCTGTCTCATTTGAGGAAGCAGCTGATATAGAAAGCAAATAACATTGACCTAGAAAGAGAAGAATCACTAAGAAAATTTGCTTATCCATATGCACTAGAAATAGAATCTTTCAAGGGAATATGGATACTGGATTTGTGTGGTGTTGCCAAAGTTCAAAGCCACTCCATTATATAGCACCAAGATTTTAAAAAAAAAAAGAACAAAAATAAAAATATGGAAACGGATAATCAATAATGTTCGACATAAAAGATTAGATAATGACAGTGAAAATGTGAAAAATGAGAAAACTGATTAAAGTAAAACTGATTAAAGTGCACGAATAAAAGGACTAAAAAAGTAGCAAAAAGAAAAAAGAACCTATCCACTTGCCTTGGTAGAAGTGTCAAACGGACGGATTAGGTTGATTTTGGACAAGTCAAAATATTCTGAATTAATAAATGATTCGCCCAAAAATTACTGGGACTGAAATGAGCTGGGTCAAGTGGACTAAAATTCGGATCATACTCCAACCCGCCCAACTTTTACCAAGCTTTAATTATATGTATTATTTTCTTATGAATTGTTTAATTACCAAATAAGATTTTTTTTCTTTTGTTATGGTCATATTGTATAATATATCAAATAAAACAAAAATATATTAAAGATATTATAGCTAAGTTACTCATGAATCAATTTGGGTTAAATTTCAGCCCAATTTTAGAAGGTCTGAGATGGGCTGTGTCAAGATAGGCTGACTTCAACAAATGGGCGGGTCAATGATCGATCCAAACCTTAAGCGGGTTGAATGAATTAAATTGATTTGAGCTCAAATTGTCACCCCTATTCCTAGTTGACACCATTTGCGTTGTGTTTATAAAACAGAATATCAGTCAGTCAACTTATTGTAATTTATTTTCTTTATATTGTTCAAAGCCAAGTCAATAAGAGTCAAGCTTAGGCCTGGGGTATGGTTATTTCATGAACGTTGCGCCCCACCACTATGATTGCAGCATCTCGGTAAAGAGTCATTACTTAAAAAAGAAGATAATATTCATTTTATATTGCTATATATGTACAAACTTGGCATTTAATTTTGGTTATTTTTATAAAAGAGATTAAATTAATATATTGGAATGTATTTTGATTGATTGCAAAGAAAAGGGTTGCAAGATTAGTTTACTGCTTTCGGAAGACATCTAATATTTTGCTTTGATGACTATACTGAAGCAAGTTTTAGAGATTTTTTTTTTTTTTTTGAATAATTAGATAAAAAAAAAATGTACTGAATAAATTAGGTACTACAATCAGGATATTTATCTACAAGTACTTGTAAATATTTTGGCCTTTTATGGCAACTTATGTGTTCTACAAAGCACAACTCCCTTTGTTATCTCTGTCGTTTGGTTACCAGGTGGGATAGACAAGCATAATGGTAGATTATAATTTTTGAAAACAATATGTTTCGATAGATATTTTTCGAAAGTAGAAAACCAGACTTTAGTTGTGTTATTTTATTAACTTGTCAATAGAACATGGTTGTTATAGATGTTGTGGTTGACATAACGATACTGGAAAATGTGATTCTTGATCACTTAATTGATTGATATTGTGTGTTAATTCGAGCAAAAATATCAGGTTTTATCATAAAAAAAATAAATACAGGCTTGCTACATGGGCTTAGCCAGGGGTGTACATGGATTAGATTGGTTCGGTTTTTATCAAAATCAAACTAAACCAACTATATCGCTTTGGATTGGCACTACTAGAAATTCGGCAAAAACCGACCAAAAACCGACCAACTTTGGTCGGCAAAAAAAACGGCCAAAAACCGACCAAAGTTGGTCGGTTTTTCAAAATATTTTAATTTTTAATTTTTTTTTACGAAACTGACCAACTTTGGTCGGTTTTCTTTGGCGCAAAAAAGCGGGAAACTATTTTTGAGTCCCGCAAAATTTATTTTTCAAGAAACCGACCAACTTTGGTCAGTAATTTTATTTTTTAATAAAACCGACTAACTTTGGTCGGTTATTTTCGTGCGAAAATACAGTTAAAGAGTATAAATAAATAAAAAGACAATCTTAAAACGAAATGCACCAATGGTCTAGTGGTAGAATAGTATCCTGCCACAGTACACACCCCGGTTCGATTCCCAGACGGTGAATCTTTTGATTACATAATTAAAATACCGGCCAACTTTGTTCGGAAAAAAGCGACCAACTTTGGTCGGTTTTTTTTTTTTTTTTGCAATATTTTTTTTTGAATTTAATTTACCGACCAACGTTGGTCGGTAATTTCCGACCAACTTTAGTCGGTATATTAAAACGACCATCAAAATACCGTCCAAGCGTATTTGATCGCGTTTTGGTCTGTAATTGGCAATAACCGACCAAAGTTGGTCGATTTTTTTGGTCGGTATTTACCGGATTTCGAGTAGTGTGGTTCGATATTTATCAAAATCCAACTAAACCAACTATATCGGTGTGGATTGGTTCGGTTTTGTTGGGTTTTTTTGGGTTTTTTTTTTTGTTAGTTAAATATTATTTAAATCTTACTTTGTTAAATTTTTGATAAGTAAATATATGTTTGTAAAAATTTAAAAACTTGAAAAATTTGACAAAAT
Organism: Nicotiana attenuata; assembly: GCF_001879085.1. Classification (NCBI taxonomy): domain Eukaryota; kingdom Viridiplantae; phylum Streptophyta; class Magnoliopsida; order Solanales; family Solanaceae; genus Nicotiana; species Nicotiana attenuata. The sequence continues at coordinate 80,930,239 of NC_031989.1, forward strand.
TATTATCTATTAAAATATTCTTATGAAAAATATTTTTTTAGTAACACATGATAGTTATTTTTTTGGTCTTCTGACAATAATTTTCTGTTGATTTACACTTTCAAGGTTAACCGAATTTAATAATTAAACATAAAAATCAATATGAACCTAATTAATAATAACCACTTCAAATTCAAAAAAGATATAAGAATTAAATAGATCTTGACATATGAAAATTGAAGAACAAAGAGATCGACGCATTTCAGTAACACTTGATAAACAAGTGACCACACAACCCATTATTTAAGGTTAATAAATATGATGCACTTTACATTCTATTAAATATTATATCCCGTAAGAGAATCCCAAATATTTCTAGATATTTTTTACGAAAATTCTATATAAAATCTTAAAAGTATATATAAAATTTATATATTTATATGTCGGTTTGGTTCGGATTTTTTAATCAATACCAAACCAAATCTAATCGGATTTTTTAATCGATTTTCGGTTTGGTGCGGTTTTCTGGTTCGATTTGCACACCCTAAGCTTAGCAATGAGTCATAAATATATACCAAAGATCAACCTGTGAACGGGTAAAATTCACAAATAGTCACTTTTAAGTTCCTGTAATTGAAATATAGTTATTGTTATGGAGTTTCGAATTTCACGGTACTCCAGGATATTATCATGAAGTTTCACCTTGTGAAATTTCAAACTCCATGATAGTGCTTATTTTTAAATTACACGATCCAAAAATACTCAGTGAGCGCTATTTCTACCATATGAACACATACAGATAGGGGTGTTCAAAACCGATCCGAAACCGAAAACCAAACCGAACCGAAGCTTAATGGCTTACTGGTAACGGCTTAACGGCTTAATGGACGGAGAACGGATTAAAATTTTTTTATTAACGGCTTATCGGTTTGGGGGCGGATTATTCAATTTTCTTAACGGCTAATCCGTTAACCCGTTAAGAATATATATATATATATATATATATATATATATATATATATATATATATATATATATATATATATATATATAAACTAAGGAAGTTTAACGGGCAACTAACACAATGATGTAAATCACAAATCATAATACCGTCAAAATTAATATCAACTGTGCATTCTCATATTTGAAGCAATAATGTTATTGGTTAGCATTTTATTTTTCAAATAGCAACTCTTTTGAATGAAAGTGAAATTCAACACAAGAAAATTTAATGGCCAGTTAAAGTATTTCTTATGGTTTTTCTGAGAATGGTGAAGTGGGTCTTTATGGTTAACAATAGAAAACGTTGATATTGCAACCATTTTGGGTTTTCGAAAGGGGGTGGGTGTGGAGGTTGAACTCTTTCTGCACTTCTCTATTATCCCTGATATTACGAATAGAAAGCTACAGAGTTTGATTCCCAAGATGGTCAGTGATGTCCCGTATAACTTTCATAAATCTTGATCTTTGAGCGAAAAAGTTTAACTAAAGGAAACCCCATCTTCACCGTAGATCAAACCTACATGCTATCATCTGAAACCTTATTTGCAGAAGCCAACATATAGTGATAACAAAAATTATGGAGATGAACAAGTATTTGCAATGTCGGAAATTCTTTGCTGGTTAGCAATATCCTTTTAAATCAAGTTTCCAGTTAACAAAAATAATCAATGGCATGCCAATGTCTGAGGCTCGTGAATGTATAAATGATATATAATATATTATATATATATATATATATATATATATATATATATATATATATATATATATATATATATATATATATATAAATTGCTAGACCGATAAACCGCCCGATAACCGCCCGATAAGAGCTAAACCGATACCAATCCGCCCAATACCTTATCGGGTGGCTAGCGGATTAATACATTTAAAAGCCGATAACCGATAAGCCAAACTGTTAAGAGTGAATAACCGCCCAATCCGCCCGATAAGCAGCCCTACATGCAGAGGCGGATCCACAGTGCCGGCTATGGCTTTGGCCGAACCCAGTAGCTTTGGTTTACATTATGTATTTGTTTTAATTTTTTATCAAATATGTACAAATTATTAATTTAAAACCTAGTAACTTAAAAGGATTAGAATTCCGAACCCGTAAACTTGAAATCCTGGTTCCGCCGCTCAACACGTATTACGACTAAAAGTCATGCAATACTAGCAAATAACCAAAAGGCCGGGCTTATTTTAAATATTTACAGTTTAAAATTTTCAAATTGCGCTTGTAAAAAACGAAAATTAGAAAATTATTTTAACGACCTGAAAAGCAGTCATAAATAATCTATCTATACTATATTAAAAGCACGAAGGCCCTTAGCGAAATGTCGTTCGCCTTTTTTATCCTTTTAAAGTATAATACACGGTGGATAAAATAGTCATTTGATTTTTCCCTAATATTTAGAAATAGTCATTTATTATAATTTTAGGAATTTGAAATCAATTAAATTTTGATTATCATTCTTTATTTGAACTCCGTAGGAAACCCTAATAATTAGAAGTTTATATTCAACTCAATTTGCCGTCCAACAAGAAAGCATGGGAGAAGGGTTTGTGAGAACTAGGGTATGCGGATCAATTGTATAACAAAACTTCCTATATTTCTAATTTATTGGAAAAGGTATGAATTCTGCCATGATAAATTTTCAAGTCAATTAACTTCATATTATAGATCTTTAACAGTTTTACACTATTTTTTTATACTTATTTGTTTGTTACATGCCTTTTAACTTTATTAACTTCATAATTTCTCTCAGATTTCTAGGCACTCAACACTAAAGCAAATATTTCCCATATTTACATTCATTAATGGGTCAGGAATGTAGGAACGGCAAGTTGATTGAGAAACACCAATCTGAAACTTCTTTTAAGATATCAGAGAATCACAAGCCACAAAGTAACAACTTTGGGATGCATGCGTGTATTGCAGTGACCCCAAGGCAGAGTCAAGATTTATAGCTTATGAGTTCACTCTAATCTTTTTAAGTTACTAGGTTCTAAACTAATAACTTTTACATATTCAATAAAT
>NC_031989.1:80934693-80940437 GCF_001879085.1 Nicotiana attenuata
TTTTTTTTTTTGGGAAAGTGCCAAATTCATATAATTCAATGTAAGAAACGAACCATCCTTGCTTCTTTATAAAATTATAGTTAATGTGTCTTTCTCTCCAAAAGCAAAAATATTATAACACAAACAACTATTTATGGATGAACATATCTTTTTGTAACGTTGATAGATCATATTACCCTTCAATGATGTACTATTTCTTCAAAATATTATACATACAAAATTATAAAATTATTTAATAATGATATAGATAAAACTATAGTATATTCATGGTTCCTTATATAATTGTGATATCCTCTTTGTTGTTCATTCTTTATAGAATAATACAAGCATGTTACATTCAGCTTAATCTTTTAAGTTATTTCCTATAAAGAAGATTAGAGGTTATAGACTTACTTACATACTGTTGTGAGTTATGCTAATACAAATTAACATATTGTGCTTATTATAAGCTTTTAAACTAAATACAAAACCCATATATTGAAATCAATAAGATATCAGGACTTTGTGAGGTGACGTTTCTTTTCTTATAGAATTAGTTAAACTAATTAACATTCATAATTTTAGGAAGATAACTATTGACTTTAGTTTAAATTCTATATCAAGATATTTTTAATAATATTTATGTAATTTTTATAAATATTTTGATCGTAATATGGGTACACGCACAACGCGCGTACCCTAAGACTAGTTACCACAAATTAGCAACGCATTGTGGACATGCTTTTTGGAAGAATTAATAAGTAAAAAAGTGATGCTGTGTTTAGTCAATGTGAATTCTTGCTTAACAACCTATCCATTTCAAACAAGTTAAAGCGAGTCTTAATTATTGCTTAATGGATTCTTACTCAGCAACGTCTTTTTGTAATATATCTTTCTACTATGCAATGAGAAAAAGAAATTTTTTCTTCTATCTTCTAATCATCTTTTGTTTAATTAGCAAAAAAAAAAAAAAAAAAACTTTTGTTTTCTTTTTCTTCTCTTTTTGACCACACTGATTATGGCCGTGATTTAAACGAAATACTTTTCATTTTTTTTAAGAAATTTTATTTTTTATTGATTTGACTCCAAGGATAGTAATATGAATATAATAATTGCATTATTATCAAGAATAGGAAAAACTTAATCGATAACTTCAATAGGGAGAATAGTGATGTTTAGATTAAAAAATGATCTTTTTATTAGAAAAATAAGAAACAGAATAATTTAAGCATATTTACATATGTGGTTCAATTTTTAAAAATATGGTGAATAAAGATTAAGATACAAAGAAGCATCAAATAAGATAATACATTCTGAAAAAAGAAAGAAAAAAAGAAAGTATGTGTTATCCAACGTGACCATTCCGAAAAAGAAAAGAAAAGAACAGAAATGTTAATGAAAGAAATAAGAATCTCTCCTCTCAATTTCTCTTTATATTTCTTGTTTTTCTTTGCTTTATATTGTTACTTTGAGCTAAGTTTTGTTAGTATATTGTATTTGTAAAATAATTCTGGAGAAGATAAAATAATATATAAACAGAAATGTAAAAGAAACAGAATTTAATCCGAGCCTACTGAATTCACACTGTTTCCTTAAGGAACTTAATCCCCTCCTAGTACCCAAGGTCGTGGATTATTCTCTCCCAGGATAGAACGAATTACACACCGGTGTAGCGGTACTTCAAACCCCACTGTTTCATCGAATACAAAGATCGGTAGCAAATCACACTTACTGTTGCTTTCTTTGTAGTTAAAACAATACAGAAGAAAGGAGGAGAATTCAGAAATTCGTATGAAAAATCTGAGAGAATGGACTGCTATTTATAGCCAATATGTTGAGCTCAAATTGAAGAGGTGCAACTCTTCAGAAGGGCTATTTACGTAAAACGGCCATAACGTAAATGGCTATTTACACAAGAATAAACCGGGAATTCATAATTCGGAGGAAACTTAATTTTCCGTTACAAAATCGGAAAACAGACACTTAATTTTTCCGTTCGATTTAATATTGATTTTTCGTTTACAAAAAACAGATATTTAATAATATTACGTTATTTACTATTAACAAATTAATTTGGTCCAAAAATTAATCAATCAATCATTTGATCGAAGCCGCGAGCGATGACGACGACGACGCGAGGCTTGCCTTCTTCTTAACTCTTTAAGAGCTAGAAGAAGAACAATTGTATATATTGTTGGATTATATATCACAGCGGAAGCAATCACGGTATCATATTCACGTGTGAATTAAACAATTAGCACATAAGGAGATTATTCGAGTTACCTCTTGAAGCGTGAAGAAAGCAAATCAATATCCGTTTCCAGTTCCAGAGTCGCAAGACTTCAGCAAACTTCCACAGTCTTCTACCGTGTTACCCAAATAATATCTGGAAAGAGAGAACTTCGGGTGGGCGAAATTCAAGGAAGAAAAACGTGTGGGTTTTCATTGTAAAAAATGGCCAGCCATATACCATGTATATATAACTACGTTTTTTAGGTTAAAACCCTTTTCCAAAAGCTGTTAGGTTTTCCACTAAGGAAAGATTTCCTTTATTTCCTATTATTTAGGCACAGTAGGGACCACAGAATTTAATTAACAAGGCTTCCTATTATGGAATTAATTTCGAAATTTGAAATTAATTTCTTCCATAATAAATTACGAATTATTCCACTAAAAATTCGTAATTGCACTCCTTAGTTCAATTTCGAAATTCTTCCATAAAATCTTATTTAACTCCCCATGTTAAGATTCAAATACTAACCAATCAAATTAAATTACTGATAATTTAATTTATTGATTACTTCCTTTAGACTTTCACTTAACTTATTTCATGTGTCGGATACAAAATCCACCGCCCGGGTTTACACATGAAAACTTATAAGCTTTCATAAAGGAGTATCATCAATCTCAAAAACCGAGACATGGATTCTATCAACTAATTATTACTTCGCCAATGTATATCATTATTGTCCAATTTACCAAGCTTATTGACCCACGAAAGAATCTCGCCTTTTAATAAATCAAAACAATAAATGATATAAACAACTAATAATAATTATATCAAGATTAAGAGTATAAGTATATTGAATTGACTAGAGAAATTATTTTATTAAGTCAGTATAAAATACCTATCTCTACTTGATCCATTCAATACATACAAAATGCACTAGCACAAGAAGTTGGAATTATACCATTCCCATAATCAAGATAAATTATATTTAATCTTGTGCTACACCATTCCAATGGTTTGTCCAATTCCATCATTAGATTGTGAACACAAACTTTATGACTTATAAGAAACAATGATTAAATCTTCCATGTATAAGCTAAACTCTATACACTAAATCATCTACTATATAAGCAATGGACACACAAACAAATACATGATCTATTTAAAATAAAACTTTATTGAGTAGAATAAATAAATAAAAAATTATTCCATAAAGAATACTATAACAATACGCATGGCTTATAGTATATCCTAACAATCTCCCACTTAGACTCATAACCATACGTCTACAATTCTGACACCCATTCCGTCTACATGCCTATCAAAAGTCTTCTGTGGCAAGCCCTAAGTAAACGGGCCCGCCAAGTTGTTCTCCGACGCAATCTTGGTGACTACTACATCCCCTCTTTGCACTATCTCACGAAATTAAATGATATTTACGCTGTCGACGCCCCCTTTTTTCCTCGTGGAATCGGGTTCACAACATTTGGGAAGACAACTATTTTCCCACTTTGGGAATTGGGTTTTTTGAGAGTTTGGAGAGTCGCCACCTAATGATTATAGTGCATTAGGACACTTTTAGAAGAATTAAAGATGCAGACCAGAGTTTTGGGTAAGGGCTTGAAATTATCTCGAGGGGAAGGTGTTAGGCACCCCTCAAGATCCACTAGTGTGGTTCCCGGACATGCTACCATTTTGACTTTAGATGTAAAAAATAAACAAGTACAAGAAGCACAAAAGGTTAAAAGAAGTGCTGAATTTTAAAGGAGCAATTTTGTAAAAAAACGTGCAAGTGGAGAAAAAGGTCAAGTACTTAGTGCAAATAATCCGAAAAGATCATGCGAGAAGCAGGAATTGAAAATGCAATAGCTTTAAAGATTCAGAAAATTTTATTAAACTAATAAAGAAGGAGAAAGGGGTCCTAGGTTTATACATTACATGGATCATTCGCACAACATTGGTACTCAATTGTACGCGGAGTGTTAACGTGTAATCATCATCTCCATGTCTACCCTTCCCACCCTGCTAAGGTATTAAAGCGCGGAACGGTATCGTTTACTTATCGCATGCTACTACCCATCCCAATCCTATTAGTCCTGGAGTATTAGGACTTCTAATCCTAAAGGGGAAGAAAGGGATGGGGGCCTTTGTAGAGTTTAAAGGATAAAATTCTAGCTCGACATTCAAAACAAGTATCAAGTAAAAGGGGAGGACAAACAAGCATACAAGGCTCAAATTAACCCCAGAAGTCAAACAATAATTTAGTTTAGCATGCCTTGACAAATTCTGATTTGGTCTTAGATTAAATTAAGCAGCGAGCGGACTGGTTCAACACATGTATTTAAACAGAGAGTCTGTATTAGGCAACTCGGATACAGTTGTCAGGGACTGATCCAATTCATTAATTAGCCAACCCTTATTTATGAGTTGAAATAAAAAAACCTAGGCGTAGGATCTATTAATTTCAGGAAAAAGATGCAAAGAGGTACCCAGTAGTTTCAGAAAAGATGCAAGTTGATTTTAGAAAAAAGAATTATCAGTTTAAACAAAGAGAAAAGATGCAAACCGATTTTTAGAAAAGAGTTACCAGTTATTTCAGAAAAGATGTAGACTGATTAAAAGGTTTACGAGTTTCGGGGGAGTGCAGATTGGCTATAGGAAAAAGGTTTACCAATTTTAGCGGGCTTCAGAAGTAGAAAATTACCAATTTTAATAAAGACACTAGTTCCAGCAAACGATACTGTTTAAGAACGAATGATGCTATTAAAGACGAGGTTTCCTATAGGCATGCTTTCTATATGTTTTACTGATTTTAACACCCTTTCCTGATATCAATAAGAGTCTTATACACATGATGTCTATATGCAACTTTGTTATTAAGCCTATAAATGGTTTGCCTAATGACATTTATATATGCAGAAATGCAAGAGCCTATAGACATGATCTCTATATGTGTCATTGCAGAACATGAATGTTAAATCCTATAGAAATGCTTTCTAGGTGATTTTTGCGGTAAAGTTAAGCGTTAAATCCTATAGGCATGGTATCTATGTGATTGAGTCAGTATTAAAGACCCAATAGGCAGGATTTCTAGTTTGAATAAAATCCTAATTCGTGATTTCTACCCTTTGGATACAAGAAAAGTAAAGACCCCTCCCACACCCTTTTACTATACACCCCGAGTTTCATACAAAATAATTACAACCCAATGAATCAAACTGGATATTAAAGGATACATCAAAAGCTAACAGCTAGATCCGAGTAGCCTAATTCAACCTTAATGTCTAATAACATGCGATTGAGCCACTTTCGGGATCCAGATTTCCAAAGCCTTCTCTTTATCCAAGGTGCTTTAAAGTTCCAAGGAATCTCAGGGATTCCAGGCATTGCTTACACCCAGGATACTACCCGAATTAGAATAGTGTAGTGTGGAAGAGCCGGCTCTCATGCATCCAAGTTCAGAGGGAGCTCGGGGGTCCCAAAGCATGGCTTGCAAGAGAGGGGCAGAACTTATAGCTAAGAGTAAGTGCAAAGT
>NC_031989.1:80941288-80942096 GCF_001879085.1 Nicotiana attenuata
AGACGACAAACAGGTGAAACAACAAGCAATTTCAGAGTCCCAAGTGAAACCCTTAAAAATTAGGGTTTTCAGTAAACCAGACAGATAGGCTCATGAACTCGAATAAATTCTCAAAATTAGGGTTTTTAACATCAAACAAACCTAGAGATGATCAGCGTATGAATCAAATGAAATCTTAACAAACAGACTCAAACAATCACAAAATTAGGGTTTTCAACATGCTTACTCAGATAAGGAAAACAAACAAACAAAGTTAGAAACATGCCAAGAATAAGAGAGGAACTTCGAAATAACTTAACCTAAAACCATAGTTAAAAGAACATAGAGTTTTGAAAGCAAAAAATTGGGGAAACTTTGAGAACATGCTCATAACGTTCAAACACATATAGATCTTGGAGCAGATCTAAGAAATAAATTGAAGGAACCTTAGAGCTAGGGTTTCATAAGAAACCCAGGCGATGAGAAAGGCTTTGGAAACTCCAGATCTAGGCAGGATAGTCGAAAATCGAGCTCGAATGGCCATGACTGGCCGGACAGAGGTTGAAGGCAACCGGAGAACAATCATCGAGCAACGGCTTGGTCGAGACCCCTTCAAGGTCTGGTCATAGGACCTCAGAGATGAGCGCATAGAAGCCATGGGAGGCCGGTATAGGCCTCCGATGAGTTTGGGAAGCCATGGATTAGGGTTTCAGTGAGAGGCGGCGGCTAGGGTTTGAGGTGAGTTGACGAAAGAGAGTACTTGGGTTCTCCCAATAACTAAAAAGTGTAGCATGCCTAAATCTAACTGGGGTTCGCGTTGGTGGAGGAA
>NC_031989.1:80942533-80952809 GCF_001879085.1 Nicotiana attenuata
CCCTTTTTAATTTTTTATAAAATAGTAACACAATTTTAAAAGTAAATTAAGAGTACTGGGTAAATAAATATTGTATAAATATTAATTTAAAAATGCTGGGATTAATTTTATAATTATAAAATGCTAAAAATTACAAGATAGGCTATGATTGCAATTATATGCAATTTAGCTTTAAAAATGCCAAATGAATTTGTAAAAAATATGCAAAAATTACCTTAATTTGGGAATAATTTTGGATTTTTGTGGTATTAAAACAGGCAATAAATTGGTTTAAAAATCATGAAAGATACCAAAACTCATGGGTGTGCTTATATATGCACACATATGCTATTTTGGAAGTATTTGGGGTACAAAAATACATAGGGAAAAATTGGGTATCAACATACGCTCAATGTGCTTTGCTCTTTTATGACTTCGTGGCTCCTTTGAATTTGCAACCGCACCACTATTATCACAATAAAGTGTTATTGGTGCTTGAATCGATGGAACCACATTCAACTCTCTTAGGAAGTTCCCGAGCCAAACCATCTGTTTGGCTGCCTCAGAGGCAGCCACATATTCAGCTTCCATGGTGGAATCAGCAACACAAGTTTGCTTGATGCTCCTCCAACTTATGGCTCCACCTCCCAGAGTAAACACATTTCCTGAGGTAGACTTTCTAGAATCTCTATCTGACTGGGAATCCGAATCAGTGTACCCAATAGGCACAAGTTCATCCGAATGGTAGACTAGCATGTAATCCCTAGTCCTTTTCAGGTACTTGATTATATGCTTAACCGTTGTTCAATGCTCTCTCCCAAGATTAGACTGAAATATGCTAACAACGCCAACGGCAAAGCAGATATCAGGTCTAGCACATAACATAACATACATCAGACTCCCCACAGCAGATGCATAGAGGACCACCTTCATCTTTTCTATCTCCTCATCAGTTTTAGGAGACTGATCTTTAGATAGAGAAATTCCATGCCTGAAAGGGAGAAATCCTTTCTTGGAATCATGCAGGCTAAACGTGGAGAGTATTGTATCAATATAAAGAGCCTGGGATAAGCCTAATATCCTTTTCTTGCAATCTCGCAAGAGCTTGATCCCAAGGATATGAGCCACTTCTCCAAAATCTTTCATATCAAAGTGCGTGGACAACCACTGTTTAACTGAATCCAACATGCCCACATTATTTCCTATGAGCAATATGTAATCTACATACAAGATTATAAATGCCACTTTGTCCCCATCCCATTTTTTGTATACACAAGACTCGTTAAGACACTTATCAAAACCAAAATTTCTAATCGCCTTGTCAAAACAAGTGTTACATGCCCTAGATGCCTGTTTTCGTCAATAAATGGACCTTTTAAGCTTACACAGCATGTGTTCCTTGCCACTTTCCACGAAACAGTCTCGTTGCATCATATAGATGCACTCATCAAGACTTCTATTAAGGAAAGCTTTTTTGACATCCATTTGCCAAATCTCATAATCATAATGAGCAGCCATGGATAAGAGAATCCTTATAGACTTAAGCATGGCTACCGGCGAGAAGGTTTCCTCATAATCGATCCCTTCTTTCTGAGTAAACCCTTTCGCTACAAGCCTTGCTTTACAAGTTTGCACTTTTCTGTCTACACCTCTCTTTTTCTTATAGATCCACTTGCCTCCAATGGTTTTAACCTCATCAGCTGGTTCTACAAGATCCCAGACTTGATTAGAGTACATAGACTCTATCTCTGATTTCATAGAAGCAACCCATTTATCGGCATCTTTATCATGTAGTGCTTGGTCGTAATTGACAGGTTCGGAAGTAGGCTCCTCAGGGATCCTATCATATGATTCTCCCAAGAGAGTATAACAAACTAGCTGTCTTATTTCTCTCCCACTACGACTACGCACTACATCAGTTGCATCTACACCATTTTGATTTTGTGGTTGAACCACATCATCATCAGGAACCTGAGTCTCCATGCTATCCACAGGGATATCAAAGACTTCTTCCTGTTGTGCAGTCTGCTCAACATAACTCCCACTACTTTGTGGTAGTATGACTTCGGCACTTGTTCTTGCGAGACATTAAGTCTATTGACATTTCTCCCACTACTAAAATGCATTGGTATGTCAAAATCGGCTTTCGGGGTTTGCATCTAGTCGTTTTGTTTTTCAGATGACTGAGTTTCCATTCCTTTGCTAAGTTCCTGTAAAAGGAGTTTACTTCTAGGAACATGGTTCATCAAATAGTCCTCTTCAAGAAACTTGGCATTTGTGCTAACAATTACCTTCTTCTCTTTAGAACAATAGAATAAACCACCTTTCGTCCCTTTTGGATAACCTACAAACACGCATACGTCCGTTCTTGCCTCCAATTTATCCTTTTTCACTTTCAGCACATGTGCAGGACAACCCCAAACTCGAATATGCCGCAGACTAGGCTTACGCCCAGTCCAGAATTCTGTAGGGGTCAAAGGTACTGACTTTGAAGCAACTAAGTTCAGAACGTAATTCGCTGTTTCTAAGGCATGTCCCCAAAAGGACGAAGGCAAATCGGAATAACTCATCATTGATCTAACCATTTCCATAAGAGTCCTATTTCTTCTTTCAGCTACACTATTTTGTTGTGGAGTTCCAGGTGCAGATAATTGAGATGTAATTCCCCATTCTGATAAATAACTAATGAAATCCGCAGAGAGGTACTCCCCACCACAATCAGATAGTAGTGTCTTGATATATTTATTATGTCGTTTTTCAGTCTCAGTCTTAAATTCTTTGAACTTTTCAAAACATTCAAACTTTTGACGCAAAAAATAAATATATCCATATTGAGTAATCATCTGTGAAAGTCACAAAATACTCAAAACCACCTCTTTCTTGGACATTCATTGGACCACACAAATCAGAATGAATTAACTCTAATTTATCACTTGCTCGATTTCCTTTTGAGGGAAAATTTCGTTTTGTCATTTTTCCTTCTAAACAAGATTCACAAGTTGGTAGTGCCTCCACTTTCAATGAACTTAAATGTCCATTCTTGATCAACCTTGAAATCCTGTTTAGATTTATATGACCCAAACGCAAGTGCCATAAATATGTTTCACTCAATTCAGAAGAACGTTTTCTCTTATTTGGTAAATCAACATAATTTGGTTCTTTAGGTTGTAACGGTTTAGGAATAGAGTCAACAACAAAAAGACCATTAATCAATGTAGCTGAAGAGAGATAATGTTTATCATGAGTAATAACACATTTTTCAATATCATGAAAATTAATGTCATAACCATCTCTCATAGCGCTAGATTCCGAAATTAAATTCCTTCTAACGGAAGGTACATATAATGTGTCTTTTAAAGCTAAAACTCTACCACTACCAAACGAAATACTAATGTTTCCTAATGCTAAAGCTGGGGCTGCCGAACCATCTGCTTAATAAACATTGATTTCTCCTCTACTTAGCCGCCGCGTTACCTATAACCCCTGCAAATAAGTGCAGACATGATTAGTGGCTCCTGAATCTACACACCATGACATGGTAGAAACAGCCGCTAAAAGAGTTTCAACGACAAGTAGATGTAAATCACCTGGTTTATTTTTCAGCTTGGCCAGATAAGTCGGACACTGCTTCTTATGATGCCCAGGCTGCTTGCAGTGATAACACTTGCCCTTAACCTTTTTCACACCAGCAGTTGTGCCACCAACAGTGGGTTTTTAAGTCTTTTTCTTCTTCTGACCGCCTCTCGACTTAGAAGCAGAACCTGCCTTAAAATTCAATGCTACAGGAGAAGCTTGTTGCTTGATAATAGTCTCTGCCGACTGCAGCTCATTCAGCAATTTCGGAAGTGACAAATCCATTTTGTTCATGTTATAATTCAGGCAAAGCTGCTGAAAACTGCCAGGCAGAGTCTGCAGGATCATTTCAACCTGCGTATCCTTATCTATGTTAGCTCCAAGGACCTCCAGTTCATTCAGAAGACTCATCATCTTCAGAACATGGTCCCTAACTGATGAACCTTCAACCATTTTGGTATTCAGAATGGCTTTCATGGTAGTCTGCTTAGCCGCACGATTCTGATCTCCAAACATTTCTTTAAGATTTTCCAGAATGTCATAAGCAGACTCCATCGACTGATGCTGATGTTGCAGAACATTTGACATAGATGCCAGAATGTAACACCACGCCATCTCATCAGCCTTGACCCGTTTCTGGTAAGCCTTTTGTTCATCATCCGTAGCATCATCTCCAGGTTTTTCTGGACACACCTCATCGAGCACAAATTTGTACTCTTCAGCAATTAGGACAATATCGAAATTTCGTTACCCTCAAGTTTGTTTTGAGTAAGAATAGTAGTAAGGGGATTGAAAGCAGTCATTGTTAATCTAGGGGACAATTAAATTAAATAGATCAAAAGCAGTCATGTATTATTTGAATATTAAAATCCAAAACACACTACATATATATAATATATGCACCTTGAACAACAAATTTTGATGGGAAAAAAGCTATTCTTGCAATATACATATATAATGACAGATTATTCACTCCATGAATTTAGACAGGCCATACTCAGATGTAGAGTAAACTGTTAATTTAAGTCAAGTGAATATCAACATTCAATATATATACTAGTTCCATTGAACCAACATGCATACTCAGATGGAGAGTAAATACAAGTAATCAACAACTAGTATAACCTAGTGATTTTCCATAATGAGTTTATCCGATATGGAAGAAGACCTATGTCAACGTGTAAAATATTATATCACTAGAATTTTAACCCTGGAGTCCATAGGAAACGAACCCTACCACCACTGGATTAAACACAACTAAAAAAAAATTTGAAAAATTTCCAGAAAATTAATAAAACGTCCAAAACACCATCTAAACGACTCCGAAGCCCAAAAAACGGCTTACATGATGAGCAAAGCTGATGAGTATTGCTCACTAGGTCGTTGTTGACCTCCGATTTTCTGGCCAACTCGGCCAAATAGTGACTTTTGCGTTTTTCATGGATTAATGTAATTTTCAGATTATTCTAATCAAATATCATCAACTATAAGCACATATTACATGATTTTCAGAATAATCATAATACTCAGAACAAATATTCATGTTAAAAACAACACAGTTCTGCAGAATTCAAAACAATCTTTGCATGTAATTCAAAACTTGCATATTTACATGATACTAATTTTATTGTTCATCCTAATTATTTAATTAGATGCGAGTAGGCTCTGTTACCAATTGTTGGATTATATATCACAGCGGAAGCAATCACAGTATCATATTCACGTGTGTATTAAACAATTAGCACATACGGAGATTATTCGAGTTACCTCTTGAAGCATGAACAAAGCAAATCAATATCCGTCTCCAGTTCCAGAGTCCCAAGACCTCAGCAAACTTCCACAGTCTTCTACCGTGTTATCCAAATAATATCCGGAAAGAGAGAACTTCGTGTGGGCGAAATTCAAGGAAGAAAAACGTGTGGTTTTTCAGTGTATAAAATGGCCAGCCATATAATAGCTACTTTTTTTAGGTTAAAACCCTCTTCCAAAACCTGTTAGGTTTTCTTCTTTCACTAAGGAAATGTTTCCTTTATTTCCTATTATTTAGGCACAATAGGGACCAAAGAATTTAATTAACAAGGCGTCCTATTATGGAATTAATTTCGAAATTTGAAATTAATTTCTTCCATAATAAATTACGAGTTATTCCACTAAAAATTCGTAATTGCACTCCTAAGTTCAATTTCGAAATTCTTCCATAAAACCTTATTTCACTCCCCATGTTAAGATTCAGATACTAACCAATCAAATTAAATTACTGACAATTTAATTTATTGATTACTTCCTTTAGACTTTCACTTAACTTATTTCATGTGTCGGATACAAAATCCACCGGCCGGGTTTACACATGAAAACTTATAAGCTTTCATAAAGGAGTATCATCAATCTCAAAAACCGAGACATGGATTGTCACGACCTGAATTCCCCACCGTTGGGACCGTGATGGCGCCTAACATTGAACCCGCTAGGCAAGCCAACGTTACTGATTATTTTACCTTTTTTCCTTTATCTTTAACAATTTACCAAATAAAGTACGAAAAATAGCGAAAAACCAAAATGCGGAAGTGCAGAATTTAATAGTTTAATTTAATACTAATACGAAATCCATAATAACACTCCACCCAGAACTGGTGTCACAATTTCATGGACTGTCTACGAATACTACAGATAGTGGTCTGAACGAGAAAATACAAACCTGTCTCGGAAGTAGATAAAACAGAATAAAAGCAAGATAGAAGGGGACGCCAAGGCCCGCGGATGCCTGCAGGACTACCTCGGGTCTCCACTGGACTGAAGGCAGCAACCTCGATCTATGGTCCGTACGGTCCAGCACTGGGATCTGCACAAGAAGTGCAGAGTGTAGCATCAGTACAATCGACCCCATGTACTGGTAAGTGCCGAGCCTAACCTCGACGAAGTAGTGACGAGGCTATGGCGGGGCATGACAATATATAACCTGCATCAGTTTATAATAACCGAAAAAGAAGTACGGAATGAAAAATAACTGGAATTTGCATTAAAGGAACACATGACTCAGCCAATCTACTAGTATTCAGCTATAATCAATCCTTAGGGAATTTCAACACCTCAATAATAACTTTGACAGAAATAAATGCCCAAACAATAACTGATGCGGCGCGCATCCCAACCCCATCATATAAACAATAACAATATCAATATTTTCAACAATAACAGTATCAATATTCTCCCTTATTCCTCCTTGTTGCGGCGCGCTACCCGATCCCCCCTGTCCTCCCTTATTACTCCTTGTTGCGGCGTGCAACCCGATCCTACCAGACAATCACAAATCTCCCTTATTCCTCCTGTTGCGACGTGCAACCCGATCCCAACATATGTATATATCAACACCTATCACAAAGAATAAACACAAGGTGTTTCACAAGTTAACTCAATTTCCACAATTCTTATACTTCAACTACACAATGGAATTTCGCCCCCATTTGTCACGACCCGGATTTCCCACCATCGGGAGTCGTGATGGCGCCTACTGTCGGAGCTAGGCAAGCCAAGTATTAAAACATTCTCTGATAACACCTCAACGATATAGAAAAAAAATGAGTCATTTAAATAAAAGCGGAAGTCTTAAAAACATAGATAACTGAAAACCAAATGCGGAAGTTTAAATACAACTCTACCCAGATCCGGTGTAACTCACGAACTACTAAAGAGTGCTAAAAACAAGTCTCAATAGTAGTACATCAATGTTTGTCTCGGTACAAGGAAAACAAACTAATAACATAGAAGGGACTCCGGCCTGCGGACGTCAGCTAGGCTACCTCGAAAGTCCCTGGACTGAAGTCAGCTCCCGGTCAAATCCTACTGCTGAGGCCCAAAAGCTGCTTTTGGATCTGTGCAAAAAGATGCACAGAGTGTAGCATCAGCACAACCGACCCCATGTGCTGGTAAGTGCCTGGCCTAACCCCGGCGAAGTAGTGACGAGGCTAGACAGGTCCTACCAAAAACAACCTGTGTAGATATATATGTATATACAAGTGCAACGAAATAACAGCAGAAAATACCAATTAAGGCGGGGAGGGGACATGCTTAGGGGAAATACAGATGAAAACAACTTATCAGAAGTAAACACGAAACTACATCAGATCTCATAATCTATATAAGTGGTCGGCGTGCCACACGATCCCATTTCATAATATATAAGTGATCGGCGTGCCACACGATCCCATTTCATAGTATATAAGTGGTTTCTCGGCAAGGGAGAATACGACTAAGCAGTTAAATCCCAGCAAGGGAGCAACAACAATAACTTACACGTCCCGGCAAGGGAATAATCACATCTCTTTACCTTACGTTCATTTCTTACTTTTTAATCAAGTCAAATTTCGAGCCAACGCTCTAAAGAGTTTACACATCATATTTCCTTCTCATTCTCTTCATATAGAAACCATCAATTAACAAGGAAGAGTCACTACAGAATCCCAATTAAGCACAAATAAAGACCCACGGTCATGCTAGACACCGGTGTATAGATACTCGTCACCATGCCTATACACCGTACTCAACATTTAGCAATAAGCAAATAATACTCTAATCCTATTCCCTCAAGCCAAAGTTAGATCAAACACTTACCTCGATGCTCCAAACTCAACTCAAGCCTCTAGTATAGCTTTGCCCCTCGAATTCGGCTCCAACTCAGGCAAATCTATGAAATAATGACTTTACAATATTGCTAAACAAACTAAACCCAATGCCTAAATATGAATTTCTAAGCTTTCTCCCCAAAATTCCAAAAATCGACCCCGGGCCCGCTTGGTCAAAACCCGAAGTTCGAACCAATTCCATGTCCCATTCCTCCACGAGCCCAAATATACAATTTGTTTTCAAATTCGAGCCCAAAACGAGGTCTAAATCAAAGAAAATTGAAAAGCCCTAGTTCTACCCAATTCCCCCAATTTACACCCTAAATTGCATGATTTAGGTCTAGGAATTTGATAAATGAGGTTAGAAAATGAAGAAAACGAGTTAGAGAATACTTACTCAAGAAGCTTTGGTGAAGAATCGCTCTAAAAGTTGCCTAGGGGCTATGGAGAAGAAGAGCTCCTGAGAAAATTGGGAATAAACCCGTCTCTGATCTGTTTTTGAACTTTAAAAATCACTGAAGGGTTTTACTCTATGAGTTCGCGACACTGGGGTCGCGTTCCCGAAGAAGGCAGGCTGGGAAGCATCGCGTTCGCGATGAGTAGTATGCGAACGTGAAGAAGGAAAACTGGGGGGGGGGGGGGGGGGTTCCAAGGATTCGCCTATGCGAACACGATAGGCTATATGCGAATGCGTTGAAGGGGTTACCAGAACTATACGAACGCGGGAAGGGTACCGCGAACGCGAAGGAGGGGAGACACAAGGCAGTGCGAACGCGAGCCTTAGGCCGCGATCGCGTAGAACAAAAAGTCTGTGAAAAAATGCAGAAATCTGATCTCTTCCTAAGTTCCAAAACACCCTGAACCACCTTCGAATCACTCCCAAGCCCTCGGGGCTCCTAACCAACAACACACACTAACTCAACAACATCATACGGACTTAACCGTGCGATCAAAACGCCAAAATAACATCACAAACGAGGAATCAAACCTCAAAATCATCATTTTTCATTCTAACTTTTTAAACTTCCAGTTTTAGATATTTATGTCCGAATCACGTCAAACGACGCCCGATTTCAACCAAATTTCACAGAAAGCGCTTAAACCACATATAAGACCTGTACCGGGAGCCGGAACCAAAATACGGGCCCGATACCAATGCTTTCTAATTCATTTTCATTTCAAATTTCCTTAATAATTTCAGAAAAACAATTTCGGAGAAAAATTCATTTCTCGGGCTCGGAACCTCGAATTTCGATTCCGGGAATATGCCCGAGTCCCATATTTTTCTACGGACCCTCCGGGACCGTCAAATCACGGGTCCGGGTCCGTTTACCCAAAATGTTGCCCGAAGTCAACTTTAATCATATTAATATCAAAATTCATTAATTTTTACACAGAATTCATATTTAAGCTTTTCGGCTACGCGCCTGGACTGCGCACGCAAATCGAGGCAAGTGAAAATGAGGTTTTCAAGGCCTCGGAAGCACGGAATGAAAGAGAAAACAGGTGATGACCCTTTGGGTCGTCACATTCTCCACCTCTAAAACAACCGTTCGTCCTCGAACGGACAAAAGGAAGAAGTACCTGAGTCGGGAAATAGATGAGGATAACGGCTCCGCATATCAGACTTGGACTCCCTGGTCGATGCCTCAGGAGGCTGACCTCTCCACTGGACACGCACTGAAAGAAAACTCTTCGATCTCAACTGTCGAACCTGCCGGTCTAGAATAGCTACCGGCTCCTCCTCGTAAGACAAATCCTTGTCCAACTGGACAGTGCTGAAATCTAACACGTGGGCTGGATCGCCGTGATACCTCCGAAGCATGGACACATGAAACACTGGATGCACGGCTGACAAGCTGGGCGGCAAAGCAAGTCTGTAAGCCACCTCTCCCACACGATCGAGAATCTCAAATGGGCCAATGAACCTAGGGCTAAGCTTGCCCTTCTTCCCAAATCTCATCACGCCCTTCATAGGCGACACTCGGAGCAAGACCCGCTCACCAACCATGAAAGCTACATCTCGAACCTTACGATCCGCATAACTCTTTTACCGCGACTAAGCCGAACGAAGCCTGTCCTGAATGATCTTGACCTTATCCAAG
>NC_031989.1:80954622-80956926 GCF_001879085.1 Nicotiana attenuata
GAAAAGTGGCGAAGTCGACCCCATTGGTCTCCACAATACCCATAGTCTGAAGAACCTCATGGCAGCTATACAAGAAATCCTGGGGGTCCTCTGAAGAAGCACCGCTGAATGTGATGGTGAAGAGCTTGGTGAACCTATCCAGTCTCCACAAAGCATCTGCGGACATAGCCGCTCCATCGCCTGTCTAAGTCACAATACCCGGCTGAGCTGTCACAGCTGGCTGAACCACTGGAACCTGATCCTGGGGAGCTACCTGCTCCGGAGTACGTGTAGCAAGAGTCTGAACTCCTCCTCCAGCCTGAGAAGTGGCTGGTGCTACTGGAAGCAAACCCTCTCTAGTGACGCTCTCCACAAAGCCTACCAATCTGACCAAAGCGTCCTAAAGAACCGGGGTGGCTATAATCCCCTCTGGGACCTGAGCTGGGCCCACTGGCGCTGCTGGGACTGGGGTCGGAACCTCCTCGTCAAAACCGACCTGGGGCTCCGCCGCTGGTGCTTCTGCTCGGGGCTGAGCTCTGCCCCTACCTCGGCCTCTAGCACGACCTCATCCTCTGCCCCTAGCGGGAGCTGCCTGGGGCTCGGACTGCTGGTCTGAAGATGAGGAAGCACGTGTTCTCGCCATTCTGCGAGGAAACAGAGTAGAAGTTCAATTAGCATTGAGAAACCAAACCGCACGACAAGAAAGAACAAAGGAGAGATTTTTCCTAACTTGGCAGCCTCTGGGGATAAGTACANAATGTGGTGGTGAAGAGATTGGTGAACCTATCCAGTCTCCACAAAGCATCTGCGGACATAGCCGCTCCATCGCCGGTCTGAGTCACCATACCCGGCTGAACTGCCACAGCTGGCTAAACCACTGGAACCTGTCCTGGGGAGCTACCTGCTCCGGAGTACGTGTAGCAGGAGTCTGAACTCCTCCTCCAGCCTGAGAAGTGGCTGGTGCTACTGGAAGCAAACCCGCTCTAGTGACGCTCTCCACAAAGCCTACCAATCTGACCAGAGCGTCCTGAAGAACTGGGGTGGCTATGAACCCCTCTGGGACCTGAGCTGGGCCCACCGGAGCTGCTGGGGATGGAACCTCCTCATCATAATCAACATGAGGCTCCACATCTGGGACTGCCGCTCGGGGCTGAGCTCTGCCCCTGCCTCGACCTATGGTACGGCCTCGGCCTCGCCCTCTGCCCCTCGTAGGAACTGCTACTGGGGGCTCGGGCTGCTGCGCGGTAGAAGAGAAAGCACGTGTTCTCGCCATCTGCGAAAGAACAGAGTAGAAAGACAATCAGTATTTGAGAAACAGAATCGCACGACAAGAAGGAACAAAAGTGAAATTTTCCTAACTCCGTAGCCTCTGGGGATAAATACAGACGTCTCCGTACTGATCCCTCAGACTCTACTAACTTTGTCCGTGAGTAGTGAGACCTATGTCACCTAGTGCTCTGATACCAACTTGTCACGACCCGGATTTCCGACCATCGGGAGTCGTGATGGTGCCTACTGTCGGAGCTAGGCAAGCCAAGTATTAAAACATTTTCTGATAACACCTCAACGATATAGAAAAAAAACGAGTCATTTAAATAAAAGTAGAAGTCTTAAAAACATAGATAACTGAAAACCAAATGCGGAAGTTTAAATACAACTCTACCCAGATCCGGTTTCACTAACTCACGAACTACTAAAGAGCGCTAAAAACAAGTCTGAATAGAAGTACATCAATGTTTGGCTCGGTACAAGGAAAACAAAACTTATAACATAGAAGGGACTCCGGCCTGCGGACGTCAGCTAGGCTACCTCAAAAGTCCCTGGACTGAAGTCAGCTCCCGATCAAATCCTACTGCTGAAGCCCAAAAGCTGCTCTTGGATCTGTGCAAAAATATGCACAGAGTGTAGCATCAGCACAACCGACCCCGTGTGCTGGTAAGTGCCTGGCCTAACCCCGGCGAAGTAGTGACGAGGCTAGACAGGACCTACCAAAAACAACCTGTGCAGATATATATGTATATACAAGTGCAACGAAATAACAACAGAAAATACCAATTAAGGCGGGGAGGGGACATGCTTAGGGTAAATACAGATGAAAACAACTTATCAGAAGTAAACACGAAACTACATCAGATCTCATAATCTATATAAGTGGTCGGCGTGCCACACGATCCCATTTCATAGTATAACTAGGTGGTCGGCGTGCCACACGATCCTATTTCAGCAAATATAAGTGGTCGGCGTGCCACACGATTCCATTTCGTAATATATAAGTGGTCGGCGTGCCACACGATCCCATATTATAGTTCAAAATATCTGCGTGCC
>NC_031989.1:80957583-80974907 GCF_001879085.1 Nicotiana attenuata
TGTGGAGAAGAAGAGCTCGTGAGAAAATTGGGAATAAGCCCGTCTCTGATCTGTTTTTGAACTTTAAAAATCACTGAAGGGTTTTACTCTATGCGTTCGCGACACTGGGGTCGCGTTCGCAAAGAAGGCAGGCTGGGAAGCATCGCGTTCACGATGAGTAGTATGCGAACGCGAAGAAGGAAAACTGGGGGGTCCAAGGATTGGCCTATGCGAACGCGATAGGCTATATGCGAACGCGTTGAAGGGGTTACCAGAACTATGCGAACGCGGAAGGGTACCGCGAACGCGAAGGAGGGGAGACACAAGGCAGTGCGAACGCGAGCCTTAGGCCGCGATCGCGTAGAACAAAAAGTCTGTGAAAAAAATGCAGAAAATCTGATCTCTTCCTAAGTTCCAAAACACCCCGAACCACCTCCGAATCACTCCCGAGCCCTCGGGGCTCCTAACCAACCACACACACTAACTCAACAACATCATACGGACTTAACTGTGCGATCAAAATGCCAAAATAACATCATAAACGAGGAATCAAACCTCAAAATCATCATTTTTCATTCTAACTTCTTAAACTTTCAATTTTAGATATTTATGTCCGAAACACGTCAAACGATGCCCGATTTCAACCAAATTTCACAGAAAGCGCTTAAACCACATATAAGACCTGTACCGGGCGCCGGAACCAAAATACGGGCCCGATACCAATGCTTTCTAACTCATTTTCATTTCAAATTTCCTTAATAATTTCAGAAAAATAATTTCACAGAAAAATTCATTTCTCGGGCTCGGGACCTCGGATTTCGATTCCGGGAATACGTCCGAGTCCCATATTTTTCTACGGACCCTCCGGGACCGTCAAATCACGGGTCCGGGTCCGTTTATCCAAAATGTTGACCGAAGTCAACTTTAATCATTTTAATATCAAAATTCATTAATTTTTACACAGAATTCATATTTAAGCTTTCCGGCTACGCGGCCGGACTGCGCAAGCAAATCGAGGCAAGTGAAAATGAGACTTTCAAGCCTCGGAAGCACGGAATGAAAGAGAAAACAGGTGATGACCCTTTGGGTCGTCACACCATTATGAAACTTCACTCATGAAACCAAATCAGCGAGACCAACCAGCGTGCACCATAAGGCACCAATCAATCATTATAAACCAACGGGATAATAAAATGAAGCTACAAAACCAATAATACCTCAATGGAAACATCAACAACTAACATGTAACAACTAAGTAATTCAATGAAGAGAACAACAATTAACACGAGCAATTAGACATGGATCATTTGTGATCAAGTAGCAATTAAGGCACGCAAGCATTTATGATCAAGTAGTAATTAAGGCATGGGGACATTTATGATCAAATAGCAGCTAAGACATGGAAACAGTTTAAGCATGTAGCAAATAGGACGAGAAATAGTATAATAGGAAACGGGAAAGGGAAAGCAATCTAAAAATGGAATTTGGTGGGGCATAGGTACTCGTCACCATACCTATACGCCACACACATGATATTTCATTTAGCATATAAGTCGGGGACTCCTATTCCCTCAAGTCAAGGTTAGACCAAACACTTACCTCAAGCCAACGGACAATTCAACACTCAACCACCGCCTTACCTCTCGGTTCCACTTCCAATTCACGTGTATCTAGTCATAATTTACTTAATAACATTAATAAATACTAAATAAACCAAATCTAATGCATGAAAATAGATTTCCCAATGATTTCCCCAAAAATTCAAAACCGGAAGTTCGAACCAAAACCCGATTACCCATTCACTCACGAACTCTAATATGCAATTAGTTCTAAATCGGACCTCAAATTGAGGTCCAAATCCCCAAAAATTGAAAATCCTAACTTCTACCCAAAAACACCCAATTTCCCATGAAAAACCCTAGATTTTTGAAGTGAAATCATGTAAAAAGATGTTATAGATTGAAGAAAATAGGTTAGAAATCGTTTACCTATGCTTTGGGGAAGAACTCTCTTCAAGAAAATCGCCTATGAGAGTTTAGGTTTCGAAAAGTTGTAAAAATGAAAAAGAATCTCGTCAAAATCCCACTTAATAAGTCTCAGATGTCGCAATTGCGACCAGGGGTTCGTAATTGCGAACCCTTTGAAATCCTGTCATCTTCGCATTTGCGAAGGGATAGTCGCATTTGCGATGAAGGGAGTTCGCATTTCCCAGCCCTGAGGTCGCAATTGCGATGAGGGCCTGCCCAGGCTTGGTTCGCAATTGCGACACTTTGGTTGCATTTCCCAAGCCTGTCCACTTCGCAAATGGGAAACCTGATCTCGCAATTGCGAGATCAGAGGCCTGGGCAAAAAATACCAAATGCCAGTTGAAATTTTCCTAAGTCCAATTCACTCTGTGGCCTATCCAAAACTCACCCGAGCCCTCGGGGCTCCAAACCAAACATGCACACAAGTCTAAAAACATCATACGGACTTGTTCGTGCGATCAAATCGCAAAAATAACATCAACAACTACGAATTTAACCTCAAATTCATGAAATTCTTCAAGAACGTTGAAATTTCTATTTTCTCAACTAAAGGTCCGATGTATACAAAATCAACTCCGATTCTTACCAAATTTCACAGAAATGACGTAAATATTATATTAAACATGTACCGGGCTCCAGAACCAAAATACGGGCCCGATACCATAAAAAACACACACCATTTCATTTCTAAAAGTCTTTATATTTTCCAGCAAATAATTTTCTTTAAAACTTATTTTCTCGGGCTAGGGACCTCGAAATTCGATTCCGGGCTGACACCCAAGTTCCATATTTTACTGCAGACCCTGCGGGACCGTCAAATCACGTGTCTGGGTCCGTTTACCAAAAATGTTGACCGAAGTCAACTTTAATCAATTTTAAAGGCCAAATTTTATATTTTTCTTAGAATTCACATAAAAGCTTTACGGAATCGCGCCCGGACCGCGCACACAAATCGAGGGGAGATACAAGGAGGTTTTCAAGGCCTCAGAACACGGAAATGGACTTTAAAACAAAAGATGACCCTTTGGGTCATCACATTCTCCACCTCTAAAACAACCGTTCGTCCTCGAACGGACATAGAAAAGTACCTGGTCGGTGAAAAGATGGGGATATCGGCTCCGCATATCGGACTCGGACTCCCAGGTAGCTGCCTCAACAGGCTGACCTCTCCACTGAACACGAACCGATGGATAACTCTTTGATCTCAACTGACGAACCTGCCGGTCTAGAATAGCTACCCGCTCCTTCTCATAGGTCAAATCCCTGTCTAATTGGACAGTGCTGAAGTCTAACACGTGGGATGGATCGTCCTGATACTTCCGAAGCATGGGCACATAAAGCACTGGACGCACAACTGATAAACTCGATGGCAATGCAAGTCTATAAGCCACCTCTCCCACTCGATCGAGAATCTCAAAACGACCGGTGAATCTAGGGCTTAGCTTGCCCTTCTTCCCAAATCTCATCACGCCCTTCATGGGCGACACCCGAAGCAACACTCGCTCTTCGACCATGAATGCCACATCACGAACCTTACGGTCGGCATAACTCTTTTTCCTGGACTGAGCTGTACGAATCCTATCCTGAATGATCTTAACCTTGTCCAAGGCATCCTGTGCCAAATCCTTACCCAACAACCGAGCCTCTCCCGGCTCAAACCACCCAACTAGCGACCGACACCGTCTACCATATAATGCCTCATAGGGGGCCATTTGGATGCTTGACTGATAGCTGTTGTTGTAGGCAAACTCCGCTAATGGCAAGAACTGATCCCACGAACCTCCAAAGTCAATAACACATGCTCGGAGCATATCCTCCAAAATCTGAATAGTACACTCGGACTATCCGTCTGTCTGAGGATGAAATGCTTTGCTCAACTCGACCCGAGTACCCAACTCACGCTCAACTGCCCTCCAGAAATGCGAGGTAAATTGCGTACCTCGATCAGAAATAATGGACACGGGCACACCATGAAGACGAACAATCTCCCAGATGTAGATCTTAGCTAACCTCTCTGAAGAATAGGAGACTGCCACAGGAATGAAATGCGCTGACTTGGTCACGTATCAACAATAACCCATATCGCGTCGAACTTCCTCTGAGTCCGTGGGAGTCCAACAACGAAGTGCATAGTGATACGCTCCCACTTCCACTCAGGAATCTCAATCTTCTGAAGCTAACCACCAGGTCTCTGATGCTCGTACTTTACCTGCTGACAATTCAAACACCGAGCTACATAAGCAACAATATCCTTCTTCATCCTCCTCCACCAATAAATCTGCCGCAAGTCCTGATACATCTTAGCGGCGCCCGAATGAATAGAATACCGGGAACTATGGGCCTCCTCTAGAATCAACTCACGAAGTCCATCCACATTGGGCACACAAATACGACCCTGCATCCTCAAAACTCCATCATCTCCAACTGTAACCTGCTTGGCACCCCCGCGCCGCACCATTTCCCT
Source organism: Nicotiana attenuata (assembly GCF_001879085.1). Classification (NCBI taxonomy): domain Eukaryota; kingdom Viridiplantae; phylum Streptophyta; class Magnoliopsida; order Solanales; family Solanaceae; genus Nicotiana; species Nicotiana attenuata. The sequence continues at coordinate 80,962,054 of NC_031989.1, forward strand.
AAGGACAAGCAAATTAGGATCATCATCTGTCAATCTCGGATACGCTCAAATAATGAAGAACGAGCGACTGTGCAAGCTAGCACACGGCTGGGCTCAGAAACATCCAACCTCACGAACTGATTGGCTAAAGCCTGAATGTCCAAAGCAAGCGGCCTCTCACCGACCAGAATATACACAAGACTGCCCATACTGGCTGACTTCCTACTCAAAGCATCGGCCACCAATTGGCCTTCCCCGGATGATACAAGATGGTGATGTCATAGTCTTTCAAAAGCTCCAACCACCTCCTCAGCCTCAAATTTAGCTCCTTCAGCTTGAACAAGTATTGCAAACTCTTATGATTCGTGAACACCTCACATGACACGCCATATAAATAATGCCTCCAGATCATCAGCGTGTGTACAATGGCTGCTAGCTCCAAATCATGAACTGGATAATTCTTCTTGTGAATCTTCAACTGCCGTGAAGCATATGCAATAACCTTGCCATTTTGCATCAATACCGCACCAAGTCCAATACGAGATGCGTCACAATATACTGTAAATGGCCCTGAACCTGTGAGCAACACCAACACTGGCGCCGTGGTCAAAGCTGTCTTGAGCTTCTGAAAGCTCGCCTTACACTCATCCGACCACCTGAACTTGGCACCCTTCTGGGTTAACCTGGTCATTGGGGCTGCTATAGATGAAAATCCCTCCACGAACCGGCGGTAATAACCCGCCAAACCCAAGAAACTCCAGATCTCTGTAGCTGATGTGGGTCTAGGCCAGTCCTTGACTGCCTCTATCTTCTTCGGATCCACCTAAATACCCTCTGCTGATACGATGTGGCCCAAGAATGCAACTGAACTCAACCAAAACTCACATTTCGAAAACTTAGCATACAACTGACTGTCTCTCAGAGTCTAAAGAACGACTCGAAGATGCTGCTCGTGCTCCTCTCGGCTGCGGGAATAGATCAAAATATCATCAATGAAGACAATCACAAAGGAATCCAAATAAGGCATGAACACTCGGTTCATCAAATACATGAATGCTGCTGGGGCATTTGTCAACCCGATCGACATCACTAAAAACTCATAATGCCCGTACCGAGTGCGAAAAGCTGTCTTAGGGACATCGAATGCCCTAATCCTCAACTGATGGTAGCAATCTGAAATCAATCTTCGAAAATACCTTGGCACCCTGAAGCTGATCAAACAAATCATCAATCCTCGGCAATGGATACTTGTTCTTGATGGTGACCTTGTTCAACTGCCGATAATCAATACACATCCTCATCGACCCATCCTTCTTTTTAACAAACAACACCGGAGCACCCCAGGGCGAGACGCTACGTCTGATAAAGCCCTTATCAAGCAAGTCTTGCAACTTCTCCTTCAATTCTTTCAACTCTGGCGGGGCCATGCGATACGGAGGGATAAAAATGGGCTGAGTGCCCGGAGCCAAATCAATGCAAAAGTCAATATCCCTGTCGGGTGGCATCCTCAACAGGCCTGCAAGAAAGACCTCTGGAAACTCCCGAACAACTAGCACGGAATCCATAGGAGGAACCTCAGCACTAGAATCACGAACATAGGCCAAATAGGCGAAACACCCCTTTTCAACCATACATCGAGCCTTCACATAAGAAATAACCCTGCTGATAGAATGACCAGGAGTCCCTCTCCACTCCAATCGAGGCAAGCCCGGCAAGGCTAAGGTCACGGTCTTGGCGTGACAATCCAATGTAGCATGGTAAGGTGACAGCCATTCCATCCACAAAATGACATCGAAATCGACCATATCAAGAAATAAGAGATCTACATTGGTCTCAAGACCCCCAAATAACAACCACACACGAGCGATAGACACGATCTACAATAATAGAATCCCCTACTGGCCTGGACACATACACAGGGACACTCAAGGCATCACGAGGCACAACCAAGTATGGAGCAAAATAAGATGACACATAGGAGTACATAGACCCTTGATCAAACAGAACTGAAGCATCTCTACTGCAAAACTGAAACCGTACCTGTGATAACTACATCGGAGGCATCGGCCTCGGGCCTAGCTGGAATAGCATAAAATCGGGGCTGGGCCTCACACCTTGAACTATATCTCTGGGACGGTCCCCTGCTGGCTGGCCTCCACCTCTAGCGGCCTGGCCTCCACCTCTAATGGCCTGACCTCCACCTCTAGCACGCTGACCCCTACCTCTGGCTCCCTGACCCCTACCTCTAGCTGGCTGGGCCGGTGGTGCCTGAATCATGGCACGAGAACTCTAGTGTGCGACTGAGCACCCACTAATCTCGGACAAGCCCTCCGGATATCACCATACTCACCGCACTCAAAACATCCACCTGAATACTGTGGCTGAGGAAACTGACACTGACCCTGACGGGCTAGCTGACCACGATAATAGCTCTGAAGAGGAGGTGCTCTGATAGGAGCTGATGGTGCACTATGAGTTGGCTGCCCTGAAGGAGGTACATACGGACCACGACTCCCTGAAGCTCTGTGGGATGCCTGAAGCGCTGAATGAAATAGCCTAGTATGGTGACCTTTACCAAAATAATCCCTACCTCCAGATGAGGCACCACTGAACCTGCCCGAATGACGTGGCCTTTTGTCAGACCCCTAACCGCTACCCTCAGCTAGAACCATCTCGATTCGTCTGGCCACATTGGCCGCATCTGGAAAGAAATCTCGCTTCATGTCTCCTTAGCCATCTGCAATCTGATAGGCTGAGCAAGTCCCTCAATGAATCTCCTCACTCTCTCTCTCTCGGTGGGAAGTATAAGAAGAGCATGACGGGCCAAGTCAATAAATCTGGTCTCGTACTGAGTGACGGTCATAGAACCCTACTGGAGATGCTCAAACTGCCTCCGATAGTCCTCTCTCTAAGTGATAGGGAGAAACTTCTCCAGAAATAGCTAAGAAAACTGATCCCAAGTCAAAGCAGGCGACCCAGCTGGTCTAGCCAAACAGAAATCCCTCCACCATTTCTTGGCGGCACCTGATAAGCGGAAAGCAGCAAAGTCGACCCCATTGGTCTCCACTATCCCCATAATCCGGAGAACCTCATGGCAACTGTCCAAATAATCCTGGGGATCCTCTGAAGATGTAGCGCTATAGGTAGTAGTGAAAAGCTTGGTGAACCTATCCAACCTCCATAAAGCATCTGTAGACATAGCTTCTCCATCTCCGGTCTGAGCCACAACACCCGGTGGGACTACCCCAACTGGCTGAGCTGCTGGAGTCTGAAACTGGGGAGCCATCTGCTCCGGTGTGTGAGTAGCGGGAGTCTGTACTCCTCCCCCAGCACGAGAGACGGCTGGTGCTACTGGAAGCATGCCTGCCTGAGTGACACTCTCCATAAGGCCCACTAGATGGGCCAGAGCTTCCTGGAGTACGAGGGGTAGCTATGAACCCCTCTGGGACCTGAGCTGGTCCCGCTGGAACGGTCTGGGCCGGAACCTCTTCATCAAACTCAACCTGAGGCTCCGCCGCTGGTGATGCTTCTCTGGGCTATGCCCAACACCTGCCTCGGCCTCTAGCACGACCTCAGCCTCATCCTCTTCCCCTCGTAGGAGCTGCCATCGGGGGCTTGGGCTGCTGATCAGCTAATGAAGCGGTACGCGTTCTCGCCATCTGTGAAAGGGCAGAGTAGAGAGTTCAATTAGCATTGAGAGGTAAAACCGCACGACAAAGATGAATAGAAGTGAAACTGTTCCTAACTTCATAGCCTCTGGGGGATAAGCACAGACGTCTCCGTACCAATCCCTCAGACTCTACCAAGTTTGTCCGTGAATTGTGACACCTAAGCAACCTAGAGCTCTGATACTAACTTGTCACGACCCGAATTCCCCACCGTCGGGACCGTGATGGCGCCTAATATTGAACCCGCTAGGCAAGCCAACGTTACTGATTATTTTACCTTTTTCCTTTATCTTTAATAATTTACCAATTAAAGTAAGAAAAACAACGGAAAACCAAAATGCGGAAGAGCAGAATTTAACAGTTTAATTTAATACTAATACGAAATCCATAATAATACTCCACCTAGAACTGGTGTCATAATTTCACGGACCGTCTATGAATACTACAAATAGTGGTCTGAACGAGAAAATACAAATGTGTCTCGGAAGTAGATAAAACAGAATAAAAGCAAGATAGAAGGGGACGCCAAGGCCTGCGGACGCCTGCAGGACTACCTCGGGTCGCCACTGGACTGAAGGCGGCAACCTCGATCTACGGTCCGTACGGTCCAGCACTGGGATCTACACAAGAAGTGGAGAGTGTAGCATCAGTACAACCGACCCCATGTACTAGTAAGTGCCGAGCCTAACCTCGATGAAGCAGTGACGAGGCTACGGCGGTGCATGACAATATATAATCTGCAGTAGTTTATAATAACCGAAAAAGAAGTACGGAATGATAAATAACCGGAATTTGCATTAAAGGAACACAGGACTCAGCCAATCTACTAGTATTCAGCTACAACCAATCCTTAGGGAATTTCAACACCTCAATAATAACTTCGACAGAAATAAATGCCCAAAAAATAACTAATGCGACGCGCATCCCGATCCCATCATATAAACATTAACAATATCAATATTTTGAACAATAACAGTATCAATATTCTCCCTTATTCCTCCTTGTTGCGGCACGCAACCCGATCCCTCCTGTCCTACCTTATTACTCCTTGTTGCGGCGTGCAACCCAATCCCACCAGACAATCACAAATCTCCCTTATTCCTCCTGTTGCGGCGTGCAACCCGATCCCAACATATGTATATATCAACACCAATCACAAAGAATAAACACAAGGTGTTTCACAAGTTAACCCAATTTCCATAATTCTTATACTTCAACTACACAATGGAATTTCGCCCCCATTATGAAACTTCACTCATGAAACCAAATCAGCGAGACCAACCAACGTGCACCATAAGGCACCAATCAATCATTATAAACCAACGGGATAATAAAATGAAGCTACGAAACCAATAATACCTCAACGGAAACATCAACAACTAACATGTAACCACTAAGTAGTTCAATAAAGAGAACAACAATTAACATGAGCAATTAGACATGGAACATTTGTGATCAAGTAGCAATTAAGGCATGTAAGCATTTATGATCAATTAGTAATTAAGGCATGGGGACATTTATGATCAAATAGCAGTTAAGACATGGAAACAGTTTAAGCATGTAGCAAATAGGACGAGAAATAGTATAATAGGAAACGGGAAAGGGAAAGCAATCTAAAAATGGAATTTGGTGGCGCATAGGTACTCGTCACCACACCTATACGCCACACACATGATATTTTATTTTGCACATAAGTCGGGGACTCCTATTCCCTCAAGTCAAGGTTAGACCAGATACTTACCTCAAGCCAACGGACAATTCAACACTCAACCACCGCTTTACCTCTCGGTTCCACTTCCAATTCGCGTGTATCTAGTCATAATTTACTTAATAACATCAATAAATGCTAAATAAACCAAATCTAATGCATGAAAATAGATTTTCCAATGATTTCCCCAAAAAGTCAAAACCCAACCCCGGGCTCGCTTGGTCAAATCACAAAGTTCGAACCAAAACCCGATCACCCATTCACTCACGAACTCAGATATGCAATTAGTTTTGAAATCGGACCTCAAATTGAGGTCCAAATCCCCAAAATTTGAAAATCCTAACTTCTACCCAAAAACACCCAATTTTCCATGAAAAACCCTAGATTTTTGAAGTGAAATCATGTAAAAAGATGTTATAGATTGAAGAAAATAGGTTAGAAATTGTTTACCTATGATTTGGGGAAGAACTCTCTTCAAGAAAATTGCCTATGAGAGTTTAAGGTTCGAAAAGTTGTAAAAATGAAGAAGAATCCCGTCAAAATCCCACTTAACAGGTCTCAGATGTCGCAATTGCGACCAGGGGTTCGCACTTTGAAATCCTGTCACTTCGCATTTGCGAAGGAATAGTCGCATTTGCGATGAAGGGAGTTCGCATTTCCCAGCCCTGAGGTCGCAATGGCGATGAGGGCCTGCCCAGGCTTGGTTCGCAATTGCGACACTTTGGTCGCATTTCCCAAGCCTGACCACTTCGCAAATGCGAAAATTGCGAGATCAGAGGCCTGGGCAAAAAATACCAGATGCCAGTTGAAATTTTCCTAAGTCCAATTAACTCCGTGGCCTATTCAAAACTCACCCGAGCCCTCGGAGCTCCAAACCAAACATGCATACAAGTCTCAAAACATCATACGGACTTGTTCGTGCGATCAAATCGCCAAAATAACATCAGCAACTACGAATTTAACCTCAAATTCATGAAATTCTTCAAGAACAGTGAAATTTCCATTTTCTCAACTAAAGGTCCGATTTATCCCAAATCGACTCCGATTCTTACCAAATTTCACAGAAATGACGTAAATATTATATTAAACCTGTACCGGGCTCCGGAACCAAAATACAAGCCCGATACCATCAAAAACACACACCATTTCATTTCCAAAAGTCTTTATATTTTCCAGCAAATAATTTTCTTTAAAAATTCTTTTCTCGGGCTAGGGACCTCGGAATTCGATTCTGGGCATACACGCAAGTCCCATATTTTACTGCGGACCCTATGGGACCGTCAAATTACGGGTCCGGGTATGTTTACCAAAAATATTGACCGAAGTCAACTTTAATCAATTTTAAAGGCCAAATTTTATATTTTTCTTAGAATTCACATAAAAGCTTTCCGGAATCGTGTCCGGACCGCACACGCAAATCGAGGGGAGATACAAGGAGGTTTTCAAGGTCTCAGAATACGAAAATGGACTCTAAAACAAAAGATGACCCTTTGGGTTATCACATGGATTCTATCAACTAATTATTACTTCGCCAATGTATATCATTATTGTCCAATTTACCAGGCTTATTGACCCACGAAAGAATCTCGCCTTTTAACAAATTAAAATAATAAATGATATACACAGCTAATAACAATTATATAAAGATTAGGAGTATAAGTACACTGAATGGACTAGAGAAATTATTTTATTAAGTCAGTATAAAATAACTATCTCTACTTGATCCGTTCAATACATACAAAATGTACTAGCACAAGAAGTTGGAATTAAACCGTTCCTATAATCAAGATAAATTATATTTAATCTTGTGCTACAACCATTCCGATGGTTTGTCGAATTCCATCATTAGATTGTGAACATAAACTTTATGACTTATAAGAACCGACGATTTAATTTTCCATGTATAAGTTAAACTCTATATACTAAATCATCTACTATATAAGAAACGGACACACGAACAAATACATGATCTATTTAAAATAAAACTTTATTGAATTGAATAAATAAATAAACAATTGTTCCACAAAGAATACTATAACAATACACATGGTTTATAGTATATCCTAACATATATAACCATCAAAAACCTTTTCCTCTTCCAATATGGGACAATGTCCCTTTGTCCGGGAGGAAAACTCAAATATTTCATTTTTCCTCCATTTCTCATTCACCCTCTTTTAAGCTAAATTAAGCTTAAAAAATCCAACAAGTTTCTTAACACGTTATCAGCAGCGAATCTCTAATCATTTTACCAATATGTGAAACCTCAGAGTCTATAAGTTGTAAGGATCAGTTAATGTTATGGGACCGGAGACATCGATCATTTTGTTGCTGGACTATAAGGTTGAGAGCGGGGAATGACCTATATATAGTTTTATTGAATTAGATCAATACACTTTCTGCCGCCACTTTGCTTAACTGCTTTCCAAGAAACTAAAGCAATCGAGAGGTAATAGTATACATGAAGTTACTACGCAAGAATAATTTATTAGTACATATTCAATTATACTAGCGTCGGCCGCTGTGGTATGACATTTATTTTACAAAATAATTACGTCTTATAGCATCTATATATATATGTTCTGACAGTTTACATACTATGTTAGATAATTGTTAAGGTAATTTAGTAATAATATTTTCACCATCAGTTGGAGATAAAGTTGTTATCAGTGGTTGTTTTCTTCAAGTAAGATGCCACACTTAATTTATGATTTTCAATTTTTCTTTCGCCAATGTCCAAGCCTTCCATGAGAGTTTCAGTGTGAGCTTTGCCAAGTGATAAAGGTAAATTTTGTATTTCATCTCGTCAGAAATATTTGTGGTAAGATTGATTTTGCCATTACAAAAGCTATATGCACATGCAAATTATACACTAAAAATACACTACAAAATGCTAGGCGTCTATGACATATAAGTAGAACAATATATGTATTGGTGACACTATCGTGTTTGTGATGATGCCATATGTTGTATATTGTTTAATTTATTTCTTATTACATGTATTCGTTTAACATTTTTCATCACCTCATCAGTTAAGCATGTGATCATACAATCTCAATCTGGTCAAACACTATATCTTCTTGTCCCGTTAATAAATTAGTATTTGCATTTCACATGAATAAGGAAAACTAATTCTAAAACAAATAATTTTACAGAAAATCGTGAGTAGATTTCGTTGTTTTTATGGTAAAAGGCATTGTTCACCTTTTTAGTTCATGAAGAATATATGTAAGAGATTGTATTTTTTCCTTTATATTTGACCATGTCATGTATTATTGTTCATAAAAAAGATCTATGCTAGTTCTAATTAAAATTCGAAGTGATAATATTTAAAAGGCTCAAGGGTGAGTCGCAGTTGCACTTTGGCCTATTATGGTATTGGTTAAGGGTATGACGATGGGTTCAAGTCCCATCGAACCTTGAGGGTAAGACATCAGGTTTAAGTCCTGGTGCATGGTGATCTTAAGAGTTGGGTTTGAGTCCCAACTCATTATGCCTAATATGTCTTTATATGGGTAAGCCATTGGGTTTGAGTCTCAATGCACCATATTGACGATATAATGATAACTAAAGAAAAATAATGTATTTTTCATGAAATGTCCCACTTGATTTGCTTTATTTTTTAAGTGAATGCGATAGCGGTGCATAATAAGTTTAAATGAAGACATGCAAGTGATTGATGAATGAATGTGGGCGTGCCAAAGACCAAAATAAAAGTAGTCATCATTGTGGTAATTGTAAAAAGGAGAATAATAAGGTGTCACGATCCAAAATCCAGCTAGTCGTGATGGCATCTAATTTAACTCGCTAGGTAAGCCAATTAACAACTATCTGTCATACCTCCTTTTTCACTACACCCCGGAAGGGGTATAATAAAGGAGTTTTTTCCAATTAAAGTGACTATCGAAATGAGATTAATTATTAGAATTCAGAGTCGCCACTTGGGATAGTTTATGGTGTCCCAAGTCACCGGTTTGAAATCCCGAATCGAGGAAGTTTTGACTCTTATTACGGTCCGCGAACACAAAAATTCGGGTAAGGAATTCTGTTAACGCGGGAGAAGGTGTTAGGCACTCCCGAGTTCCGTGGTTCTAGCACGGTCGCTTTGATCATACTTGGCTTATAAAAATTGTTTAATTACTCATTTTAGAACCTATGTGCATTTACCTCTTTCATCGCTTTTAATTAAGAAAATTATCTTGAAACGGGTTACGCGTACGTATACCCATTTGTTTAGCGCGCCAAAAATCATTTCACGCGAACGTGTCCACAATTAACAACGCTTTATTATTATTAAGAAAGTTTGGCCGAAGTTGCGCGAACGCATACTCCAGTTTTGTTTTTTTAAAAATCGTAATTATGTTACGCGAACGTATACACAATCACAATGGTGTTTTAAGCGTCTAAAGTCTTTCTACGAATATTTTATTGTGAATCTATGGAGGCCGGGCTAGGTGAGGATCTTAAATTAGTTCGAAATTTTAATGAGAATTCAACTTCTCTAACGTGAAAGCCATCACTGAGATCTTCAAACAACCTTGATTTTACTCACTGGCCCAAGATGAGCCCAATTTCGGAGATTTGGACTCATCACAAGCTGGGCTCAATATTGAGCCCTTGCAATATGCAAAAGGGACTGAAACAACAGAAAAATAATCATGGAGCTACCATATATGTCAAGTTATAGAACACCCTTTAATGGATCAATGAACAATTACAGGAAAACTCTAACAATTTCACGACTTGACAATAATACGGAAGTCAATTTCAAAAATATACAGCATATGAATTTAAACATTCGAAGCATTAGATTACTTGAAGTGCTGATATGCGATTCCTAATCAAGCTACACATGAACAAAACAACAGGGCCTCAACTATGAACTTAAACAACCAGTTCTATAGGCAACAATGAGCAATCAATGAACCTCTCAACCACTAAATTGAACTGAATTCACCTTAACATGGACAACTATCAAACCAACACATTTGAACCCAATTGTCTCCTGGATTCCCCAAAAGTCAATATTAAGGCCCTCACCACGATCGATGGATGTTTTTACTCATTCAGATGCAAAGGTGAATATAGAATATACTAGCACGATTTCCAAACCACATTATCATACAACTGCCTATGTACTAACCTTAACTATCATGTACAAGACAAATGCTAGTCAATAATCTAGAGTTCAGCCCAAAACCTCACATTAGTTCAATATTAAAGCACATCAAGGGTCCGGAAAGTTAACATAACAAACATCCTTACATTTAATACAAAAAAAAAAAGCAAAACAAAAGAGAAAAAGCAGAGAAGCAATATTCCTTTCAGTTCTTCATTCATTCAAATTTTCAGTCACACATGGACCCTTGTGGTCATTTGTTCTCCAGGGTTTACAGATTTACCTGGAAATGAGAAGAGACCAAGAGATAAGGAGTCAGCGATGTAATAACAGTAGAGCAGCAGCAGAGATTGGCTTCCAAATTCAGTAGAACAGTAAAATTGGCTTGTGTAGACCAATGAAACAGTAGCCAATCAACAGGACATAACCCAAGGCTTTTCAAAATCTAAACTCAGAACATTTCAATCAGAAATAGTAGGAAAAATGTTTCAGTAATCGAAGAACTTCAAAAATCAAAAGAGAATCAATGAAACAGTGTTTTCTTTTGATTTTTAGCCATTTCTCTCTTCTGGAATTTCTATCTCTTAGGTCTCTTCGGTCTATTTTCTTCTAAGGCAAGAAAGGGTGCCTTTATAGGCAAGGCAAGTAGGGCAGCCTTAGGTTTTCATTTTTGCAATTCAAGCCTTTTTCAATTCTTGTTTTAGCTTAGGAATCCCTCACTTAGTGACTTGTTGCCCAAGTTAACCTACCAAAAAGTCTGAAATTCAAAAAGAACCCCCCACTAGAAGCTTCCTATTCTGTTACAACAAAGATTCCCTTATCCAATTACCTAAACTACCCTTGCAACCCCTGATATTTACCCTTTCAACCAAATACGGGTCAAGTCGACCCAATAGATTGAACTAGCCCTGGGCTTAACAAAACAGGCTAGAATCCACACTCAATTGGGCTTTTTGATTTTAGGGTCCAATCCACATTAATCCGAGACTCATATGTTAAAAGACTGACCCAAATTTTCCCTAAGAGAAGAAACCCAGAAACCTTTTTTAAGATGCAATCAAACAATGGATAAAGAACAAATTGAACTCAGACGACTAAACGGGTTTCAACTAAATTATTGCGAGACAATTAAGCTGAAGAAAAGGGAAGAGGACAGTGGGGCAGTGACGGAAAGAGAAATACAGGAGGGGAAAGGGGCACTTACCAAATCCAGACTTGGAAACGATCGGAGATCTGTGACTTAACCAAACTTATGTCGATCCTTTGTTCTTTGTCAAGAACAACTGAACGACATCAGTTTAGTCGAGTCCAAACTTCAAATCTTGAAATAATAGCACTCCAAGATCATTCATGCCACCAGGTTCGACAAAAACTAACTTTGAACTTTTGGGGGGGTGAACTCGGATTTAAGATTCGAAGAGTTCAAAGTTGATTCGAGGGTAAAGGGTTGGATATCTGGGATGGGGAGATGAAGAGGGTTCCAAGGTGTTGATTTGGGGCTGATTGGTGGTGTTGCCGCCGGACTTGGGGCGGTGGGGAAGGGTGGCGGCTCTTAGGGTTCTTGATCTCTGATTTTGAGAGAGATGATGAGATGGGGGGGTCTGTTTGGACTGAGATGTTTCGTAGGTTTTTAGGACAGTCTTAACTAATATCAGAGAAGTGATTTTCACCGTTGGATGAGCTAAAATGAAAGGCTCAGATCATTCCAAGACTAGGAGCTCCAAACGACGACGTTTGGGTTCTTTAAGAAAACTGGACCGGGTTTGGCTAGGCTTGGGCGGGTACTGGCTGGGTTGAGGGGTGTTTGGTTTGGGCTTGGAATTAGATGAGGCCCCAAAAATCTGATTCAGCCCATTTCTCTTTTCTCTTCATTTCCTATTTCTTCAAAATTCCTTTTCTTCTCTTCTTTTCTTTTTTTTTTGTCGAAATTAAATTAAAAAAAATCTAAGTTAAATCCTAAAAACACATTATCCTATCAAAACACTAATGAACCTAAACAATAATTATCACAATTAATTGAGATCCAAATTGAAAGGAAAAACTACCAAAATTCAAAAAAATTAAAATTAAAAAAGTTAAAGTAAACTATTTTTGTGATTTTTCTTTTTTTATAACCTAATTACTGATTAATTCCTAAAATGCGAGATTAACTCCTAAATGTAAATGCACATATTTTTTGTATTTTTTCATTAATTAAACAAGAAATGAAAATGCACAGACAAATGCAAACAATTAACACAAAATAGCCACGAAAATCCACAAAATTGCAAGTAATGAAAAGAAATTATTTTGTTTTGAATTTATGGGAGTAATTCATATAGGGCAAAATACACGCGCTCACAGCTGCCCTCTTTGCTCGGAACATGAAGAGTTTCGTGCA
>NC_031989.1:80975007-80978879 GCF_001879085.1 Nicotiana attenuata
ATTGCGAAAAAGTCTAGGGGAATAGAGATGAATTAGATGGGGAAAAGTAAATTCGGCATCTGCCAAGTTAGTGAGGTGCCTTAAGCAGGCGACAACCCTCCAAACGATTGGGCCAATTTGACCTAAGCTGACATTAAAAAAGCGACAAAAATCCAGAATAACTGGATCAATGGCTGGTTTAAACCCTAAAGTAAAGGGATACGTATAAACAAAAGAAAATCCAATAATGTAAGAGGTGATTCTCTGATTTGGATTAGGAATGATGATAGGGAAATCATCACTCCAATGACAATCTCTACGAACTATGGGGATTAAAGGGTCAGTAATTTAAGAAGGATAAGTATCAACTCGATTTAAAGAGGCGACTTGAGTTTTGAGAGATTTCCTGTCATGGTAAAAAGATAAGTCCGTTGGAACTATTTCTTCCACTAAAGGTTCGCGTAAGGGTTCAGAGGATTCTTTGTTTCTGGAAGAAAACCTTTGAGAATGGGAACCTCCAGTTCTAGAAGAAGGGTCAGAACTAGAAGAAGGTGTGAGTGAACTACCACCACGGACAGATCCCAAACTACGGAGTCTACCACCACCACCTCTTCTATGCCTAACGGGAGCATTGGGAAAGCTGTCTAATATAGGAGTTCTTCTAGGGTTAGGGTTTGGAGAAGCCATGACAAAGGAGATTGAAGTGAAGAAGAAGTGAATAAAAGTTTTGAAAAATTAAAGTGTTCAATACGCTTTAAATGGTAGAAGACAAAGATGGAAGTTATATTTATACCGATGAATGGCCATCAGAAGGAAAGAGTATAGTGATGGGAAGTCCATAATAATGATAACTGACACTTCGTGGATAGGGAAGCCAAAAAAAAAGCCTAAGAAAGTGCTATACAATTGTATGACCAATAAGAAGATGACACGTGTTTAGTGCATTAAATGAAAGTAATAAGTGAAGCGTCAAACTCTGTCAGAGCATTAATGGTGACAAAAATTCTCCCTTAAATGAATTCCACTTCCCAATATTCAAACTGATGAATAAATGGAAAGTGGGGGGACTATCTATATTGGGGAAAATTATATTTATGTATATGGTGACGTGTCATGACGTTTAGATTGGTCAAACAGTCAAAGAAATAAGGTTGGTTAACAGATACGAGCAACAACAGATACGAGCAAGTTAAATGAAGAAGTCACGAGCAGTCATACAAATAATTCAACGTTCGTACCTATTCAAGATATTCAAAGGTCAAAGATCGAGAAGAGACAAAGGAATGAATCTGACAGCAAAAAAGAGCCCAGATACAGCATTTAATGAATATTAAATACTGGAAACGTTAGAGAATATGTATTGAATATATATGATTGCATAACGTAACATTTAAAGTCATTAATTACCCATAATTGTCTTATTATGACAAAGGGAAAATCTGTATTCCCAAAACAGCTATAAAAGGGAAAGTCACAAACAACTGTGGACACACAAAAAACACTACTGGAATATACTTTATTTTATTTGCTTTCTGATTATATTATTTAAAATCTCTTTCTTATATACTTTTCCGATTATCAGTAAATCGAGTTCTTCTAAATTCAAACTTTGACCTAAAATCTAATTTTTGGTTAAACAGTTGCAAACCTCTTTAGAGGGTCACACATGTTCCAACAGTCATGACTATTCTGAAAGGTTGCAAACCTCTTCAGAAACATCACCAAGTTGGCTATAAATAGACCTTCAAATCCCAGAATATTTACTTACGAAATTTTCTGATTATCTTCTTCTTCTTCTGCACTAAAATTCCAGTGTGTTTTGCTGCCATCGAGTGGTTCGCTGATCATCAGCATTTTTGCTACCAACACTCCGGTGAGTTAAATCGTTCTATCCTGGGAGGATATATTCCATAACCTCGGGTACTTGAGGGGAATAATTTCCTTAAGGACACACTGTGTATTTAGTGGGCTCGATTTGTTTCTTCAACGTTTCAAAAATTATTTTGAAGTTCGAATATTATTTTTCAGAATTGTTTCTACTAACTTTCTGTTTTATTTTTCAAAAAGATTACTGTTTTATTTACTTACAGCAATACAGTAGATTGCGTAACAATCTTAAGGAAATTATATTTATTATGTTCTGTATTCTGTCTGAATTTTACTATTCTGATTTGAAGTATAAAAACTTCATCAGGGTATTGAAATTCAGAAAACGATTTGAAGAACATAAAAACTTCATCGTTTTTCTGTAAAATAGTATATAAAAACCTTAGTTGTTTTTATTACGTACTGTTTATTGATTACAGTATTATTTACTGTTTTGGTTTTGCCATTAATTGATTTCTTCTGTTGTTGACAGTAAGAAATGGCAAATGAAAATGGAAATTCTTCTGCGACTGTTGGTGCAACGACGATAGCCTCGTCAAGCCGCACTGTTGTTCCTCCGGCTGAGAAACCAGGGAAATTTTCCGGAACCAACTTCAAAGGATGGCAACAAAGGGTGTTCTTCTGGCTTACCACACTTGGTATGCAGAAATTCACTAGTGAAGAGCCTCCAGTGTCTGCTGCGGACATGACGGACAATGAAAAGTTCATGGTTGTTGAGGCGTGGAAGTAGGCAGATTTTCTTTGCAAAGGCTATATCTTAAGTGCTTTAGAAGATGACTTGTACAATGTGTACAGTGCAATGAATACTTCGAAAGAATTATGTGACGCACTTGAGAAGAAGTACAAGACAGAAGATGCATGCTTGAAGAAGTTCGTGGTTGCCAAGTTTCTAGACTATAAAATGATAGACAGCAAAACTGTAGGAACCCAAGTTCAGGAACTTCAACTTGTTTTTCACGACCTTATTGCTGAAGGTATGGTCATGAATGAAGCATTTCAAGTGGCTGCTATGATTGAAAAATTGCCTCCTTCTTGGAGAGATTTCAAGAACTATCTTAAGCACAAGCGCAAAGAAATGAAGTTGGAAGATCTTGTGATAAGTCTAAAGATCGAGGAAGACAACAAAACAGCCGAGAAGAAGTCTCGTGGAAATTCAACGATCATGGAAGCTAATATCGTTGAGGAGACTGCTCCAAAAAGTAAGAAGAGGAAGAGGTCTTCTGGACAAACTAAGGAGCAGAACAAAAAGAAATTCAAGGGCAACTGCTACAATTGTGGAAAAGTTGGTCACAAAAGCCCTGATTGTCGTCTCCCGAAAAAGGATAATAAGAAAGGACAAGCCAACATAGTGGAGAAGAATAATGACATTGATGATCTTTGCGCAATGCTTTCGAAATGCAACCTAGTTGGAAATCCGAAGGAGTGGTGGATTGACTCTGGAGCCACTCGACATGTTTGTGCTGTCAAAGAAGCATTTGCGACTTACTCTACTGCTGGTCCCGAAGAAGAAATTTCCATGGGAAATAATGCAACAGCCAAGATTGAAGGTTATGGGAAGATATTCCTGAAGATGACTTCCGGCCATGTGTTAACGCTCAACAACGTTCTTCATGTTCCTACTATTAGGAAGAATTTAGTTTCTACTTCTTTACTTGTAAAGAATGGATTCAAATGTGTATTTGTTTCTGATAAAGTTGTTGTAAGCAAGAACGAAATGTATGTTGGAAAAGGCTACCTCACGGAGGGCCATTTCAAACTCAATGAAATGGTTGTTGACAGTATGAATAAAATTTCAGCTTCTTCTTATTTATTGGAGTCAAATGATTTATGGCATATTCGTTTAGGACATGTCAATTATAAAACCTTGCGGAAGTTAATTAATTTAGAAGTATTGCCTAAATTCGAGTGTAATAAATTGAATTGTCAAATATGTGTTGAATCTAAGTTTGTAAAACATCCTTATAAGTCTGTTGAAAGGAATTCAAATCCTTTAGACTTAATTCATA
>NC_031989.1:80979844-81001583 GCF_001879085.1 Nicotiana attenuata
TGACACTTACTCGCCAGTAACAAGGATAACATCTATTAGGGTGTTAGTGGCACTAGCGGCCGTGTATGGTCTTGAAATCCATCAAATGGATGTTAAAACAGCTTTCCTAAATGAAGAATTGGAGGAAGAAATTTACATGGAACAACCTGAGGGTTTTGTGGTTCCTGGTAAAGAAAAGAAAGTGTGCAAACTTGTTAAGTCGCTTTATGGACTTAAACAAGCACCCAAACAATGGCATGCAAAATTTGACCAAACAATGTTAGCAAATGGATTTAAAATCAGTGTGATAAATGTGTTTACATTAAAAATACTCCAGGTCATGAAGTCATTGTTTGTTTATATGCTGATGACATGTTGATAATAAGCAAAAGTATGGCAGATATAAATGCTACAAAGCGCATGTTGGCTAGCAAATTCGACATGAAAGACTTAGGAGTTGCTGATGTGATCTTAGGAATCAGAATTCGCAAGACTTCACAAGGTCTATTATCACAGTCTCACTACATTGAAAAGGTACTTGACAAGTTCAAGTATTTGGATTTCAAAATTGCCAAGACTCCAATTGACGTGAGTTATGCACTTCAAAAGAATGAAGGTGAAAGTGACTCACAACTGGACTATGCAAGAGTATTGGGAAATTTGATGTATATCATGAATTGTACGCGACCAGATATAGCATGTGCTATTAGCAAACTGAGTCGGTTTACAAGTAGTCCCAATCAAATACATTGGATGGAATTGAAACGAGTTTTGGGATATCTGAAACATACCCAAAATTATGCTTTGCATTATAACAAATATCCTTCCGTGATCGAGGGATATAGTGATGCAAATTGGATCACCAGATCATCTGAAGTTAAATCCACGAGTGGATATGTTTTCACAATTGGGGGTGGAGCAGTATCTTGGAAATCATCCAAACAAACGTGCATCGCCCGTTCTACAATGGAATCTGAATTCATAGCTTTAGATAAGGCCGGTGAGGAAGCTGAATGGCTCCAGAATTTCTTGGAAGATATTCCATTTTGGCCCAAACCTTTGGCACCTATATGTATACATTGTGATAGTCAAGCGGCAATAGGTAAGGCAGGAAGCGTTATGTATAATGGAAAATCTCGCCATATCCGCGGAGACACAATACCGTTAGACAACTACTCTCTAGTGGTGTTATCACAATTAACTACATAAAGTCAAGACACTTGGATCCACTTAAAAAAGGCCTATCTAGAGAGGCAGTTGAATGATCATCAAAGGGAATGGGGTTAAAGGCCTAGGACAAGTCATCATGGCGGTAACTCTACCTAGCAGACTGGAGATCCCAAGAGCTAGGTTCAAAGAGATCAAACAAAGTTATGAATGACGGTTCAACATTGTCAACTAACTCAACCCATTCTCGTGATGAAGACAATGTTCAAAAACGAGGTAAAGCATTAAGGTTTTTTTGACGAGTCAATAAAGCTTAAAGCTTTTTAATGATTTGCTAAGTCTGGCAGGATATGATCAGATAGTGTGTCTTTAGGATTACACATTTAGGAATCACCTATGTGAGTGTGAAGTGTAAGCCGCTTCAAGGAGAATGAAAGTAAAGGCTCATTCTCTAAACACTCATGAAACCAGGCGGTGTTCATGGCTGAAACGAACACAACCGTGAGAACCATAGATGTTTAAGGATTGATTGTGTGACTTATGTTGTCTAGGTATACAACAAAGCTCGACGGTTCAAAGATATCAAATCTACCGATTGACCGAGTATATCCGATATAAGTTCACTACGGAAAGTTCAAAGGGAAACCTACTTATCCAGATGCAATCAATTCTTGTTTGTAAAACACACACGCGTCCGTGCATTCCTTTAAGTTTATAGCCATTCCCCATTCATGTGGGGGATTGCTGGGTTTGTTATTTAATAAATAATAACAAAAGAGGTGTGAATGGAAAATGGTGGGAAAAGAAATGGAGGGATGACCCGCGACCCGGTCTGGTCTAGCCCGTTTTTCTTTCTCGGATTAATTTAAATTCGTTTTAAATTTCCCGTAAAAATTTCCAACAGCCATGGCTGTTCTGAAACAGTGTCACACCTGTTCCAACAGCCGTGACTATTCTGAAAGGTTGCAAACCTCTTCAGAGGGTCACACCTGTTCCAACAGCCATAACTGTTCTGAAAGGTTGCAAACCTCTTCAGAGGGTCACACCTGTTCCAACAGTCATGACTATTCTGAAAGGTTGCAAAGCTCTTCAGAAACATCACCAAGTTGGCTATAAATAGACCTTCAAATCCCAGAATATTTACTTACGAAATTTTCTGATTATCTTCTTCTTCTTCTGCACTAAAATTACAGTGTATTTTGCTGCCATCGAGTGGTTCGCTGATCATCGACGTTTTTGGTACCAACACTCCAGTAAGTTAAATCGTTCTATCCTGGGAGGATATATTCCATAACCTCGGGTACTTGAGGGGAATAATTTCCTTAAGGACATACTGTGTATTCAGTGGGCTCGATTTGTTCCTTCAACGTTTCAAAAATTATTTTGAAGTTCGAATATTATTTTTCAGAATTGTTTCTACTAACTTTCTGTTTTATTTTTCAGAAAGATTACTGTTTTATTTACTTACAACAATACAGATAAAATAACAGCTAACACATAAGCATTCAAAAATTTCAAAGCCTAAGCACTAAGAATTCAACAGTAACCAAACGTATCCAAACCAACAAAGCAAAGCATCAGACGAAACACAGCTGACTCAAACATATACACATACGGACCAATAATATCGAAATGATCCAACCAAATAGCAGAAACAAGGCGTCATAACAGTCAAAGAGAAGCGTCGCCAGAAATAATTTTCCGGCCAAAATCCGGTCAGCAAAAAACTATTTTTACATCTGTCTTTTCGTAATATCAAAGGCCCAAAAAAAGTAAAAGGACGAGATGAAAGAGAGTCGCCGGATTTAATGGAGGATCGCCGGTTTTGCGACCCAAAATCTAACAGGTCGTTATGGTACCTAACCCAACCCGCTAGGTAAACCAATGAACAACTATCTAATTTAATGAGATTTATTAAGAAAAGAAATGATAATACAACTACTTTTATATAAGAATTTGCCAAGGACTGGTAGTACAAATCATGAGCGTCTAAGATTTAGATTCCTTTATAAGACTGAATTGAAGTAATTACAACTACTGTTTGAAATGTACATGAACAGAATTCGAATCTAATACTACCAAGAACTACTGATAGCCATAACTGGAACACAGGTACATCTTCCGTTCCAACTCCCGCCGTACGCAGTAACATCATCATCCAACATCTGCACGCAAGGTGCAGAAGTGTGGTATGAGTACAACTGACCCCATGTACTATATAAGTAACAAACCTAACCTTAGGTTGAAAGTATTGACAAGTTAGGACAAGGGCTAGAGTCCAACTCCAATAATCAGCAACAGTCATAACAATAATAATGAAATTGTACATGAAAATAACTCCAAGGTAAGACGTTCAACTCGTTCGCAATTACGGAAAGATAGGCATGCTTTTCAAGTTAAACAATAAATCCCAAATCTTTCACCGAAAATACCAAAAGCAAATGAGTAAGTTTGAAAACTTTGATTTTCCCAAAAACCTTTCAACAATAACTAAGAGGTTTCATTTTTTTCAGATAGCATGAGGAAATGTACATCTCTATGCTTACATGTTGATAACAGGTGATATCAAGAATGTCACCTAAACCGGGTGGCTTGAGGAAATGCATCTCTATGCATGTCAAATGCAATGCATCTTAATGATGAACTCATGTATTCATACTCTCAGAGTACTGATGAGTGGTGATTTTACCACTCAATCTAGTCTCTTTTCCTTAGCTTTTATGTCCTTTAACTATAATATGAGGTTGTTTATGGTGTGTATTGTTAGATTTTCAGGTAAATGATGCTACGAAGTGATTTGAATTGAATTGAAGTGGAATTGAGCAAAAGAGGGTGAAAACATGCAAAAACTCTCCAGTGATCCCGCATCTGCGGAAGGATGGTCGCAGAAGCGACCCCGCTTCTGCGTGGAAAGAACCACTTCTGCGAAAATGGTTGAGCGTGCAAGAAACCGCATCTGCGGTGAGATCTTCGCTCCTGCGGTGGCGCATCTGCGCCCCATGAACCGCATCTGCGGTGATAGATTTTAATTGGGATTTCGCTTCTGCGATTGGAGCTCTGCATTTGCGGAGATGCACCTGCGACGATTCTTCCGCAGGCGCGAAAGTCAGACATCAGATCTGGGCAAATTAGTCATTTCACATTTTCTCAACCCAAACCATTTTTATACTCGTCCAAGCATATATTTGGCATATCTTTTGGCTTATTTTCAGTTCCTAGAGCTAGAGAGAACAAGTATTGAAGCTAGGCTTTTGCACACACATTTGGGTCTTGAAGATTGAAGCTTTTGGTAAAGATTTTCTTACCCATTTATGTTTATTTCTTCATTTCCTTGCTTTGTATTGAGTATTGAAGTGTGTAGTATTTTATCCAACACTTGAATCTTGTTTATGGAAATATCCATATTTAAAGCGTGGATTAATTACCTTGTTATGCTTATGTATTGAATGATTTTTATCCTTTTATGAAGTGAGTTATTGTTACTTAATTATTCTTGTTCTTTAATGTTTCTAAAGGGATTAGCTAACCTAGGACTCGCCCATTAACTCCGAATTAATTTTGGAAAAGATAATTTGGGGTTGGAAAGATTAATTAACAAGAACTTGAGGTGTTAACCCTCATTTTATAGATTCTACCTAGGGATAGGATTGAACTACTTGTAGCCATTCCGGGTGTACTTAATCTCTTAATTGTTTTAGGGATAATTCAATTAGGAAGTCTTGTTAGTCTTCGGAAGAAGCTAATTAAGAATTATTATCCGTGTCTAATTAACATAAACTCGCTCATATTTGTAAAATTATGAAATACATTGGATCGTTACTTGAGTGTAATTCCCGATGCATTCATTCTTGTAGCCATTGATCAGTTTACTTTCTCTCTAGGTTAGTTTACATTTCCGCATTTAGGTATAAACACTTTCTAAACCAAATTCTTAGTGTTTTGAATTGCGCGATAAGCGATAATTTTCTTACATTCCTAATCGCCTACACATTGTTCTTTGTGGGATTCGACCCCGACTCATAGTTGGTTAAATTATATTGCATGCGACCGTGTCCATTTAATTTTTAGTAGTGGATTTGGAACATAATTGGCGCCGTTGCCGGGGAACAATTTGGCGTAATTTAGGTTGTTTGAGAAATAAGTGTAAGTGCTTTGGTCCAAACTTGTGAATATTTGTGTAATTATCTTTCTCACCTTGGTCTATTTTTCTTGTTTGTTTCTTGTTTATTTTCTCATATTTGAAAAATGGCATCACATAATGATAATTGGTCGGATGGTAGTTGTTCATACTTTGATGACCCTTGTCCTTATTGTGGAGGACCACATTCGTGGCAAAATTGTTTAAATTCTCCCGGGAATGGATTGTGCGCACAATCTCAAACCCATAAGTGGAGTATTTGTGATAAGTGTGGTTGCCAAAATGGTCATTGGGATGATTGTGCTTATTTGTTATTCCCTTCCCCAAGCCCCGCTATGATGATTCTACTTTTTGTGATGAAAGTTATAAGGCTATGGAAGTGGAAGAAAGTGAGCATGGCCAAAGTGGAGAGTTCAAGCTTATGTTGGAGTGTTTACTTCAAGAAGGAAACAAGGAGCAAATTCCTTGGAGGATCTTTTGGAGAATAGTCTCCAAAATGACTTGGCACTTGAAAGTTTGCACTCACAAATGGATGAAATGATCGAAGCCTTAAGGGCTCAAAAAGCTTCGGAAGTGAATGATAGCCAAGAACCTTCTTTGGAGATTGAAGTTGAAAATCCTTCCTTGGCACTTGATCAAAACCAAGAAGAACTCTCAAATGCTCAAAATGAGAAAATGATGCTCATGTTGGAGACCATTCTTGAAAATGAGGAGAAGCACAACTTTGCACTCGAGGACTTGAAACAAGGCTTGACTTACAATGATGAACATATCCGCACTTTGGAGGATCAAATGCAAATATTGGTTGAGGCTCACTATGCCCACCAACTGGAGAGTGTGGAAGGAAGCCAAGAAGAGTCCAATTCCGAGGAAGAAAGTGAGCTTTACTTTGAGGATTCAAGAATTAAACATCCGCCAACCGACTCCATGAGTATTAACGATGCCGAGAAAAATATGGAATTAGAGTCATCCGGTGTAAAGGGAAAATTGGTTGAAATTGACTCTAGTTCGGGGGAAAAAGAGGATGTCAAAATCCGAGAAAAATTGCAAAGTGAAGGTTTGAAGTCACATTCCAAGCATTTTTCAACATTGGAATTTTGTGGTGATATGGAAATTGAACTACATGAGTCAATGAGGGATTGCAAGGAGGAAAGGCAACAATCATACATTTTACAGTTTGAGGAAGCAAGAAAGCAAAATGACATTCCTCACATGAGAGTCAAGAAGTGCAAAAAGAAGAATTTAAGGATTGGCTTGATCATCGACTTACCACCCCCCATCGCTCATGGTCACAAGCTTGATTCCAAGCTAGGTGCCCAGTTCATATCATCCAAGTGGCGAGAAAAGTGGTAAAATTGTTGCATCGTGCCACGACGTTAAATGCGGCGCTTGGTGGGAGGCAACCCATTGGTCTTTCAAAAATTTCAGTCATTTTTAAAATTTTCTTTTTTTAGAATAGCTTAGAATATTATTTGTGACTAATCTGCCAAGTTTTAGTTTTTTTGGAGTTGATTTGGGCAGGTCAGAGTGGTCCGGAGGGCCAAAACCAGTAGTTGCAGAATCTGTGTATCAATCTTCTGGTGTAACCGCATCTGCGGATCTTTGACCGCATAAGCGGTCTCGCAGAAGCGGGTAACCAAGCGCAGAAGCGGCTACATGGCCGCATAAGCGGTGCCGCAGATGCGTCAAAAGTACCGCAGATGCAGACATCGAGCAGGTCTTAAATTAAAAAAATAGAAGTCTCATTCTCATTCCTTCACAGGTATATTCTGCATACTGCTCCTCCGAGCCCTAAACTCCCCCATCTCTAATCCTTCAAAACTTCCATTGCTTGTGAATTCTACTACACTCACACGATAATCAGGTATTTTCTTCTACTCCTCTCTCCCTTTGTTTTCTCTTCTCTCCCTCTTCTGTGCTTAAGGCCTGCCATGGCTATGTTCCCCATTCCCCTATGATTTGTGTGAAAATAGGGTGAGAAAAATTGGTTGAGTGTAAGTTAGTGTGTGCTGTATATCATGAACAAACTTGTGCGAATTCTGAGTACCCAATTTGTGTGAAGAAGAGGCCATTTTAAATTGCTTGCAAGATGTTCGACACAATGCTTAAAAGAAAATTTCTTGCTAAGTACCACAAATCATGCCCAATAGAATCAAAATTTCAGGTAGTGCACTAATTTAGAAGTCTTGAGTATAAATTAGGTGCCAAAATTGGGTTTAAGAATCAAAAAAAATTGATAAAAAACATTCTGGGCAGTTGAAGAAGTTGATGAATACCTCAGATGCGGTCTGTTGTCTGCAGAAGCGGAACCGCTCCTGTGGTAGAATTTCCGCAGATGCGAAAACTAGAATCTTGATCAAAACCGCAGATGCAGTAACATTTCCGCAGAAGCAGAACCGCTCCTGCGGCTTTTTTTCCGCATATGCAAAAACTGGGCAGATTGCACAATTCTAGTAGCTTTACATCAAGGCCTTACCGGGCCCGTTCAACTGGATTCTTTGGCCTAATTGTAGTATTTTGAATTGCTTAACATGATTCTATTACCCGACTGACTTTGTTTTGATTTTATGAAGGTGCTTTGAGTTAAAATGGACCCAAACATGAGCGGACAACAACATGAAATTGAAGAAGAAGTTGAGGAACCGTATGATGAATCATGTTTCATGTCAGCTGCATGTGAGCATAGATATTTGGACGACCTCGTCAACAGAAGGATAGTGCTTGAAAAGGGTATCAATGAAGAAAAATTGGCCGAAAAGCTCCCAGATTTCCATGCCCATCTCCATACATTCAGATGGTCATGCTTTATTCCCACTCCATGCAAAGCTAATGAGGAGTGGGTTCGTGAATTCTATGCCAACCTTAGGTGCACATATTTTGCCATCCCACAAATCGTCATCAGAGGAAAATTGGTGAGGTTTGGGATAGAACAAATAAATGACACTCTTGGGATTCCCAACTATCCAATGGAGCCGGTGCAAGAGAAATATCATTGTGAAAATGGGGAATGGCTTGTCTCCAAACTCTACCCTCCTAGCCTGAGAGCCAAATGGGGTAACCGGAGAAATTTTAAGATCAATTGACTTCACTGCTGAAGCGAAAATGTGGTTGTACATCCTTTGCAACAGGGTGTCTCCTTGTGGAAACGTCTCAGATGTCTCCTACACCAGGGCATTGATCATTGCATGCATCCTAGACAGCATTCCTGTGAATGTCGGGTACTACATCCTGCGGGAGCTGAGGGAGTATTTGCGAGACAAGGATGCAGGGATGATGTTTCCTTCATTGATCACACAGCTATGCATTAGAGCAGAGGTTGATGTGCGTAGCATCGATCGGTGGCTACCAGCTGATAAGCCTTTTCATCCACTGAGAGTGACAGGAGAGGGTAGTGCAATCAAGAGCAAGAAGAGGAAAGTCACCACCACGGCTGCTGGTTCAGTGTCATCTTCACAGGCAGCTGCACCTGAGGGACCATTCGGGGTGCTAAACTCCGAGCTTGCATCTATTCGGGAGTTAGTATCATAGCTTCCGAGTGGGCCTTCATCCTCCTAGCCTGGGCCTTCATACTTCTCCAGGGACGAAATGCAGAGTTACTTCGATGCGCAGAAGAGTCAGAAAGATTCTTTTGAGAACATGGCAGCATCAGTGACCAGACTTGAGGGAGCATACGGCACTTTGGCCAAGGCGCATGTAGACCTCCAGTCAGACTTCGAGAAGGAGAAGAAAAAGAACAAGAAGAAGGGCAAATTCATGATAAAAATGTGGAGAGGCATAAAGGCCATCTTTAAATGGGGAAACCTAGGCAAGAAGATACCAGTGGCGTCCAAAGATGATAGCGAGGAGTATTCCTTCATGTCAGAGACTGCTGGTGATGGTGGTGATGATGAT
The DNA here is from genome assembly GCF_001879085.1 of Nicotiana attenuata. Lineage (NCBI taxonomy): Eukaryota > Viridiplantae > Streptophyta > Magnoliopsida > Solanales > Solanaceae > Nicotiana > Nicotiana attenuata. The sequence goes on from NC_031989.1 coordinate 80,989,020, forward strand.
GTTGAGGAGACTGATGATGATGAGGCCACGAGCGATGCACAGCATTGATCTGATGTCCTCCCATAGTCTTCTAGTCTGATTCAGACCTCAGGGAGACCCTCAAACTATTTGTTCTTTATATTTGATATTGTGCAGTGAGGACACTGCAACTTTTTTAGTTGGGGGTGGCTGTAGGAGTATACTTATTCATACTTTGATATTGGTGTGCCCTTGCCGGGCTTATTATTTTGTTGCTATGGATACTGTGTGCCCTTGCCGGGCTTATTATTGTGCTGCTGTGGATATTGTGTGCCCTTGCCGGGCTATTTTGTATAGCAGGTGCTCTTGCCGAGCTTGGTGTGATTGGTCTATTTTTTTTTTCTTTTGTTATTTATTTTCTTTAGTAGCTTGTTGTTATTAGTATTAGTCGTTTTTATCTTTAGTATCCTTTTTAGTAGTATTATTTTCTTTTATTTTGTTTTTCTCTTAAGTAATATTTCCTTGGGTTTTCTTCATGCTACGGTTCTTTCCCAAGGAATATTTTTGAAGTGAACCGGGTGACTTTTCCCTATGATAGAAGGCGTGACAACTTTCTTAAGGGAATTAGTCTTGTTTTGCCAGGAGGAGTCTTTTGGATTATTTGGTACTAATAAAATTAGTCTCTTGTATGTAAAATGTGAATCAAGAATACCCCTCCGAATTTTGATTTTGAACTAAAACAAGTAAGTTGCATGGTAAAGAATAATTGTTGTGATAAATTTTTGGCTCTTTTAGTGACTCTTTGTCCACTAGTTTGAATAATATTGCTCTAGACGTTCTTATTAGAAAATGATTTAAGTCGTCTTGATTAATTCATGTGCCATGTGTGTTAGTGTTTGTACAAATAAATCTTATGTTTACTTCTATCATTTAGAACTTGCCCGGTTGGTTTTTCAATGCTAATGATAGTATGTTTGGTTGGAGGGATGATCTTAGGCATTCTTTATTTTATTTGCAAAACCTCTTTAGCCTTTCAAGCCTACTTTTACATAAATAATATCACTAGTACCCTATTTGAGCCTTTAAACCTTTTCTTTGGCCAACTCATTACAAACCTTTCCCCTTTTGTAAAATAATTCCCTCTTTTGAACCCGTCCCTCCTTGAACATTAAGAATGAGGCTAAAAGCCTAAGTTGGGGGTGTGGTGTCAAAATGGAAATTGGTAAGGTTGTACATTGAGTATAGGATCATATACCTCAAAGTGTTTGTATTAAAATTAGAGAGTATTTAAGTGGTTGTATAGTGGGAACTAGATGGCAATGAGGCTATGTGGGTTGAAGAGAAACAAAGCGCAAAAAGAAGGACAAATGTGAGTAGTGTTCAAGGAGGATGAAGTCACTTGTATCCAAATGCTTATCCGACCCTTCCTTAAACCTACATTACAAGCTTAAGAAGTCCTTTTGGGACCTCCAACCGAACATTCTTGAATAAGCGATGAATTAAAATAAGGGCAAGCTTAGGGTATGAGATGTTGTAACACTTGAAATTCTTTGTGAGAGTGAGTGTTTGTGTATAATTTGCCCTTATGTTGTATTGTAAATACACTGATTTTAGGACATTCTTTTTTTTGAGGGCACATGAGTTAGGAAGGATCGGTGAGATTGAGTAAGTTGAGCATATGTAGTGAACTAGTGCTTTTGAGTCACTTCTTGAGGCTTATTCTTGTCACTTGATTATTTTGAAACTCCCTTGCACATTCTTGAAGTTGTTTTTTTTTAATGAGGGAGTCATTCGGGAAAGATACACATACTTGAGATAGTTATTAGTACCAACCAAATCCATAAGTATGGTGCTTAAATTGGAGAATGTCATATGTAAATAATAGCAATACCACTTGTGTTTTAAATGGTAAATCCTCATTGAAGTGTTGGTTTTGATTTGCTTTAGGACAAGCAAAAGCTTTAAGTTGGGGGTTTTGATGAGTGGTGATTTTACCACTCAATCTAGTCTCTATTCCTTAGCTTTTATGTCCTTTAACTATAATATGAGGTTGTTTATGGTGTGTATTGTTAGATTTTCAGGTAAATGATGCTACGAAGTGATTTGAATTGAATTGAAGTGGAATTGAGCAAAAGAGGGTGAAAACATGCAAAAACTCTCCGGTGATCCCGCATCTGCGGAAGGATGGTCGCAGAAGCGATCCCGCTTCTGCGTGGAAAGAACCGCTTCTGCAGAAATGGCTGAGCGTGCAAGAAACCACATCTGCGGTGAGATCTTCGCTCCTGCGGTGGCGCATCTACGCCCCATGAACCGCATATGTGGTGATAGAGTTTAATTGGGCTTTCGCTTCTGCGATTGGAGCTCCGCATCTGCGGAGATGCACCTGCGATGATTCTTACGCAGGTGCGAAAGTCGGGCATCAGATCTGGGCAAATTAGTCATTTCATATTTTCTCAACCCCAAACCATTTTTATACTCGTCCAAGCATATCTTTGGCATATCTTTTGGCTTATTTTCAGTTCCTAGAGCTAGAGAGAACAAGTATTGAAGCTAGGGTTTTGCACACACACTTAGGTCTTGAAGATTGAAGCTTTTGGTTAAGATTTTCTTACCATTTATGTTTATTTCTTCATTCTTGCTTTGTATTGAATATTTAAGTGTGTAGTATTTTATCCAACACTTGAATCTTTTTTATGGAAATATTCATATTTAAAGTGTGGATTAATTACCTTGTTGTGCTTATGTATTGAATGATTTTTATCATTTTATGAAGTGAGTTATTGTTACTTTAATTATTCTTGTTCTTTTATGTTTCCAAAGGGATTATCTAACTCTAGGACTCGCCCATTAACTCTGAATTAATTTTGGAAAAGATAAGTTGGGGTTGGAAAAGATTAATTAACAAGAACTTGAGGTGTTAACCCTCATTTTATAGATTCTGCCTAGGGATAGGATTGAACTAGTTGTAGCCATTCCGGGTGTGCTTAATCTCTTAATTGTTTTAGGGATAATTCAATTAGGTAGTCTTGTTAGTCTTCGGAAGAAGCTAATTAAGAATTATTATCCGTGGCTAATTAACATAAACTTGCTCATATTTATAAAATCATGAAATACATTGGATCGTTACTTGAGTGTAATTCCCGATGCATTCATTCTTGTAGCCATTGATCAGTTTACTTGCTTTCTAGGTTAGTTTACATTTCCGCATTTAGGTATAAACACTTTCTAAACCAAATTGTTAGTGTTTGGCATTGCGCGATAAGCGATAATTTTCTTACATTCCTAATCGCCTACACATTGTTCTCTGTGGGATTCGATCCCGACTCATAGTTGGGTAAATTATATTGCATGTGACCGTGTCCATTTACTTTTTAGTAGTGGATTTGGACGTCATCAAGTACACAATCTAATTGTCTCGTATTCTCACTCATCATGCTCAATACTCAGCACACTCAGTCATTCAGTACCGTACAGAGCAGATCCAACCCAAATGCAAACAAACCAAGGTAGATCCAGCCCAATGTGCAAATAAACCATGGCAGATCCAGCCTAATGCAAATGAACCAAAATGCAAATAAACCAGGGCAGATCCAGCCCAATGCAAATGAACCAGAGCAGATCTAGCCCAAACGTAAATGATTGCTAGCAATCGCGCCCACTACGGATAGGCAAACTCCGGAGGGTCCGATCCAACCCAAGAGCTATAATAAGCCAAATCCTGTCATGAATCCATAAAGCATGCTGCGGTGTGCAGCCCAATCCCATAAATATCACTTACAACAGGGCCTCAGCCTCACTAAGTCATCAATCTCTCCAGTCTCTCGGGCTCACAACACTCATGCTAAGCATCCCTAATCAATTATAAGAGATGTGACAATATACAATAATAGAGACTGAGATATGATATGAAATAATGAATATTGAGTACATAACTACAATTAAGCAAATAACTCAATAGCAAAGAACGATCAATATGGGTCCAATAGTACCAACATAGAGCATAAACAAGGTTTCTAGCATAAATTACAGCTCAAATGGTCTAACACATAGAGTATAGTAAAAATATTCAGATAAGATGGCTATACAGTTCCATGAAATCGACTAAATCACAATTCACACGGTGTACGCTCACATGCCTGTCACCTAGCATGCGCCCATCAATCATATAACACGTAACTCGGGGTTCCATACCCTCAGCACCAAGTTTAGAAGTGTTACTTACCTCGAACAAGCCAAATCTGATACCGAGCAAGCCAAATGATGCTCCAAAATGGCATCCCGCACGTAAAGACCTCTGAACGGCTCGAAACTAGCCAAAAGCAAATCAAATACATCAAATATTCCCTAAGAAACTATTCCAAATGATAAAGGTCGAATCCTTAATTCAAAAGCCTGAAACCGACCAAAACGTCAAACCCAGGCCCGCGCATCGGAACCCAACAAAACTTATAAAATCCGACAACTCATTCAATTACGAGCCCAACCATACTAGTTTTACCCAAATCCTACTACGAATCGATGTTCAAAACTTAAAAACTCACTCTATGAAACTTTAGGCTAAAATCCCCAATTTATCTTTACAATTCATAATTCAAATGCCAAAAATCAAAGATAGATTCACGAAATATAATCGAAAGCAAATAGAGAACACTTACCCCAAACCACGTGGTGAAAATCACTTCAAAAATCGCTTCAATCCGAGCCCCAAAGCTCAAAATATGATAAAAGAACCAAAACCTCGATTTATAGGTTCTGCCCAGCATTTATCGCATTTGCAAACCAAAGTTCCGCTTTTGCGGACGTGCACATGTGGACCAAACTTCGCTTCTACAAACAAACCAAATTCACCAGCCATCGCTTCTGCGGAACATCACTTCGTACCTGCGCGCCCGCAGGAGCGGCTCTGCCATCGCACTTGCGCCATACCTCGCCCATGCGGCCCAAGGAACCGCTTCCGCTCTTCCGCAGGTGCGGCCCATTTCTCACATCTACGGAGCCCTGCTCCCAATTCCACTTCTTCTCATGCGACCCTTTTTCCACATTTGCGGCTTCGCACCTGCGCCCATAACTCCGCAGGTGCGGTGACACCACATCTAGTAGCCTCTGCACTTTGCATGCGATAAAATAATTCGAACTTCGTATAAAGATCACCCGAGCCCCTCGGAATCCCGTCCAAATATACTAACAAGCCCCATAACATAACATAGACCTACTCGAGGCCTCAAATCACGCATAGCAACATAGAATCGACGAATCACACCTCAAATCAAACTTAATGAACTTTTGAACTTTCAACTTCCAAAACTCGCGCCAAAACATATCAAATCAACTCGGAATAAACTCAAATTTTGCACACAAGTACCAAATGACATATCAAAGCTATTCCTATTCCCGAAACCATAATTCGAATCCGATATCCTCAATATCAACTTCCGATCAAACTTATGAACTTTCTAAACCTTCAAGTTTCCAACTTTCGCCAATTAGTGCCGAATCGCTCTAGAAATATCCAATTGCAAATCCGGGCATACGCTCGATTCCAAAATCACCATCCGGACCTAACGAAACCATCCAAACATGGTTCCAAGGTCAAATTCACAAAAGTTCAACTTGGTCAACTCTTTCAACTTAAAGTTTCGATCATGATATTCATTCTTCCTAAATCGATTTTGAATAACCTGAAAACAAAAACCGACGATTCACACAAGTCATAATAGATAATACACAGCTGCTCACGCCCTCAAACTACCGAACGAAGTGCAAATGCTCAATACGATCGGTCAGGTCATTACATCCTCCCCACTTAAACATACGTTCGTCCTCGAACGTTCCAAGAATCGTTCCAATGCCATCAAACTGACGTAAAATCTTACCATGCACATACCCGAGGGTGAACCCATGTGACCCTAATCCATATAAACCTGACGACACAACCTAACTAAAGATCCTTAATTCACCTTAGCCCATAAACCTTAGAATCCAATTTTCAACATCCGAAATTTCTATAAGACCCGAATCCCGTATCTACACATTGTATAAGCTTGAACAAGCTGCATCAAGCCATTATAGTAACCCAGGACACAATCACATGATATTCCACATAACTCGAATACTCATAGCAATAGCTTCCGATCACAGTAGCTGCTCAAGATAACCAAATACCGATAATGAACCTCATACCAAACAAAACTCTATTCTATTACCTTTTATACACTGCAAATGATGAAGGAAACACGCAGAAACTTATAACCACTTATCAGATCAACAAGTTGTGGAGCTCCCTCTCATTCGACAAGAAATATAGCCAACTTTCTAAGTCGACTCCCGATATTATCCTTCCAAATATACCGCAATCAAATCCGATAGCCCCTATTCTAGGTTCAATGACCTCATCTTATCAAATACAGCGATGTACTGACATGTAACACCAATAAAGCCTTAAGCTACAAATCGTGCAATCCGTGCACCAATACGCAACAATCCAAGTGGGCTCAAACATAAAAAATGGCTCAAATGAGAGAACCGCCGCGCAAGCTCAACAAGTACCACCACGACCACAATGCTACGAACACATCATAAATAGTAGAACCAAGACACATGAATCTAACACCATATTTGATCCTAACTCCATAACCTAAATGTCTAACACATCTCTCATACACGATCATCTCGCGAGGAATACTTTTAAAATTCTTCCACGCCACATAGCAAAATTCTGAATCAACTAAGCGAGTACCGCAATACCAATGAAGCATCCACAGTGCGCCTTTGGAAATTCGCACCCTTCTTAGGAATTATCAAGTAGTAATAACATTCGTCTAAATATTTGAAATTGTCCATGCTGTCCAAAATTCATGACCTTCCCTCCAACCCCGTACCGTGACCTTGCACATGCAAATCTCAACCCCGCACAACATATCGCATCTATCATGCCATCATATGAAAAGTAGGAGAATCTCATAATCAACTCTAAGTCCAGCGGAATACATACCCGATCTGTCAGAAACCTTACGTTTGATCCCATCCAGGAGAAAATCACAATGCGCAACATGCACCTCGCGCTGGTTGGAAATATCCATCTTAAACGAGGTAAAAACCGTCGAGAACCCTTGAAACCCATTTGCAACTAACAAACCCATCATAACTGAATATATCTAACTCAACCAAGTCGCGAATGTCACCAAACCCAAGATTATGTCCACAAAACACTCGTAGACTCTCACTACATCATATGTACCCAAGGAACCGGTCATACCCATTATGGTACTGATCCAACCTATTACCAAGATGTCCTATTTCTCCGAGTTCCTTCCGAATTACCCTCAAGTTGACACTCCTCCTCGACAGAATACCGTGATCCTTAACCAAAACTCACCCCACAGGATCCTAGAATAAAATTACTCTGCCCTAAGGCCATAAGTTGCTATATTCCCTCTTAAGCACCCCAAAAGTACCACAACCGAGACATCCACCTTGAAGGGACCTTATGTGAATCCAAAGTCGTTTCCTTCACCTTCATGATGCTAAAATTTAGAATCCATAGTGATATAGAAATTCCAGAAGTCTCAACACCATCAAATTAATTCTCAGATTCTAGCCATATACAAATCCGCAAAATTCTCAATTGCTACATATAAATCATGAGTCCATTAGAACCTTCCTGAGGGTCATCCACTCTGCTCAAATCTCAACTACAACGACCAAAGGGGCCGAACGACCTGTGCCCATTAATACACCACACCCAAAGAAGTAATCCACCCTTTAGGCAACCGAGCAACTCCTACTCCACGCGCACTACATCCTTCATGAATAACAACTCAATCATCCTATGATTCACATATACCCATAAAGTGCAACATAACCCCTATTCGGAAATTCCTTTACTCGAGTCATCCTTGATCTCAACCTCTGCAAGTCATATCTGATTCACAAATATGCCTCAAACCGAAACAAACACAACACATAACCATGCAATCAAATTGGTTATAGCAGACTCCCCTATCTGACTCAAAGCCATAGATCAAAGCACTCGATAACTCGCAACACCCATGCTGTATTACTACCATAATAATGCAAGGAGATTCAACTAAATCCTTCATAAGTTCACATAACACAAACCATATAGTACCTCAAATCATATACTAAGCTCGCATACATCCACGTGACGGTCAGGTCAACTATTACAACCAAACCAAACTCAAATCTCACAAATATAACCCACTGGTAGAAAAGAAAGCCTCCACACAATATCATAAGGATCACACATCCATAGGTTACCCTGCATGTGATAAGCCACCTGCTTAGCTTCAAACTAACATCTCTCTATAACCTTTCACAACCACAAGTACACCATCACTTAATCTTCCTGAGTCAGAACTAATCACAAGACATGAAAATATACTTCGTTCCATAATTAAACAACATGAAAAATCTTTCAACACACTCATAACTCGAGACTATACATCACATCATGATAGAAATCAAGCACCCAATAGTCCTTATCACATCCCAAGCAAACTCTTCTCATCACGTTCAAACCATCTGAACACATCTCGCAATCACGTCATGCTCATCTTATAGCCATCCAGCCACTCATCGAGCCATAAATTCCACTCATATGGACACTACCAGACATATAAGTCCAAAAGCACATGCTCACACAATCAAAATCCCCGTGCTCAAGCTACTGTCAAAACCCAGCCTCAAGTCCTCCAGACCGGCCCATCCTCAGCACATAAAAATCACATTACGCACCTCATCCATGGAATCACAAGCCGTTGATACACAACTGATACCGAGCGCTCATATGCGCATACGAATGAGTGGAAGGAATTCAAAGAGTTATGCTTCAAGCTGAATCAATGCCTCACGATAAGGAAAGAAAGATGGGAGATTTATCCTAAATGCCCTATAGCCTCTCGAAGATAGGTATAGACGTCATCGTACCGATCCGTAAGACTCTACCAGACACTTGCTCATGACTTGTAGAATCTATGAACCTAGAGCTCTCACGACCCAAAATCCAACTAGTCATGATGTAACCTAACCCAACCCGCTAGGTAATCCAATTAACAACTATCCAATTCAATGAGATTTATTAAGAAAAGAAATGATAATATAACTGCTTTTATACAAGAATTTCCCAAGGACTGGTAGTACAAAATATGTGTGTCTAAGACTTAGATTCCTTTATAAAACTGAATTGAAGTAATTACAACTTCTGTTTGAAATGTAAATGAACAGAATTCGAATCTAATGCTATGAAGGACTAAAGATAGCTATAACTAGGATGCAGGTATATCTTCCGATCCAGCTCCCGTCGTACGCAGCAACATCTTCATCCATCATTCGCAAGCAAGGTGCAAAAGTGTAGTATGATTACAACCGACCCCATGTACTCAATAAGTAATAAACCTTAGGTTGAAAGTAGTGACGAGCTGGGACAAGGACTAGAGTCTAACTCCAATAACCAGCAACAGTCATAAAATAATAATAAAATGGTACATGAAAATAACTCTGAGGTAAGACGCTCAACTCATTCACAGTTACAGAAAGATAGGCGTGCTTTTCAAGTAAAGCAGAAAATCCCAAATCTTTTACTGAAAACACCAAAAGCATGTGAGTAAGTTTGAAAACTATGATTTTTTTAAAAACCTTTCAACAATAAATAAGAGGTTTCATTTTTTTCAGATAGCATGAGGAAAAGTACCTCTGTATGCCTACATGTTGATATGCAGGTGATATCACGAATGTCTCTAAAATCAGGTGGCGTGAGGAAATGTATCTCTATGCCTATATCTCAAGTATGCATGTCAAATGCAATGCATCTCAATGATGAACTCATGTACTCACACTCTCAGAGTACTCAATCTTACGGCCTTGTATTCTCACTCATCATGCTCAATACTCAGCACACTCAGTCACTTAGTACCTTACAGGGCAAATCCAGCCCAAATGCAAATAAACCAAAAAACATCCAGCCCAAGGTGCAAATTACTAGGGCAGATCCAACCCAATGCAAATGAACCAAAATGCAAATAAACCAGGTGTCACACCCCAACCTCAGGGAGCGCGACCGGCGCACAACCGAGTGAACCCTGTCAAGCAAGCCTATCCAGCCTTTCCGACCCGACTTTCATAATTCGAAGAAGGAAATGCATCACCAATTGTTAAACACAGGAGAGATCAGTTATATAAATATATAAACGTTGCTAGTTCATTTTTAATTAAACACAATATGCCATAGTTAAGTTTTCAAAAGTACATACAGTTGACAATCTAGCGGAGAAGAGTTTCAAAATACATCATGATCCAATGACCACCTCGATATCCATACATGACCCACATAAACATCTACGGATCCTCTAAGGATAGAAAGAATAATATGACAATGCCGGCAACAAGGCCCCGGCTATACCTCAAAATATGGAAATTTATACAAAAAAAGAACTTACATAACCCCTGGGAGAAATGGGGGCTCACCAAGACTACTGTAAGGAAGGGAAGAGAGCACCACAATCTGAGATGGAACCACCTACATCTATTCAAAGATGTAGCGCCCCTGGCAAAAGGGACGTTAGTACTGTTGAATAGTACTAGTATGTAAGGCAAACACAAATCTTAGTAGGATGAACAGTGAAACAAATAGAAGGCAGATATAAAAATCAACAAGTACTTCACAGGATTACAAGGAAACACCAAATAAGGATCACATAGTTCTATTTCAATCTTTCCATCCCTTTAGGTTAATAATCTTTAGTGCCCAGTGCCACAACTTATAATGCCACCGTGTTGTTACACGGAGTCCGGTCTTGGCCCGACCGGCTATGCCATCCCAAGTGAGACATATCCAAATTCACAATGATAATCAGAAATCCATCATAAATGCCACCATGTGTACAACATGGCATCCGATCTCGGCCCGATAGGTTAAGCCATCTCGCTTGGGACATAACCTCTTTCAATTATTCACTTAATTTACTTTTCTTTCCATCTTCCATTAGATGGCACAAACAGCGCCATTTATTAGGTAGTTCTTGGCACTTGGACACATTTTATAATTCAAGTATTTCCCTTTATTATTTGTTTAAATAACGTCATCATCAATGTCAATAAGTTCTATCAGATAAGGCATACGCACATAAGGAAAGAAAAAGAAGAGCTTGGGAAAACATAATCACATTTTCTAATAGCATGATTTCAGGGTAACACTTAGAACAATTATGGAACATAAATCCTTCAACCCAACACATTAAGGCAACCCATCTAGTATGATTAACTCGGAACTCACGCCAATTATTCGGACACCAAGAGTTCAACACTAAGAAGAAGAGGGTTACCCATACATACCTTAATTGAGCCTTTCCCAAATTCCTGCGACAAGTTCCGGAACCTTTAGCACCTTCAATCTATTAACAATGTAGCACAATTGAATTCATTATTAGGAAATTGATCATAGCCCTAGCTCATTTGAGCATCATATCAAACATTATGTGTTTGTTAGGGTCTCATGGCCCCTTTTTAGTAGAAGATTCCCCCAACTCATTCCCCATTTTTTCCTATCTTTGTTTTAGCACTCCTCTACATACCTTAGGATCACATGCATGCAAGGTAACCACCCTATTCCCATGAGATTCATAAAGTCCATGAAATTTTCTTGTGCATTTGTTAAACCAAACGACATTACCACAAATTTGAAATGCCCACAACGAGTCCTGAAAGCTCTTTTAGGAACATCACCTTCCTTAACCTTCAACTTATGATACCCCGATCTGCGGCCTATCTTGGATTAATACTAGGCACCCTGAAGTTGATTAAATAAATCGTCTATTATAGGAAGAGGGTACTTATTTTTTATGCTGACTCTATTGAACTAACAATAGTCAATGCACATGCGCAAAGACTACAACCAATCAATGCACCCTTCCATCCCTAACTCAGGCTACCCTCGGCATAAGCAAAGGAGATTCATGCCGAGATGTATGTAATCAAGGTCAAGGCCGAAGAGTGGAAAGACAAGATGGGTCGCTTGGCCTCGAAAAAAGAGACTACCCGGCCGCAATTGGCCTCGGTGGAGGCTCAAATTCAAGCGACGAGGGAGAAGGCTGAGGCAAGATCCCAGAAAAATGAGGAGCTCCGGTCTCAACTGAGCTCGGTTGTTGCCGATCGGGAGACCCTCGCCAAAAATATTGAAGTGGCCATGTCAGTGGTTGAAATAACTAAGGCCGATGCTGATGAGATGGTGGCCTAGTACAAAGCCGACACCGAGGCAGCCCAAGACCACCTGAAAGGAATTATCGAATATGTGAAGTCGCAGTCCTTAAGGGAGGCTCTCAAGGAGGTTCATGCTCGGGGTTTAGATTTATCAGCCGAGATCAAAACGGCTAAGGGCTCGAGGCCGAGGCCAAGAAGTTGGCGTATCCTGAGTATGAAGAAGACTTTGAGGGTTCAAGCGGATCTGGGGGCAGAGAAGACCCTGATAGTCCTAGTGATGAGGCAGGCTCCGGCGAGGACCAGGCTGCTTAGATGCTTTGTAGATGTTTTTCCTCTTTTGTATTTTTTGTTGAGGCTGTTTGGACTTTGTAAAAATCTTTTAATATATATATA
>NC_031989.1:81001601-81063180 GCF_001879085.1 Nicotiana attenuata
TATATATATATATATATATATATATATAAAGCCTTTTTTCCTTCAACAATTTTCAAGCTTTTTTGCTTTTTTCTTTACGATCGCAAAGATTTTGAATGCCTTAGCACGTAATAATTAGGTCTTTGTTCGGTGGTTCGAACAAGGATCGTTCTCGATATTTCTTGATCAAGATACATGGGGGTTTGGTATGACCGGAAGCTTTCCCCAAAGTATTTAATTAGAATATTTTAGATTAAAATTTTGTCGAAGGTAGCCTTTGAACCAGTTTAGAAATTTTGAAGGCCTTATGTTTTTGTTACGGGTCTCGGACGTCTCCAAGCCATTCTTGGATGGCCGTAGACTTTTTAGTTCTGGTGTTTCCCAATGGGCTTGTTATCACGAGTCATCTAGGCTTGCCTAGGCCAACAGTTGCCGAATGGCAGTGGTTGTAGCCTTTACAGTTCGAGCATTGACTAATATACTTTGTGCCCCTGGGCTTCGATACCTCGGGTCGCTTGAGCCTGCATTGGCGACAGTCCCCGAGTGAGGGTGATCTTTTGGATCCGAACAGAGTTGGCCTTTGGTCTCGATATCTTTATTGGACCGAATGTATAAATTTTTGAGGGACAAAATATTTATGCGCAAGGTAGAAACTTTCTTTCATTTCTATGCGTAGTGTACAAAGTTACTAATGTGTACAAGCTTCGTGTCAGGGCTTGGGTGGTCTATGTGAGCATGGTTCATCTGGCCGTGTGGCCCTTACAATAAATCCTATCCACCAAGCCTAAGTTGTTCGAGCATAAAATTTCTTTTCTTGTCAAAATCATTATTCGAAGGTGATGGCCCTGAGTATCTAAGGCCGAACTTTAGAGAAGCCTCGGATACTGTTGACGTGACCTTTGACACCGGTTCATAGCCGGTCTTCAACTCTAAGTTAGCACGATCCGCTGTTGGCTCGTTAAAAACCTTCCCGGAAAATCCATTTGTGACAAAACCGGTTCAAGGTCCAGCATGGACATCTTGCGCACATTATGCCGAGGTCGACGGCCCGCTCCAACAGAAGATAAAATGTGCACTACCGAGGGTCGAACGGCGCGAACCATAGATGCATCTATTTACACCGAGGCGATCGGTCCGATCCATAAGTATCAAGAAACATCAAGAATACATACGAAGGCGCATTTATATACAAATAAATTCTTACAAGGGTTCAACAAGTTCACATGTTCACTTTTATTTCTCCCAAGTGTCTAGCATATCATAAATGATCACATTAGCAAATTAATATAAAGATATTCCCAAATTAGGCATGATGTGGGTCCTAAACTACCCAAGCAATTAATATCATAGTAGCTACGCACGGACTCTCGTCACCTAATACGTACGTAGCCCCTGCATTTAGTAGCAAATTCTCAATTTTTATACCTATGGGGACAATTCCCTCTTACAAGGTTAGAAAGGAGACTCACCTCGCTCCAAAGCGCACTTCCAAATATCAAGAACAAGCCCCAAGCCCTCAATTCGGAGCCGAACGATTCCAAACTAGTTAAACGAGACAAGAACTAGTCAATATGGACTCGCAAGATCTAACTCTAGCTATTTAAGCAATTTCCCAACCTTTTACACAAGTTTCCTAAATTCCGACCCCGGGCCCACGTGCCCGAATTCCGAGATTTTTTGAAGGAAGTTGTTCTCTACAACCAAAGGATCAATAATATATGATTTCTAGTTCATTTCATAACAAATTTCGTGGTTAAATCTAAGTTTTTATTAAAACCCTAGGTCTTGCTCTAACCCCTTGATTTTCACTAATTTTAGTGTGTTAATCTACCCAAAATCCAAGTATTAAACTCACATTAAGTAGAATTAACTTACCTCACAATGCTATGTTGAATTCCCCTCTTTGAAAGCTCCCAAATCGCCCAAGTGTAGAGATAAAATAAAATAAATGGTCTAAGTCCCGTTTTTAAAAGTTGTGTCCAGGCCTCTGATGTCGCATTTGCGACACCAGGCTCGCAAATGCGAAGTCGCAATTGCGACAATATGTTCGTAAAATGAGAACTGGGCCTCCTTCTGCCTTGATCGCAATTGCGATAGATAGGTCGCAAATGCGGACCTGCTGGGACCGTCAAATCATGAAATCCTTAAGAACATTCAAATTCCTATCTTTTCAATCGGACGTCCGAATCACGTCAAATCAGTCCCGTTTCTCACCAAATTTCACAACCGAACCTGTACCGGGCTCCGGAACCAACATACGAGCCCGATACCAATATGATCAAGCATTTTTCCCTTTTTATTAAACTCTTAGAATTTCAATTTAACGATTTTAGAAAAGAATTCATTACTCGGGCTAGGGACCTAGGAATTCGATTCCGGGCATACGCCCAGGTCCTATATTTTCCTACAGACCCTTCGGGACCGTCAAATCATGAATCCGAGTCCGCTTGTTCAAAATGTTGACCAAAGTCAAACTTAGTCTTTTAAGAGAATCCTAAAGAAACAATTGGACATATTACACTCAAAACTCTTCCAATTCCTGAACCAACCGTCCCCGCAAGTCGTAAATTAGCTAAAGCAAGCACGGGAAGTTTTATTTAGGGGGTCGGGGTTCCAAAGGGCAAAACGACCAGTCGGGTTGTTACATTCTCCACCTCTTAAACAAGTGTTCGTCCTCGAACGGACATAGAAAGTACCTGAACTGCTGAATAAATGGGGATATCTGCCCCGAAGTCCTCCTCGGACTCCCAGGTCGCCTCCTCAACTGGTTGGCCCCTCCACTGGACTCTCAAATCCTCTTGGACCTCAACTAGAGATCCTGTCTATCAATAATGGCAACTGACTCCTCCTCGTAACCCAAACTCTCATCCAGCTGGATAGTACTGAAGTCCAACATATGGGATAGGTCGGCATGATACTTCCGAAGCATCGATACATGAAAAACTGGATGAACTCCCAATAAACTGGGGGTAAAGCAAGCTCAAAGGCAACCTCCCCAACTCGCCTCAACCACTCAAAGGGACCAATAAACCTTGGGCTCAACTTGCCCTTCCGAACCTCATAATGCACTTCATTGGCGAGACTTTCAAGAGAACCTTCTCGTCAACCATAAATGATACATCATGCACCTTCTGATCCGCGTAACTCTTCTGCCTGGACTCATCTGTGCGAAGCCTCTCCTGAATCAACTTTACCTTATCCAAGGCATCCTGTACCAAATCTATACCAAGTAACTTAGCCTCACCGGGCTCAAACCACCCGATAGGAGAACGACAACGTCGACCATACAAAGCCTCATACGGAGCCATCTCTATGCTGGACTGATAGCTGTTGTTGTATGCAAACTCTGCTAAAGGCAAGAACTGATCCCACTGCCTTCCGAAGTCAATCACACATGCTCTAAGCATATCCTCTAAAATCTGAACGGTCCGCTCCGACTGCCCGTCGGTCTGAGGATGGAATATTGTGCTAAGCTCTACACGGGTCCCCAACTCACTCTGAACGACTCTCCAGAAATGGGAAGTGAACTGAGGGCCTCTGTCAGATATCATCATGTTTAAGTTGATTTTCATGACATTTTGACCCGAGAGACTGAGAGATTGATGACTAAGTAGGCCGAGGGTCTTATGGTGAGGATGTTTATAAGATCGGGCTACATGCCGCAGCATGTTTTATTGATTTTATGCCATGATTGGTTTGTTATAGCGCATGGGCTGAAGGAGCCCCTCCGAAGTCTGTACACACTCCAGTGAGCGCGGGTACCTACTGAGTGCGAGTGCCGAGTGACTTGGAAGGATTTACTGACTGAGAGGATTGAGTGACTAAGAGGATTGAGTCACTGAGAGTACTGAGTGAATTGATACTTTGAGAGTATGCATATGGTTTTATCACTATGTTGCATTGCATTGGCATGCACATTGATATGTAGGCATAGAGATGTACTTTCCTCATGCCATTTGAAAATGAAATTTCCTATTGTGGAAGAAAGTTTTTGGAAAAAATCACAATTTTCAGACTTACTCATATTTTGGTGATTTCAGTGAAAAGATTGAGTTTTGTTATTATACTTGATAAGAAAATGTTCATTTTTCCGAAATTGTGAACGAGTTGACCATTTGTTATTGAGTTATTCTTTGTGCTGCTTTAGTTATTTTGTTATCAAATATTATTGGATATTTGTGTGGACTCTGACCTTGGTACAAGCTCGTCACTACTTTCAACCTAAGGTTAGGTTTGTTACTTATTGAATACATGGGGTCGGTTGTACTCATACTAGAATTGTGCACCTTGCGTGCAGATTTTGGATGTTGATGTTGTTGTGCATGGCGGGAGCTAGCATTGAAGATGTACCTGCGATCCAGTCACAACTGCCTTTTGTTCTTTGTAGCTTTAGAATTATTAATCTGTTCATGTATATTTCAAACAAATAATGTATTTTTATTTCACACCAGCTTTGTATTCTAATCTTAGAAGCTCATGATTTGTATTACCAGTCCTTGGGGAGTGTATTAGAGTCAGTTAAATATTAATTAAATGGGATTGTTGTTATTTGGCATATCTAGCGGGTAAGGTTAGGTGCCATCACATCTAGTTGGATTTTGGAACATGACAAACTAATTTTACCCCACACAGATAGTCCCCCTATTTTCGGTGACGCAACTTATTGTTGCCGAGAAGTACATAAGAACTCCTTTCTTGGCGGGAAAGTTCCTGAACGACCCCTGACACTTGAAAGGATGCACGTCTTCTCACATTAATGATTCGAACACGTGTTCCTCCGTGATTCAACAAATATTTCCATTAGTTTTTAAGGTAATCATGACCATGATTTTTGCCGTCTATTACTTCTCCGGTACTCCTCATTCTAACTCTTTACTTTTACAACTTCCTCTTCTTCTCCAACTTACCTTAGAATCCTTCTTGAGAACTTTGGTTTTATCAGTAAAAAATTTCTATACAAATTTTTTATCACCATGTCCTCTTATACTGCTATCTCCAAAAACGTTGGACTTCTCTTTGGTGGATGTTCGAACAAGAAGAAAACCAAAGAAGTTGACGTCGAGTCTGGATCTCCAACCATAAACACCATCATACCACTTCACCTTAGCACGATATCTGATCTTCAAGAACAAAAACCACCTCCAAATTCTAAAAGTGACAGATTCTGGCTTGTTCATAGATACCCTTCTTCCATTCGTCCTTTTAGCATCACTCTTGTAAAGGAGGAATGTATTTGGGGCAACGTCGAAATCTCACCCCCGATGCAGTAGAGTGAGTCACCTACTCAATGTCAGGGTTCATGTATGTCTATACATACCCCTTCACTTTGGATCTCTTCACCTTGGGAGCGGATGAAGCAATTGACCCAATAATCATAGAGTTTTGCTACCGGTACCAAGTCTTCTTAGCACAAGTAGGTACATTTATATGCGTACAGTGGCCTGCCTCTGCCAATTTCACTTTAAGACTGGAGAAACCCTAACTCTCGCACATATGATGAACTTTTACTCCCCAAAGAACTTCTGTGGGGGTCTGCTAAACCTTAGCAAGCACGGTCATCGTGCCCTCATTACCAACATTGACGATGACAACGACCGTGGATGGATGGAACGGTTCATTGTCATTGCTAGCAGGGACATCGTCCTGACCATAGCTTCAGCTTTCCCCGAATCATGGAATCATTTCTGTAAGTCTTTGGGCACATGTTTCCTTTCCACGTTAAAATTAAACTTCTTTCTTTGCTGACTTTTTATTTCATTCATTCCAGCTACTCACTATAAACCAGCACGGGTTTAAGGCCTTGACCAATGGGTATAGAAAATTCTAGATATCAGTACACCATAATCCGACGATGGAAAGAGATGGCTCCAAAATATGGAAGGAAAGCCAAGAACCACGGTAAGAAAAAATTCTTCATTCTTTCAATCTTAACCATATAGGAAAACTAAGAAAAAACTATTAACTACCTTTTTGTTCCACACAGGACTTCCAAAAGGCTCTGTCGTGTGTCCCGACATCGAGGCTCTCGATGACCCAGAGGAAGCCAGACGGATATAGCATAATGACCTTAACCGGGTAGGGCTCGTAGATCTACTCGCGCCACCATCGAAGGTGCCTTCTCCCAGAGTCTCCAATCCTAAAATAAGAAACCAAAGAGGAAGCGTATCTCCTCGGCTAGGACTCAGGGGAAGAGAGTGAAAGGAACATCAACCGGACCGGCCATAGTGGTCATTGATGATGAAGAAGGGGCTAATGATGAAGATGCCCCCCTTCAAAGAAGAAATAGTTCTTCATCAGCTCAACCAGGCGCTCAACCGAGAGAGCTTCACACTCCACCACCAGAGGAAGCTCGGGGACTCTAGGGGGAAATGGATTTGGTTGAAAATGGCGATTCCCGCTTTTCGATCCCTGTTGATGCCTCCAGACAAAGAAGTTCGGACCCAAACCTTCCTCCACCACCAACTACTGAGCCAATAACGATTGCCACTCCTTCTACACCAGCAGTTTCTTCTCCATCTGCACCAGCTGCTCCTTCTCCATCGGCACCAGCTACTTCTTCTCCATCAGCACTAGCTAAACAAGTAGGGAATGCCTCTTCTCCATGGTCTCCCGACCAGGGGAACTTGGTAAATACTTAATTGGCACCCTCTCAAGACCCTCATGGAAATCGAAGTGCCATTCTTTCGGTTTCGAAGGAGTGCCATATACTTTTCAAGTCAGTAGATCTTGCCAATTACTTGAAGCCGCTGGCCTCAGCAAAGGATTGGAGAAAACTGTACTCTCTTTCTGTGGAGTGCCTTATAAACAATAGCATTCACTGCTCAGCACAAGTAGTGGTCTAACTTTATTCTATCTCCTATTAAATTACACTCCGCACTAATAACCTTATTATTCACCTTTTTGCTGGCCAACCTTCTTGCTTTTGAGGGCCTATAAAAGCTTATTTTGGACAAGAAAGAGCTTATTTCGGAACGAGATCGGCTCTTGGCTGAACGAGATTAACTTTTCGAGCGCCTCCCAGTGCTGGAAGCAAAAATTGCTTAAATGGATGAACTTGAGGCCTGATTACAGCAGTCCGAGCAAGATAGATGGCCACAACCAGGATGCTGCCCAGCTACATGAAAACCTTAAGTAAGCAAAGGATGTGTGTGTCAAATTGCATGACACCGTGACTATTGCTGCCAAGCACGAGTCTGCTTTGATGGAGCAAGTTAATAATTTGGAAGCTAACTCCAAAATTGAGGAGGCCAATTCTGCCAAAGGAAAAGAACAAGGATAGAGGAAAGTCTCAAAAGAGTTATGGAGTATAACCAGATTCATGCCACGACAAATGTTGAGCTTGATTCTATTGTCAAAGCTGAAAATGAAAAGCTTCAAGCGAAGGTTGAAAAACTCTGGGCCAAACTCCAAGATCAGGAAGATTCCATCGTCTTCGAGAAAACCTATTCCATATTTCATAGGAAGAGGAAGACATTGGAGGAGGCCAAAGAGGGCATTGCGAACATCGAGAATGCATCGCCAAGGCCCAGGAGTTGGAGACAACCGCTCATGAGAACCTTCCTCCCTGACCCGTTGCTTCCGATTCTTCAAATACTAACTTCGAGTTTTCAGGAATCGAAGAAGAAACTGAAAAAGATGAAGGCCTTGAACCCAAAGCGGAACAACCTTCTCACACTAGAGAAAAGGAAGACACTTCTCTCCATTCGGGTTCTGGCAGCAAGAACTTATTGATAATCACGGATAGCTTTTGATTCTGGGTATAAAAACTTCTGGAATTTGTCCTTTGCTATGAGGGTTTCATAAGAGAGGGTACTTATGTTTATGGTGCTCTTGAAGAGGACGTCACATGTTCATTCCGGCACACTCATTTGAAGTTTTTGTTAACTTTCAAATGATAAAATAAATTAACTTATCATTCGGACGAGAGATAACATAAAAATAAAAAGATTTTTATTTATTTCCTCTATCTTTAAAAGTACATTTACATAAACATTCATTTGCTTAAGTAAATAAGGCTGTCAATACATGTGGCTAACTTATACAACTTATTTTTATGGGGTTGATCATGCAGTCCTCGGTCCTGATAAGACATTGATCATGTATCTAACAGTCCCCGGTCTTTGTGACACTATTAGTGCCTTGTCATGTATTCCCCCCCCCCCCCCAAGTGTTTGGATGCTAAACATGAGAATTCGAACGCTGGAAGTCTTGCATTCGCCGATGAAACTTCCTTCATAGTAAGCTTTGCATTGTTGTCTTATTAATGAAAACAGCTTGTGGATGGGTAAATAATCTTTTTCCAGAGGCCATTGGAGACCATGAGAGTCTTGGGGGATGAGTTAAGTTACAGAGCTAAATATTATTTATCCATCCATATGGTTTCCATACGAGTTGTGTAAAAGTGAAGGCAATAGAGCTCTCGGCTGTTGATTCACCAGCTTGTAGATGATCCTTCCTTCGTAGTATGCTTTACATTACTTCCTTGTTAAAAACCTTGCCAAAAACCCAATTGGGATAGAAACTAGTCGAAGGGAAAAAGAGTGAAGCACATACTTTCAGTACCAACAAGGATCTTCAGCAGTAATACCTTTTGAAGTGAGTCACGTTCCAATTGCTTGGAAATTTAACTCCATCTTGATTTTCCAATTCATATGAACCTTTACCGGTTATACCCGAAACCTGGTAAGGTCCTTCCCATGTTGATCCCAGCTTCCCGAGTGCTTTGAGTGACTTTCCTCATAACCAATTCCCCAACTTTGAAATATCGAAGATTTTCCCTTCGATTATAATATTTTATATCCTTTGGTTTTGTGCCACCATCCTCACATATGCCAGATCCCGGTGCTCTTCAAGCAAATCTAGTGTCACCAGCAACTCTTTATTGTTTACTTGGGAAAATCTTAAGGTCGGTTCTCCCACTTCTACCGGTATCAAAGCTTCTGAACCGTACACGAGGGTAAAGGGTGTCTCTCCCATGCTTGACATCGATGTGGTCCACCCATAAAACACCCGGTAGCTCATCCCGCCACTTGCCATTACCATCTTCTAACTTATTTCTAAGGTTTTGAATAATTACCTTGATGGTTGACTCAACCTATCCATTATCACCTGGATGTACAGTGAAGACGTAATTCGTTTGATCTTTAATCCTTCCAAAAACTTTGTAACTTTAAAACCTATAAACTATGGCCCGTTTTCACAAGCTATCTCTTTGGTATTCCAAATCAACAGATGATGTGGTATTATATAAAATCAACCACTTCACCTTCTCCGATCTTTTGGTAAGCGGTTGCTTCGACCCATTTCATAAAATAATCAGTTAAAACCAAAAAAATCTTATCTTCCCAGGCCCTTATGCTAATGGACCGACTATGTCCATTCCCCATTTTGATGAATGGCCACGGTGTCACTACTGAATGCAGAATTTCCACCGGCTGATGCACTAACTATGCATGGCGTTTGCATTTATCGCACTTCTGTACAAATACCTTTGCGTCTACCTCCATATTTTCCTCCCTCAGAATATGGATGATTAACCACTCTCTGAATTGAGTAAGTAATGCTTGAACCTTGTTCAAGTATTGTTGTATGCGCTCCTCCTTTGTGTCGAGAATTCCATACACTTGGTTTACCACCAGTTGGGAGTCGTATTTTATCTCGATGGTCTCGGAACTTAGTCCCCGAGCTAGTTCAAGTCCTGCAATCATAGCCTCGTACTCGGCTTTATTATTAGTTAATGGAAAAATTCTAATAGCATGTCTTAGGGTTCCCCCGAAGGAGTGACGAAAACCACCCCGAGAACGATCCCTTTTACGTTGGAGGCCCCACCTGTAAGAAAGGTGCAAAATATCAATACCAACACTACTTTTTTAGTAGCTAAAGGCATTCATTCCATACTGAGATCAGCCATGAAGTCGGCCAAAACTTGTGACTTAATTGCATTCCTAGGCTTGTATTCAATGTCAAATTCTCTAACTTCGACTACCCATATAGCCAAGCGACCTAACAACTCAGGCTTATGAAGGGCATTCCTTAAGGGAAAGGTTGTCACGGTGGCTATTCGATGACATTGAAAGTAAAGCCTAAGCTTTCGAGAGGAAACTACGAGAGCGAAAGCCATCTTTTCAGGGTGCGGATAGTGTGTCTCTACTCCTGATAATATTTTACTAACGTAATAAACGGGAAATTGTGATTCTTCGCGAACCAAGATGGCACTTACCGCTACTTTTGGGACCGCCAGATAATCAGCAACTGCTCACCTTCTCTCAATTTTGACAACAACGGAGGGCTAGATAGGTACCTTTCTAGGTCCTTCAGTGAACTTTTTGACATTCCGGAGTCCACACGAAGTCGTTCATCTTTTTCAAAAGTGAAAAGAAGTGGTGGAACTTCTCCGAGGACATTGAAATGAACCTACTTAGAGCTACCAACCTACTGTTCAACCTCTTTACTTCTTTCACACTTGTTAGCTGGTCCGGGTTATCCTCGATGACTTTGATTTTGTCAGTATTTACTTCGATCCCTCTTTGTGAGACCAAAAATCCTAAGAATTTCCCAGATCCAACCCCGAAGGCACGCTTCTCCGAGTTGAGCTTCATGTCAAATGTCTCTTGGAGATGTTCCAGATGATCTCCTACATTATGAAAATTAACTAACATGTCGTCAAGATAAACTTCCATCGTCTTACATATCTGTTTTTCAAACTTCTCATTAACGAGCCTCTAATAAGTGGTTCCGGCATTTTGAAGCCCAAAAGGCATCACATTATAGCAATATTGTCCAAAGTTTATGATGAAAAAGGTCTTATCTTTATCTTCTGGGTTCATCTTAATTTGATTATACCCACAATAAGCATCAAGAAAACTCATTAACTCATGCTCTATCGATCATTTGATAAATGTTTGGCAATGGAAAAGAGTCTTTGGGGCACGCCTTATTTAAATCCTTATAATCTACACACATCTTTAATTTGGTATTCTTCTTAGGCACTACTACTATGTTAGCTATCCATTTCGGGTACTTTACCTCTCAAAATTTGATGTTAAGTAATCGGGTTACTCTTCCTTAACAAACCTATTTCTGACCTCTATTATCGGTCGTTTCTTCTGCCTTACCAGAGGGAAGTTTGGATCCAGACTCATCTTTGTGGATCGACACCTCCAATGGAATAACTGTCATATCTGAATGTGACCATGCAAAGCAATCAACATTAGATTTAAAAAATCCATAAGTTTTAACCTGAGTTGGGGCCTCAACCGCATTCCTAAATGGAATTTTCTTTCCAGAAACTCTTCAAACAAATCCACTTGTTCGAGTTCTTCTGTGATTAACTTGGTTGCCTTTGTTTCCTCCGAAGAAAAGATCTCGGTACCTGATATAATTCCGATGCCTCCTCATTTTTATCATCTTTAATTGGGATGGGAGAAGCACTGGTTCCTGTAATTGCTATTTGTTGGTTTCTTTGCCCTTGCTGCCGGAAACGGTCACTGCGTTCATCTCCCTTGCAGCCGGTTGGTTTTCTCTGATCTTTTTGATTCCTTCTGGTGTTGGAAACTTTACAGTTGATGGTAGGTTGAAGGACGACCTACATTTCATGTATCCACAACCTTGTAAGGATTACATCATAGCCCATATCGCCATCTACCGCTTTGAACAGGGTGGTCTTTGTACACATTCGGCGTATGTGGGCAGCAAAATTTCTCCTCAATTGTCACACTTGTTAAATTGAAGCCTGCTAGGAGCTTTGTCGCCAGAATAATGTTCTCGATTAACTTCGCTTACTCTAGAATTCTCCATTGTATGATGTTGGTTGAACTTCCTAGATCAACCAAAACACAGTTAATCTTGAAATCTAAAACATTAAGAGAAATTACCAAAACATCATTGTGCGGTATGAGGCGTCCATCTGCATCTTCCTCTATGAAGGTGATGTCATCTTTTGAGACTTCCCAAATCCTCTTTTCGTGAGTCACCGATATCTTAGTCTTCTTTGATGCCGAAAATGTCACCCCGTTGACCTCGTCCCCTCCAAAGATCATATTGATTGTCATCTAAGGTGACCCTGCTGCCGGCTTTGATGGCTTCGTATTATCCTGGTCTCTACCATAGTTGTTCTTGGAGTTGTTGCTGAGAAATTCTCTGAGGTCACCATTCTTCAACAACATAACCACCTCTTGACGAAGATGTCGGCAGTCCCCATTCCTATGGCCATGAGTCATGGAATTCACACCATAGATTGGGTCCCTCTAGCTAAGATCCGACCGGATTGGTTTTGGGAACCTAGCTTCTTTAATATTCCACATTGCCGACACCAATTCCACTAGGCTGATATTTAAGTTGTAATTGGATAACCTAGGATATGCGGGATCTCGAGACCTCGACACCTCTTTCTCTTGCAATGATCTGTTATCTCTGTTACACCTCCTTTTTACATGGAAAAGAGCTTTTCTACTTTAATTGACATTATTGAAAAGGGATTAATTTATTTATCTTATAGAGTCACCACTTGGAATAATTATTTATTTACAGTTTTCAAAGTCACCAATTTATTTTAAATCCCAATTCAAGAAAATTTGACTCTGAATATGGTTCGCGAAACACATAAGAATGGATAAAGAATTATGTTAACTCGAGAGAAGGTGTGAGGCACTCCCGAGTTCCATGGTTTTAGCACGTACCCTTAACAATTTATACGTGTCTTATTAATTAGGAAATTCTACATGTTTTAAGAGTTTTTGTGCATTGTCACCTTTTAACCGCTTTTAAATTACTTTGCTTTTATAATTATGGAATTATCATAAAACGAGCACGCGTGTGTGTATTCGTTTTGTTTCGTGTGTTAAAATCATGTCATATGTACGTGTATAGAATTAATAACAATTTATTATTAAGATGATCGTTGCGCCCAAAGTTGTGCGAACGCATACTTTGATTTTAATTTTGGATATCATTATCATGTCACGCGGACATTACATAATCACGATAGTTTGATTAATTAAGAGCGAGCCTAAACCATACTATCGTTTGAATTTTTGATGTCTATTAATTTATCACGAATGTCCAGCTCTACTATTAGGCACATATATGTACTTAAAACTAAAATATCTCATGATGATACAAAAAAAGACATACCTCACTATTTATTTAAGCAAACTCCAAAACTAAATAACAAATGCAAATAAATTATGAAAAGAGCTAAAGATCTCAATTATACACCTTACTTGAAACTAACGATTAGGAACAAGCTTGAATATGTAACTATGTTGAATGAAAATCATGATAACATGAGAAAACAATAAGCAACTCATCATACTTGTAGTCATAAGGACAAACAAATAGCACGTAGAAATTATTCTGCCAAAATAATGGTGAAAAAGAGCGGACATTTTAATTGATATATCTGGGGTTCGCGTTGGTGGAAGAACTGGATCGGAAAAAAGAGGGATTCTAGTTGTCTCCTGAACTAAATTCTTGGAGAAAAAAGAATTTTCTTCTTGATCCCGCTTACTAGATTTCTCGTTAATTTCCTGTCTTGGTGAGAGGGGGAAGTATGGTTCCGAAAGTAACTTCGGTTCGCCAGTTCAGGCTCAACTCCTCGCTTTACGTTAGCGGACTCCAAGCAAACTTGTACATCACTATCAAACTAGCAAAGAAGAAACCTGACAACTATCTACACAAAATTCGAACCACGAACGGAACCGGTACCTCGGCGACATTTGCGATGATGGTACATGGGGTAGTTTTGGGTGAAAAGGGGGGCTGTTTTGCTGGGTTTGGGGATTATTGTCAGTTCGTTTTTGGAGCTGAAAATGGTGGTACCTTGGAGGAAGAAGAAGGTGTTTCGAGGGCTGTTTTTCAGCTTGTTTTTGGAGCTATTTTACTGCATTTCTGGGCTGGTTTTGGAGGGAGAATCACTGCGTTTTTGCAGCAGTTTTTGAGCTGAAAATTAGCGTTAATGGAGGTAGGTTTTGCAGCTGTTTTGCTGCGTTTTTTTAGTAGCTTTTGCTGTAATTTCGGGCTGCTTTTTGCTGGAGTTCAGGATGAGATTTGTAGCTATTTTTTCTGTGTTGTTGGTGTGTTTTGATGGAGGTTATGGGTGCATTTTTGGGCGAGGAAGAAAGCTGCTCAGGTTGGTATTGTGTGAGCTGTTTGAGAAGAAGATCCCCTTTTCGTTTTCCTCTCTCTTTCCCTCCATTTCTTTCTTAATATAAAGTGTATCACAACTATATATAGAATGTGTGTGCTTAAAGAGGTATGAGTGGAAGAGTAGGCAACAAGACGTGAGGGAGAAGGTTGATCGTGTGTGTGAGCGCAACGTGAGGTGAGAAACATAAGGGGATGGGAATTGGGATTGTTTATCTTTGTTAAATCAGAATTATTATTTTTTTGAGATAAAGTTTGAGATTACGTTAGCTTCATTTTGTTTACTTTTTATTTGTCTTTTATTTTAAAAGATAAATTAAATTATAAAGATAAGATTCACCATCATTTCTTACAATATAGGAAAACTAAATATTTACATGTACTTTAAATGATACTAAGAAAGATTCTATAGCTTACTTAATAAAATTCTAATTAAACGAAACCATATATATATGTACATATATATTTGAATTATTATTATTAAATTTTTTTAGAAATAAAATTTATACTCTAAGAATGTGAGTATTTTTGTTGCTTTTAAATTTATTTATTTTTTAATAAAACATATTAAGAGTAAGATAAAAGTTTAAAATATTAAGATTAGACCTAAAAGAAATATTTACACTCAAATAGTATAGAACTTGGCTGTGGTCAAAAATTAGTTGTTCACAATCCCGACCATGATCCGTCCTTCTATCATAAGCGAACCTATCCAATGACTGGAATCATTTACTATTGCGCCCATCGGTCCTCTCGTAAGGTTGAAAACGACTTCTAGAAGGTCTCCGAATTGCATCAAAATCATTGCTGAATCTATCCTGACTCCGATCACGATTTCGTCCTTTGGAGGACGCCGTGGAACCGAGTCGGTATTTTGGTATATCTGGCATCTTAAACCTTTTTGGGATCAACTTAGGTGCCACACTTGGTTTGAACCAATTGCGTATACTTTTTTGTATCTGGACCCTTTAACACCGGCTACGCGCCGGTATCTGACCCATTCGAGCATGAAACTCCTTTGCATTTTGATCCACCTGTTTGTTCATTTCTCTCATGAACCTCATGAGCTAGGTTTTCAAACGGTTTTCAAGTTATTGTTGCTAGATCAACTATCGGTCCCTCCAGCCTCGTCGAAACCAGCCTCATTCTGAGTGTTGTTTTCAGTTCTTTGAGTTGTTTGATTTGAAGGACCGCTGGGAGGTACCGGAACCCTTCCATTGGCATAATTGGAAGCACTTCATAACACTTGTTTCAATTTCTTCATCACGCGATTTTGCCTTGAGAGATGATCCATAATCGTTTTTGATGTTCTCTCAAGATTTTTACTATTTCAACAACATGCTCATCCTCCGCATTATTAGGAGTTGGGTCCCGCACATGCCGAGGATACTGACCTTCATGATTTGGGGTTTCTTCGGCCCCTTCATTGCGGGTTTCACGGGTCAAATCATCACACTGGAACATATCCTCCCGTTTAGCGTGTGCCCCAACATTGCAAATATTGTTGTCATCATTAGCTGCCATATCTGATTTTTCTTTTAATAGGGAAAGAATCAAAATTTGTTAGTAACAAATGAATGGATCAAAGCAATTATGCAATTGTCTATGACCCACGGTGGGAGCTAAATTGTTTATCCGTAAAATGGTACAGTTGAATTTATAGCGTGGTTTATAGACAAGCGAATTGATTTGACCAAAAAATAGTAAATGAATAAGAACAAAAGTAAGATTGTCAAATGAAATTAAAGAAAATTACAATCCTGACTAAGAACTTAGCCTTCTTCTGATGGCAAGAGTGAAAGCAATGTTTAAAAACTAAATCTGAGCGTGATATGAAAGTAGATTATAGATTTTTTGCGTGCCAAGTGTTTTCATGTCCTACAATGGATGATAATCCTTGTATTTATATCCCTATTTAGGGAGACAATATCCCCAAATCAAGCCTCTCTTGAATGAGAATAAAATTGTCATTGATGGATACATAACGGTTGGCTATAAATGTAGATATTTTTTGTAACATATTGCCATTGGGCCATCGAACATTCTCCTTAACAAGGTTCCATCCTCAGACAAATAAAATCGTGCTGCCTTTGTACGGAGGGCCTTCAATTCTTTTGGATCCGAGGGCAGTTTTTCGGTCTTAAGATATCCTACGTATTTGTTTCTCCAATCCAAAGTCAGGCTTGTAGAGTTTATCTCGGCATGACCTTCTTCCACCACTGATCTCATGAGTTGCACTACTTCCCCCGAATTAAGCTCATTGTCTTCGACCGATGACCCTAAGTTAGCAAGGGCATTGGCCTCACTGTTTTGATCTCAGGGTACGTGTTTTAAGGTCCACTCCTTGAACCGATGTAATTCTACCTGCAACTTATCCATGTATATTTGCATTCGTTCTTCTCTAACCTCGAATGTTCCATTAACTTGGTTTACTACGAGGAGGGAGTCGCACTTAGCTTCTATCGCCTCCGCCCCCAAGCTTTTGGCTAGTTCGAGACCTACAATCATGGCCTCATATTCGGCCTCGTTGTTAGTCAATTTTACTGTCCTGATATAGTGTCTAACTACATTGCCTGTTGGCGGCTTCAAAACGATGTCGAGTTCGCACCCTTTCGCGTTCGAGGCACCGTCCGTAAAGAGGGTCCAGATTCCCGAGGACATCCGGAGTTTACCAACAACTCTCATTCGAACTCGGGTATTAGGGCCGGCGGAAAGTCAGCCACGAAATCTGCCAAAATTTGAGATTTGATGGATGTTCGGGGTCGATACCCAATATCATACCCACTAAATTCCACGGCCCATTTGGCCAATCGTCCCGAGAGCTCGGGTCAATATTTCGCAACGGGTAAGTTGTCACAATAAATATGGAGTGGCACTAAATATAAGGTTTTAGTTTCCTAGAGGCGCTTAGCAAAGTGAGCGCCAATATTTCCAGGTGAGGGTACCTAGTCTCGGCCTCACCAAGGGTCCTGCTAAAATAGTAAATTGGAAATTGCGTACCTTATTCTTCTCGGACCAGGATCCCACTTACCGTTATTTCTGATATTGCCAAGTACAAGTACAGTTGTTCATCTGCCTTCGGTGTATGAAGCACCGGTGGGCTCGATAAATATCGTTTTGAGTTCCTCCAGGGCTTGTTGACACTCTGGAGTCCACGAAAAGTTGTTATTCTTTTTGAGTAGCAAGAAGAATCGGTGACACTTATCCGAGGACCTCGAGATGAATAGTCCTAGGGTGGCTATGCGCCGATTAATCTTTGCACGGCCTTCACGTTGTCCACGACCGTGATATCTTTGATGACTTTGATTTTGTCGGGGCTAACTTCGATTCCTTGGTTGGATACCATGAACCCGAGGAATTTACCTGATCCGATTCCGAACACACATTTATCCGGGTTCAGCTTCATATTGTACTTCTTCAAAATGCTGAAAGTTTCCTGCAAATGTTTTAAATGGTCCTCTGCTCGTAGGGACATAACCAACATGTCGTCAATATAAACCTCCATCGATTTTCCTATTTGTTCCTCAAACATCCGGTTTACTAGGCATTGATAAGTGGCACCGGCGTTTTTAGTTCTGAATTGCATCACGCTATAGCAGTATGTGCCGTACTTAGTAATGAAGGAGGTTTTCTCCTAATCATCCGTGTCCATCCGTATTTGGTTGTACCCAGAATAAGCATCGAGAAAGCTGAGGATCGCATGTCCGGCCGTGGCATCGATAATTCGGTCGATGTTGGGAAGAGGGAAAGAGTCTTTCGGGCATGCTTTGTTCAAATCCTTATAGTCTACACACATTCTTAGTTAGTTCTCCTTTTTAGAGGCTACCACTACGTTTGCTACCAATCGGGGTATCTAACATCCCGAATGGACCCTATTTTAAGGAGTTTAGATACCTCGTCCTTGATGAACGCGTGCTTGACCTCGGACTAGGGCCTCTTTTTTTGCTTGACCGGAGGGAATTTCGGGTCCAGGCTTAGCTTGTGAGTGGTTATCTCCGGGGGGATCCCTGTCATGTCAAGATGGGACCAAGCGAAACATTCCATGTTAGCTATAAGAAATTGAACGGGTCTTTTCCTGAGCTCGGGAGTTAACCTCGTGCCCAACTATACCTTCCGATCGGGTAGATGTTCAATCAATATGACATGTTCCAGCTCTTCGGCCATTAATTTATTAGCGTCGGAGTCGTCGGGGACTATAAAATAACGGGGAACCCGGTAATCATCGTCTTCGTCAGTCCCCTGCTTGTCCGGTTGGGTCGTGGCCGGTATCGTTGATTGCTATTTGGTCTCTTGCTTTGCTTCCGAACTTGGTTCCTTTGACGTTGCGAGTGTTGATATCGGAAACACTTCATCAACTGCAGGCATCTCTTTCGCAGCTGGTTGTTCTCCGTAGGTCGTCTTAATCCCTCCCGGTGTTGGAATTTGAACACTTTGTGAAGAGTCGAGGGCATTGCCCTCATGTTGTGGATCAATGGCCTCCTGAACAGGGCGTTGTACCTCATGTCACCTTCGATCACATAAAACTTGGCCTCCTGGATGGTTCCAGCGGCGTTAACTGGTAATATTATCTCCCCTTTAGTGGTTTCACACGCCATGTTGAACCCGTTCAGAACTCGGACTGCAAGTACAATATGATCCTGAAGACCGAGTCGTTCCATGACCCTCGATCGGATGATGTTGGCCGAGCTACCTGGATCAATTAACACACGCTTAACCCGAGATTTATTTATGAGTACAGATATTACCAGAGCATCGTTGTGAGGTTGCACGATCCCCTCTGCATCATCGTCGCTGAAAGACAAGGTTCCTTCCAGTATGTATTCTCGAGTCCGTTTTTCCCTTGTGATGGACACTTTGGTGTGTTTCAACATCGATCCTTGAGGGACATCGACCAATAATCATGTTGATAACGTGTTGAGGTTCTTCCGGTTCGATCTGTTTGTTAGAATCCCTATTTCTGAAATGATTCTTGGCTCAGTCGCTCAGAAATTCTCGAAGGTGCATGTTTTTGAATAACCGGGCTACTTCCTCTCTCAACTGTCGGCAATCCTCCGTTTTGTGGCCATGAGTGTCATGATATTTGCACATCTGGTTGGGATCTCTTTGGGTTGGAACGGATTGTATAGGTCGAGGCCATTTGGTATCTTTGATGTATCTGATAGACGATACGATGGCAGCCGCATCAACATTAAGTTATATTCCAATAATCGTGGTGCTTCTTTAGGTCTAATAGACCTGTTGAAGTCGTTCTTGCTCATCAGTCCTCGAGAGCTTTGACCCCGATCACTTCTTCTTTCATTTCGCATAGAACTTCTCCCGGACCCACTGCTTCTACGATCTCCATTATATGGTTGGTTCCGATCTCTGTTTGACCTTGGTTCACGATCAATATCTCTCTTGATTATGTCGACGGGTTTGACAAGATAAACGGACCTGGAAGGAGTCCCAAGTTGATCGTCTTCGACCCTAATCTTTGATTGATACCGGTTATGCACATCGGCTCAAGTAACAGCCAGGTACTCTATCAGATTCTGCTTTAACTGATGTGAAGCCACCGAGCTTCAAACATTTAGTCCTTGGGTGAAGGCTTGGACGGCTTAATCATCAGCGACTGACGGTAGGTCCACCCGTTCTATTTGGAATCGAGACACGAACTCTCTGAGCATTTCATTGTCCTTCTGCCTTACTTTGAAAAGGTCCGACTTCCTGGCCTCGACCTTGATAGCCCTGGCGTGTGCCTTCACAAAAAAGCTGCAAGCATAGCAAATGAGTCAATAGAATTAGGTAGTAAATCGTGATACCATATCATAGCTCCCTTCGATAGGGTCTCTCCGAATTTCTTCAGCAAGACAGATTCGATCTCATCATCTTCTAAATCATTCCCTTTGATGGCACAATTGTAAGAGCTAACATGCTCGTTCGGGTCGGTCATTCCATTGTATTTAGGAATTTCGGGCATGCGGAACTTCTTCTAGATCGGCTTAGGAGCCGCGCTCGGGGGAAAAGGTTTGTGCACGAACTTGTTGGAGTCCAGGCCTTTCAATATTGGTGGCGCTCCTGGGATTTGATCGACCCTGGAATTGTATTTCCACCTTGTTGTTTGCCTCGATTTTCTTCTCCCGACTCAATTCGTTTTGTCAGTTCCTCGAGCATCTTCATGATTACCGGATTGGTTCTCATTCGATCTCTTTGAGGCCGATAACTCTGCGAACAACTTCCTGGGATGGCTCGGGCTCAATCCTACTCGGTGGGCAACTCTGGTTCTGGAGTGGGCTATCGCCGCCTGTTAAGCCTGTAACATTTCGAAGATCACCCCGCAAGTTGATTCCACCGTCTTCGATGTCATGTGTGCTTTGAGCGCCGATCGAACATCCCTACAGACGATGTCCTCAGGATCAAAGGGCAAATTTGCGTTGCTGGCCACATGTGAGCTGACATCGATTGGATCTGTCGCCGGGACTCCATCGAGATCGACCGGGGGTACATCGTTCCCAGGTGCTACGTTATGGTTTTCATCGTGGTGGTCAAAATCATTGTCAATGTGTAGGGGTACTGATTGAGAGTTCTGACATTTTGATCCTGGAATCAAAGACACTCCAAAGAACAAGTATAAAATTGTGTGTTATAAGAAAATTTGTATCAAATAACCACTATTATCCTTAACCCCACGGTGGGCGCCAAACTATTTACCCTCAAAATCAAGTAACAATTGAATTTATAAGTGATTTTAAGGATAAGTAGATTAAATTGATACAAAGCGATAAGTTAGATTATAATTGCAAATAACAAATGATAAAATAATTCAAACCGCACGAATTGGACAGTAACAGCCGTGAGAGTCATAGTTGAAATAGAGTTTTAAAGAGAAAATAACAATATATTGCTTCTAAGTGAATGTTACCGTGTCTATTACAAATTATCTGACCCCCTTTATATAGTAGGGGAGATCTACTTTAGGTACAATTCTATAAAAGGTAAGAAATCTCATGATTTGCTAATTAATCTGTCTCTCACTAATACGTGCCAAGATTCCCACCGTGATATATGATTTTGAGGGTAAACACTTCAAAAAAGGAAACTACAGCTCTTAGCACATCCAATTCCACTGATATACTAAATCCTCCAAACATTAGGTATATAAAGTAGGAACTTCTCTGTAGAAACATAAAGTCATAACGCATACTTAAAACCCAAACTTCTGTTTGGTGAAGGTAAAGATTTAATTGTCAAATACTCTGCCCTGCAATCTCCTAAGGAGTTGAAGATAATCCATCTTGAATTATGAAATCGGATTCTTCAATCTAGCATTTCTAGCTCTGCATTATCGAAATCTTGGATGAAACTGTTTTCCTCATGTCACAGTTGATAGTAAAATTTCGCTGTATCTGCATAATTCATGTAAAATAATTACATGGCTGAATTAATCAGAGGTTCAAACTTACAATTCTTTCTTTTTACTACCTATAATTTCCCATCACAGATGGCACTCCCTCTGCAAAATTATACATCCAGATGACAATTTTACATTGGAAAAATTCCGATGTTACATACCTTGACTATGGAAGAACATAAGAGCGGAATATGAGGGGATAGGTGCAGCAAAATCCACTGCTCCAACACTGCACAAAATCCTAATTTAGTTTAGAAACCAAAACTTCTGTAAGCTAATGAAGCAAACGGAATCTCCTTTAGAATCATCTGGTTATGGCGTTGAGGAGATCTATAGCAATTACAGTGGTGGAAGGACCACAATGACACTATTGAATATTAAACAAAGAGCAGTATTATAACGAAGGACTCAAGAATGTGTTGGAACTAACCACAGAAAGCAATGGTCCCTGCTTAAACTTGTCATGAAATGAAAAAGCTATTGGCTTGGGGTCATCTCCAGGACCCCTAACGAACCCACTGGATTTTGTATAAAAATAAACGTTGTTAGAAACATTAAGAATAAAATTAAGTACATACACAATCCAGTAATACGTGAAGAGATTTATCTCCGTCAGAACCACCACATATGTGAAACCAATAACTAATTAATAGTACAAATTTTAATAGACAAGCATGCATAAACAGAGATAATTCCAACTTACACCAAAGACGCTGAAATCAGTGGACTTCTTCTAACATCAAATATTGCTATAAGACCCCTGTACAAGTCATCCCCATCTCGATAAGATAAGGCTAGACGCTCTCCTGAAGCATCCCATGCCATCTTATCAATTCCTTGACTGCATAAAGGAGAAAACTTCAGCGACAGATCATGCATTAGATATAAAAATGGGCATCTTCACATATACAGTCAGTTTCTCCAAGTAGTCCAAAGAGAAAATATACTCAGACTCATGTAAATTAGGTCTATTGGAACCAGCTTTTGCTTCGATAACCAAAGCATCTTAGTCTCAATTCATAAGCCAGTGATAAAATTTTCATTTCCATCCTTTCTATTTATATAAAGTTTAATCATTTTTTAGCCTTACACTTCAACTGAAATGAAAACAAAATGAAAAAAAGCGCTTGGAGAGGGAAAAGGGCAAACTGATACATGTAGAATATCAAAGCGAAGAAGGAAAGAGTATATAAAAGATGAGACATGCAGGATAGAGAGTCACCCATAAGGCCTAAACTCCCTTGTGATTAAGTCCTTTATGCTTTAGGAGTTGAAGCTCAAAAACAAAGCATACAACTGGCTGCAATTCTTTTCTGCCATGTTGGACATGCAAATAATTCAATTAGAATATAGAAGAATGAATATTTTCTTGATGTTTTATATTTTGGATAAGTTTTTTTTTTTGGAGAAAGTTTATATAAAGGTGGGAGTGGCCTCCGTGGAGGACAAGATGCGAGAAACGAGACTGAGATGGTACGATCATGTGAAGAGGAGATGCATAAATGCCCCGATGAGAGGTGTGAGAGACTGACTATGGTGGGGCTAAGAAGTATTGGGGAGAGCATGGCGCGCTTCAGCTTACTAAGGACATGACCCTTCATAGGAAGGTGTGGAGGTCAAGAATTAGGGTAGAAGGTTAGTAGGTAGTCGTGCCTGTCTCCTTTTCACCAACATAGCTTTAGTACTAGTCTTGTATTTTCGTTTTTCCTTATTTGCAATTTTTCGTTCACTATATGTTGCTTCTTTCTCTTCGGGCATTATCATTTTCTCTTGTTGCTACTACTTATTGTCTATGCTTCTTTCATCTTTACTTGTTTTGCAAAAACTTAGTAGGTAGTCGTGCGTGTCTCCTTTTCACCAACATAGCTTTAGTACTAGTCTTGTATTTTCGTTTTTCCTTATTTGCAATTTTTCGTTCACTATATGTTGCTTCTTTCTCTTCGGGCATTATCATCTTCTCTTGTTGCTACTACTTATTGTCTATGCTTCTTTTCATCTTTACTTGTTTTGCAAAAACTATCAAACAAACACAACTGGATCAGAAATTGGAATAGATTTTGGCCGAAAACTTTTTCATTTATTTTTTCCTCTAAATGTCATTACTTGAGAAAGAATTGGGCCTCCAAATTTTAAAATATTCAAAGCGAACCAACAAAAGAAATTGCCTCACATAAGCTCTCTAACGGCTTGAACATCAAATATTAAGTAAATTCATGCACCAAATTAAGAAGCTTCAGTTATACAACACTTATATTTCAATACTATCAAACACTATCACCCTACTATGAGAATTGAGGATCGGGGGCCACAATTGAGGACGACGACATTCCAGAGAATTAGCAACACCATAAAGGAGGCTCTTTTGAAGAGGAAGTTGGACAAGCTGTGAGGAGTTCTTCAGAGAACATAAGAGGAAACCAAGACCAATTTTACCATTCTTTTTCTTTGTCCCTTTTTGAAGAACCAATTTAATCATAATAAGCTCAAAATAATTCATTCAAAACCGAATCGAGACGCTCACAAAAAAAGAAAAATTAAACAGTACAAAAGTGTTTTCCAGTCCAAACGAGTGCTTTGTTCCATGTCTCCATTTCCTTTAAGTTTCTTTTTCCTTTTTTGAAGAACAAATTTAATCATAATATGCTCAAAATATTTCATTCAAAACCAAATCCAGACACTCAAAAACAAAGAAGAATTGAAACAATACAAAGGGGATTTTCAGTCCAAACGAGTGCTACATTCCATGTCTCCATTTCCTTTCTTAGTTAATAAGGAACTGGAAGAACTGTGTGGGACTCTTATTGGAGCTGGGGAAAAAAAGAGAAAATTCAACTCTGTTAGATGGAAGTGATCAAAGATGGGGGATTAGGCATCAGAGAACAATCTATTTTTAAGCAAGTTGTTTTGGGGAAATGGTTATCGTGATTTGCGCGCAAAGAAGATGCTCTGTGGGGACAAATATTACAACGAAATATCATTGTAATCAATATGGATAGTTTTCAAACGAGGTTAGAAACCATATGGAACTAACTCATGAAAAGAAATTATGAAAGAGAGAATGAGTTACTCACGATCCATTGGGTTTTCGACAACAAATATGAACCAAATACGATTTTTGTTTGATGTATGGAGTAACACCACCTCAAGGATGAATACCTTCGGATGAACATATGGAGGCCATGTTTTCTACACAATGGAGGCTTATTGCGCCCATGAAGGTGCCAATGGATTTGGAGAATTGGGCCACGAATTTAAAATGCTTACACTAATTAGCCTTTAGTCCGATTGAGGCCCAAGAATTTCAAGAAATTGAAGAAGTACAAGAATCCATTCAAGATTAGGATTTCTTTTCCTTAAAGATTAAGATTTCTTAATTCTTGTTTTAGTAGGATTATATTTATAGTTCTAGTCAAACTAGGATTGTTAGTTGGTAGTCTATTTCTACTAGAATTTTTTTTCCTATTTCAGTTAGGACAGGTTTTCTTAGCCTTATTCTTATTCTAGTTTAATTAGGATTAGTTTTCCTTAACCTTATCCATTGTACTCATTGTAAGGCCTATTTAAAAGGCTTAATATCCTGAAAATAAACATTGGTGATTAGTTTTTCTAAGCTCTTGCTACAAAAAAAGTGATTTACTTTTTATTTCATTGTTATTCATTTATTCAACGCTTCTTGCAATCTTACGGGACTGAAGAACGTGTTGGTGAGGTTTCTTTTCATCTTACATTCGTCTACCGTGAATTTGAAGAACGCTTTCGCTAGTTTTGTGAAAAACTTTAGCGAGGTGCTTTTGTTTTTCTCTTCTTTGTGCTTGAGAGGTGCAAAACATTGAAAGTACATCAATTTGGAATCAGAGCATAGACTCTAGATTCGAATTCTTGAATTGCTATCTTGTTCATCATGTCACCAGACAAGAAAATTGAAAGTCCAGTATCCTCTTCAATTGATGAACAAATTCAGATTGAAAGATTAAGAACTACAGACCTTGAACGAGACAACGAAGAAATTAAAGTGCAGCTATATGACTTAAAGAAATCAGCGTAGAATCTAACTCAATTGGTTGAAGGTTTAGCTATTAAAAATCAACCACCAAATCTGCCACAACGCCTATAACCTCCACCGCCACCAAGACACAACACACCAATGCTATGCGATGTCTTCCACTTCGAGATCCACCAATTCAACCGCGTAGAGCAGGACATATTGAGCAAGCAGAAGAAGCTATAGCTGACCAAGGCATGAGAGTACCGAGAAGCCATGCTCACTATGATAAAAACTCAAATTCGGAATACTATGATAATCAAGGTAGTGAAGAGTATGACTCTGATGAAGTTCAGTATCAACATGATAGAAGGAGATTTCAGAGAAGGACGCACAATAATAATCGAGAGAGGTATCAATGTGATGGTATTATGCTTGAAATTTCGGAGTATGATGGAAAATCTCAAGGCGATGAATTCATTGATTGGCTTATAACTATTGAGCATGTTTTTGATTATAAAGAATATTTTGATGAGAAGAAGGTCAAACTTGTTATAAAAGCTTAGAGGTAATGCATATGGTGGAAAAACCTCAAAAGAGAGCGAGAGCTTGAAGGAAAAACATGAACTCACATTAGGGAGAGAATGAAACGAGAATTGAGCAAACAGTTCTCGCAAGAGACATATGAAGAAAGTTCTTACTTGAAGTTTTATTCTTTTAGACAAGGAACTTTATCCGTGGATGAGTACACAAGAGAATTTGAATATCTTAGGCTCAAGATGACATTAAAGAAAAACCAGCCCGCTTAATTGCTCGATATTTGGCTGGATTAAATAAGTCTATTACGAATGTAAAATGATTGCAACCCCATTGGACCGTTAGAGATGTTGTCAAATTAGCCAAGGTCGTAGAGACACAACAGAAGGAAGACAAAGCCACATTTTCATCAACTACCATCAAAAAGCCGAACACTTTCAACCATGGGAGTGCTAGTTTGAGCTCTACAAAGCCACAATCATCTACAACAAAACCAAGTGTCCAAAAAGTTAAAGGGAAGCCCATGACTTCAGAAGCTATTTTTAAAAAGAGATGCCATAAATGTGGAGGACTTGAGCATATACAAGCTGATTGTCCTAACAAAAACGCATTCACCATCCTTGAAGGTGCAAATGATGAAGAAGATTATCATGAAGAGCAACACGATGACTTGTTGGAAGAAGTAGCTGAATATGGAGATGATGGAGAATACCTTATGATCCAATGACTTTTGCATTCAGATTCTAGCAAGGCAGAACCATGGCTACGACACAATATTTTCCATACATGTTGTACATCTAAGGGAAGGTTTGTACACTCATAATTTATCCAGGAAGTTGTACCAATGTACTTTTTGAAGAAACGGTTACCAAATTGGGTTTGAGACGGAGTCATTGCAGAAGTCATACCGCATGAGGTGGCGGGATGAAGGAAGGAATGTACAAGTTAGACGATGCCTTATTCCTTTCTCTATTGGCAAGAATTATCAAGATCCTAAGAAAGATGGATCTTGGCACATGTGTGTTGACAATCGTGCTATTAACAGGATCACCATCAAGTATAGATTTCCTATTCCTGGGCTTGATGATCATTTTGACCAATTACATGGGGCCAAGATATTTTCTAAAATTGATTTGAAGAGTGACTGTCACCAAATTCAAATGAAGAACTCCTAGCACATTTATGAAACTCATGACCTAAATATTTCAGCCATAAATAGGAAAATTTGTCGTCGTTTATTTGATGATATACTTATTAAAAACAAGGATTATGAACAAATTTGAAGCACAAGAGAAAGATTTTTGAAGCTATTACTAGTTGGCCCATCCAAAAAGCTTAACATAGATTCACAGCTTTCATGGTATGGTTTCTTTTTATCGGCGTTTTATAAATATTTTAGCTCTCTTATTGCTCTTTTTTTTTTATAATGGTAACAATTATATAAATGGGTAAGTATTTACAAGAGATTGTGAAGGCCACAATCAGACCCCAAAGGGTAAGTGAGACTACCAAAGCATATTCTATTTGATTACATTTCTTCTAGCAAATCTAGTAAAGAGTGTACTTCCTCCCTATAGCTCTCTTTGACCAAAAATGAAATAACAAAAAACAATTAAGCTTAATTTTCTGGTAAGACCTAGGTCTATCTTAAAAAACTCTGGCATTCCTTTCTTTCCATATGATCCACCAGATACTAGCAGGAACAATTTTCCACCATTTCTTCTGTTTAATATCCGCCCCTCCATTGTTCCAGCTACTAAGAAGAGTAGTAGTGTTATTACCAACCAAATTAAGATAGAAGTGCCAAAGTTGAGTAGTGACCGGACAGTGAATAAAGAGGTGGGATACTGATTCCCCATCTTTACCACAAAGACTGCACCTAGCTTGAAGCTGGATTCCTCTCTTAAGGAGGTTATCCTGAGTTAGGACAGCTTCCCTTGCTCCTAACCATGTGAAGCATTGAACTTTTGTAGGTGTCGTGACCCTCCAAATTTGTTCCATGGCCATCCTTGCGCAGGATTAGGAGTATTGATAATGAAATGATACGCAGATTTCACTGAAAAGGAACCTGATTTGTGACCCTTCCAGATCAAAGCACCTTCCTCTTCTGTAAGAACTTGGAAAGCTTCTAAGGTCCCCCAGAAATCTGCCACACTTTGCAACTCCCAGTCATTAAAATTCCTTCTGAAGACAATGTTCCACCCATGTAAGGATTTTGCATCTGCTATTGAAATTCTTTGATTCTGAGCAATGCTATACAAATCTGGAAATTGGTCTTTCATAGGAGTGTGCCAAAACCATTTATCACACCAGAAAAGTACTCTTCTACCATTTCCAGCCTTGAAACTAGAGTGGTCAGCAATGAAGCACCATTGCCCGCTAATTGTTTTCCATACCCCCACTCCATGAGGGGATAACACTTGTTTGGTGCACCAATGTCCTTCATGGCCATACTTCTCTTGAATCACCCTTCTCCATAAAGCTGTTTCCCCCAGATTATACCTCCATAACCATTTTGCAAGGAGACTGTTATTCTGAGCCTTTAGATTTCTGATACCTAGGCCCCCTGCCTGCCTAGAGCACAAAAGAGTATCCCATTTGACTAAGTGAATAGTCATTTTCTCACTCTTTCCTTGCCAAATGAAATTCCTTCTCAGGGAGTCTATCTTTTTCCCCACCTTAGTTGGAATTGGGAATAAGGACATCACATAGGAAGGCAGTGCATCTAAGACACTATTTACCAGAGTCACTCTGCCTCCAAGTGACAGATATTGACTCTTCCATCTTGACAGTCTTTTTTCACTCCTTTTGAATCACCCCTTGCCATATATCTTGCGACTTGTTTTTGGAGCCCAGATGGAGGCCTAGATATTTGGTAGGGAGGTTCCCTAGTCCACATTCCAGGATATTAGCCGGGTCCTGAATGTTCGGGACTTCATTAACCTGAAAAAGCTTACTCTTTCCCCAGTTCACATGCAAACCTGCCACAGCTTTGAAGGTTGTTAGAATAAGTCTAAGGTGCAACATCTCTTCTGGTTGAGTTCCCATGAAAATGATAGTCATCAACATATAGGAGATGTGAGATCTCTAGGCTGCAATTCCGTCTGTTAGATACCTTGAAACCCTTGATCCAACCATTTGCCATTGCGGTGTTTAACATCTGATTCAACCAGTGTTGTCAAAGGCGCGCTAAAAGTGCGCATAAGCCCTGAAGCGAGGCTCAAAACACGTTGATCGCTTCGCCTCGCTTTGTTGGCGCTTTAGTGTCGCATCAAAGCTCTAAGGCATACTTTTCCTCGCCAATGAGTGTAATCTTGAAAAAGCGACCTTAAACAATTGATATTTCACTTTATCTTAAATTATTTTCAATTTCTTTGTCCATATATTTGTTATTAATGCTTATAATGATTAGTCTTGGAGAGTACATGCATATTTTTACTTTTTCTCCTGTTACGCCTTTTTTCATTAAAGCCCACGCTTTATTTGTGCTTTGCGCTTAAAGCCCCAACGGACCTTAGAGCTTTTTTGCGCTTTTCACCTTTGATAACACTGGATTCAACCCCTCCATTACCATCAGGAACAAAAAGGGAGATAGAGGATCCCCCTGCCTTAGCCCTCTTTGTGAAGAGAAGAAGCCTTGGGGTGAGCCATTTATCAAGATAGAGAATTTTACCGTGCTAAGACGGAAACAAATCCAGTTAATCCATTTAGATCCAAAACCCATATCAGCCATTAGTCTTAGAAGGGAATTCCAATTGACATGATCGTATGCCTTCTCTACATCCAACTTGCATAGGACTCGTGGCACTTTGCTTTTGAGCCAAGAATCGACCACCTCATTTGCTATCAGAGAAGCATCCATTATTTGTCTTCCTTTTATGAAGGCCATTTGATGACCACCAATGAGTTTGTTGATGACACACTTCAACCTCTCGGTTAGCACTTTGGCTATATTTTGTATACACTTCCAATCAAACTAATTGGCCTGAAATCTTTAAGCTCTCTCGCTTCATTCTTTTTTAGGATGAGAGCCACATAGGATGCATTAAAACTCTTCTCGAAGAATTCATTGGAGTGGAAATTCTTCAAAGTTGACATGACATCTTCCTTGATTGTTGGCCAGCAATTCTGAAAAAAAACCATGGTGAAGCCATCGGGTCATGGTGCTTCGTCTGACGCACAGGACTTAAGGCATTCCACCACTTCCTATTCTTCAAACTCTCTTTGTAACCAAGTGCTCTTCTCCTCTGATAAGAAATTTCCCCTAACCAGATTGAAATTTGGCCGCCATGATTCAGTTTTCGCGTACAGTTTCTAGTAGAAATCTATGATTTCTTTCCTGATTACTTCTCAAGTTTGTGGAAGTCTGCCTTTGCACCTCCAGCTTATCAATGTGATTGTATCTCCAATATGCATTAGCCATTATGTGGAAGAACTTTGTATTCTTGTCCCCGTGTTTCAGCCATAAGGATCTGGACCTTTGTCTCCATGCAGTCTCTTCATGCTTGGCTAACCCCTGAATCTCTAACATGAGGTCAGCATTTTCCAGTAACTCTCCTTCAGTGAGCCTTCTGCTTTCTTGAATCTGATCAAAGTTTGAGATGCTATTGAGGATTGTCTTCTTCCTTGCCTCTAGACTACCATACTCCTCCTTATGCCACTCTTTCAACTTAGATTTGAGAAGCTTTAATTTGGAGGCTAACACAAAACCAGGCCTACCAACAATCTCAAAAAAATTCCACCAAGTGTGCACTTTAGCAGGAAACTCTTGAACATCTAACCACCAGTTTTCAAATTTAAAATAGGATTTGTTGAATTCCCATTCCCCGCATTTCAACGAGATTGGTAAGTGATCAGAAATAACTTTTGGAAGGAGACTTTGTCTGATAAAACTGAATTCTTTATCCACTCCAAGAGAAGAGAAACATGTCTATTCTAGAAGCACACT
Source organism: Nicotiana attenuata (assembly GCF_001879085.1). Classification (NCBI taxonomy): domain Eukaryota; kingdom Viridiplantae; phylum Streptophyta; class Magnoliopsida; order Solanales; family Solanaceae; genus Nicotiana; species Nicotiana attenuata. The sequence goes on from NC_031989.1 coordinate 81,032,580, forward strand.
CAGAGTTGTCACCTTGGCTCCAGGTGAATTGGCCCCCCGGTAGAGGAGGATCAATCAATTCCAGCTCTTCCACTTTTTCTGAAAAGTCTTCCATTGCTCTACTGTATGAGGTCCTGTTTTTCCTTTCGTCAGCAAATCTGGTGGTGTTGAAATAAACCTTTCATCGCACCCAACTCTAGCCAAAGTTCATTTCTTTCCACTCTCTTGCATGGAGCATACACCCCAGTCAAAGCCCAAAGGAAGTTGTCTATCACAGAGTTAAAGTTGCAAGTGATAGAGTATCTTCCCTTTTCAACTAAATCCCCCTTCCATTCTCTCTTATCCCACATAATTAAGATCCATCCCCTTGTACCCTCAGCTTCTAGTTTTATGTGATTAATCCACCTACTGCTACCTAGTTGTTTTGCAATACCATCACAATCCCCCTCTAACTTTGTTTCTTGCAGACACTAAATATTTGCCCTCCGCTCTTTGAAAGCTGATTTTATCAATTTCCTCCCCCCCCCCCCCCCCCCAATAAGACCCCTAACATTCCAGGAGATTAGGTGTATCTTCATTAACTTTTGATGAGAAGTTGCCTCCCTCTGATCCTTGGGGTTCCGTCATTGTATTTCACTCCAACCTTCAAGTTTTTCCTTTCATACACTCCTTTTAATCTTGGCGAAGCCCCTGTGCTTTTATTTTTTGATCGCACCATTGCCTTCATCTCCTTTTTCCTGTTGTCTATCTTCAAAAATAAAGCCATAGCTTCCCATTCGCACCCTTCGAAGCTCACACCATATGTTTTGCTCATCTTCCCAATGTTTCTTTTGATCCATGAAGGAACATCTAGGGCACAGTTATGAGGGTGTTCCTCTTGTTGCTCTTATTACCGAGCATTTGAAGGGAAACTCATTTAAATGGACGGATGATGCCCAAAAGAGTTTTGAACGGATTAAGACAAAAATAACTCAAGCACAGGTGCTTGTTTTGTGCAACTTTGATGTAATCTTTGAAGTTAAATGTGATGCTTCCGAAGTTGGGATTGGAGTTGTTCTTGGTCAAGAAGGTAGACTTATTGCTTATTTTAGGAGAAGCAGAACGATGCAAAAGTTCAAGTATTCTACTTATGACAAGGAGTTCTACGCCATTGTTAGAGCTCTTTCTCATTGGATTCATTATCTTTTACCTCGAGAATTTGTGCTTTATTCTGAATACGAGGCCTTGAAGTATGTGAATAGCCAACAGAAGCTCAACATTAGGCATGCCAAGTGGGAAGAATTTTGCAAGTCTTTCACTTTGTCATTAAACACAACGCTGGAAAGGTCAATTAAGTAGCTGATGCATAAAGTCACAAGCCTTGTTTTGTTTCTGCCATGTAAAACACTTGCGGATTTTGAACACATAAAGGAATTATATGCAACAGATCCAGACTTCGGAGCTAGCTATCTGGGGTCAATACTAGGAGGGTCCTCAACGTATGTTTGTGCTTAGGGATGGCTATCTTTATCATGGTAAGCAGCTTTGTGTTCCACAAGGAAATTTGCGTGAATTTATAGTCCGTGAGTCCCATGAGGGAGGGTTAGCTGGCCATTGGGCAAACAAAAACTCTACGCCTAGTTCAAGAAAACTTCTAGTGGCCTAAGATGGTATGGGATGTCAATAAGCTGATTGCAAAATGTGAAACTTGTATAAAGGCAAAAATGCACAAAAGCAATTCGGGTCTTTACATTCCTCTGCCAATTCCTACTCAACCTTGGGAAGACATTAGCATAGACTTTATGTTGGGCCTTCCAAGGACTCAAAAAGGTAAGGATTCCATCTTCGTGGTTGTCAATCGATTTTCGAAGATGGCCCACTTTACTCCTTGCGGTAAGACTTCGGATGCAACAAATATTGTTGATCTTTTCTTTGATCATATTGTGAAATTGCATCGAATTCCCAGAACTATTGTTTCAGATAGGGATTCGAGTTTCCTAGGTCATTTTTAGAGGACTTAATGGGCTAAACTTGGTACTAAGCTATCAACTAGCACTTCTCATCATACCCAAATTGATGGGCAACCGAAGTTGTCAATGGAAGTTTCTGTGCTTTGCTTCGTGGGTTTAAAAGAAAAATCTCAAAGAGTGGGAATCGTTGCTTCCTACTACTGAGTTTGCCTTCAACAAGTCAACCAGCCGCAATACAAGAAAGAGTCCATTCGAAGTTGTCTAGGGTAAGAATCCTCTTAGACCACTTGAGCTTTCCCCTCTTCTAGCTACTCATTCTTTTAGTGGAGATGTTGTTGATAGAGTCAAGCAACTCAAGAAACATGAGAAAGTTCGGGCACATATCGAGAAGCAAAATGCTAAATATAATGAAAAGGCTGATACACGTAGGAAACATGTGGTGTTCAAGGAGGGCGACCCGGTTTAGGTTCAATTGAGTAAGGAGAGATTTCCAAACCGCAAGTTTTCTAAATTACATAAGCGAGCTGATGGACCTTTTAAGGTACTGCAAAAGATTGGTGATAATGCTTATCACTTGGAGCTTCCCAATGACTTTGAAATATCACTTATCTTCAATGTAGCAGATCTTGCTCCCTAACATTCCGATGACTCGAGGGCGAGTCCTTTTAAACCAGTGGAGAATGATGAACATATAGAGACCACATTTTTTACAACAATGGAGGCGTATTGGGCTCATGAAGGTGCCAATGGATATGGAGAATTGGGCCACAAATTTAAAATGCTTACACCAATTAGCCTTACTCCAATTAAGGCCCAAAAATTTCAAGAAATTGAAGAATCCAAGAATCCATTCAAGATTAGGATTCTTTTCCTTACAAGATTAGGATTTCTTAATTCTTGTTTTAGTAGGATTATATTTATAGTTCTAGTCAAACTAGGATTGTTAGTTGGTAGTCCAATCCTACTAGAATTCTTTTTCCTATTTCAATTAGGATAGGTTTTCTTAGCCTTATTCTTATTAATTTAATTAAGATTAGTTTTCCTTAACCTTATCAATTGTACTCATTGAAGGCCTATTTAAAGGGCTTAATAAGCTAAAATAAACATTGGTGATTAGTTTTTCAAAGCAGTTGCTTCAAAAACGTGATTTACTTTTTATTCCATTGTTCTTCCTTTATTCAACGCTTCTTGCAATCTTGCGAGATTGAAAAATATGTGGGTGAGGTTGCTTTTCATCTTACATTCTTCTAACGAGAGTTTGAAGAACGTTTTCGCTAGTTTTGTGAAAAACTTTAGCAAAGTGCTTTTGTTTTTCTCTTCTATGTGCTTGAGAGGTGCAAAACCTTGAAAGTACACCAACTTCACTTATTACCGAATGCTAAAGATGCCACAATAGCAAATTTCCTTAAAAGGAGCAAATGCAGGTAACATCGGAATGTGTCCTTCGGAAGATGTGTGCAGCACTCAAAATGTGAATAAGTAGAAGTACTCTTAAAGATGCCATGTAGCTACAAATAATTTGGAGAGGTTAATAAATTGCTCGATTGAAAGATCAGTTCGATTACAATCACTTAAAATTGGTGGAGAAGACTAAAGGCTATATGGAAGCCCTCGTAGAAAACAAGGCACCCGAGAAAGTGGCTTTTTTGAAATAGTGTGCAACTTGGGGTGCCATATGGATCCCACGTAGTTAAAGAAGATGATGATGCATAAGCTAGAACGTACTGCTTACAAAAGACAATAGGTAATTTATTCCCATCTGCCTAAGTCTCGGGGGGCAAAGTTAGTCGATACATGTACTGTTGGGAGGTATAAAGTACCTAATGGAATAGTTGAGGTGCACGCAAACTGATCCGAACATCAATGTTATAAAAAATATGTAAAAGAGCATGTGGGTTATCTCCTACTACATTTAAGAAGTAGAAAATCTTTCTAAATAAGAAGAAGCTGATCGTAATGTTGCCATGGCCAAAAGGTCAGTTTCTGTAATTTGATATATTCCATATTCAACATTCACTGGGTGGTTCCTAGAACAGCCGAGAGACAATGGAAAATTCAAAGGAATTGGATGCTCAAAAGAAAAGGACATGGAAGACAACAGCCTAATGTAACTTTTGAGTGATATGGAGAGAAAGGAATAGCAGAATTTTTTAGAGTGTTGAAAATCCAATGTCAAGATTCAAAAGTTATTTCTCATTTCTTTCGTGTTGTTGGTGTGAAGAGGACATACCAATTTGTACAACTAGTCAGATTTTTATATGCCTAAACATGACACTTTTGTATAATATACGCAGTTTTACTCATCATCAATGGAATATATTTGATCTATCGAAAAAAAATAAGGTTTGGTTTTAATGAGAAAACAGGTCGAGAACAGGATAACCATTATAGATTCCTTAAATGGAGAAAGAAAAACAAGACAAAAAAACAAGCACAGAATTTGACATATGAGGGCAGATTATGTATGATAGTACATAGTAGTAACTTCACCTTATGTTATTTAGCAAAATGCTATGTGCATATTAGTTTTCCAAGATAGAGATAACAAGAGCACGAGCACTATATTTCTAAATAATAAAAGATGGAGACAAATTTATCTGCAGAACCATCAACATCGCTAGTTGAGGATACACATCATTCACAATTAAAACATCCAAGTCTAAGCTAAATGTTAACACAACAAGCTGAAACACCATTGACAAATTGAGTAATCATTAGAAGAAATATGCACCATACTGGAAGCTTAGTATCAATACCTGCCAGTCAAGGTCTGTATCTCTGGCAAATCAACAGGTATAAGATGAGCATCTGCACAGAATAACAAAAGAGACAACAAGAGTCAAGCTTGTGAAAAGCTAATCAGCATCTAACAGATTGGGTAAATTCCTCAAATTACTATTACCCTAAATGTCAAACAAGGGAGAAACAGAAATCCCGAACATCTAACAGGCGGGGACCTTGTTTGATTGATGCTTGAAATAAACTACTACTGAGAACCAAAATTCATACAACAAGAACTATCAGAGAAAATTTTAGGAGAGCAACATGGCTTATTCCCTTAGTGAGACACTATATTAGAAGCCAAAAGAGAAGTTGATCACAGCAAGATGTTAGGAATAATATGAAAGACTGAAATAGGAATAGGGCTTAAAGTCCTGAAAAGCGACAGGGACTATATAATGAATAACTTTGTAAGAAAAAAACATGATTCTGCACGCATTCTTCATACCAAGATATGTTTTTCTAATGTTATCAAGCAAACAGAGGAACCGCCCGATTTAAACAAAACTGTTGATGCAATTGACACACAGAAGGAGTACTAACAGTTGAGCAGTATCCAACCACATTGCAGTTAGCTAGCTTAATTATGATCCTCCAGAACATCGCACATCTGCTTCTGATTAGCATGTTTATTCTAGTCTTCCTAGTTTCCAACCTCAGCCTCGATGAACAGTATATTACTAAACAAATTTTTCATACTGATTTTTCTACCCAATTCCTTTTCAGCTTAAGCTACTAACCATACAAATATGTCTTAATTGAGATATCACATTTCTTATCATCTTAAAAGTAATGTTGGACATCCCAAGTTGCTTTGACTTTGGATAAGAAATATTCCAGATTTAAGAAGAAACTTACAGCAGAGTATACATCAAACAAGAAACACAGTAGAAAATCAGCAATAAAGGGAATGAATGATATGTATGAAGAAGATGTGTAATGTCAGCAGAAGAGTCAGCCAGAAACTAACCTTTAACAGTTGAGGCCAAAGTTAATATGGTCAGTAAAATAGATAAAATGAAAGGAACTGAATCAGCCAAAGTACATAAAATACAGGACATAATTTAGGCTCTACTTCACGTCCTAACCACAAAACAGAGAATATCCTATTGGTGGTACTTTCTAGTATAGCCAGCATGATAACTACCATGTTCCAGCAAGCTATATCCCCAGTATTATTGTTTACTCTGAGACCGTACACACTACCAGATTCTTTTGTAAAACTAAGTACAACACTAGCGAGTTATCTAGAAATATTATGTGAGATGGACAATTTCATCACCTAAAGATCTAAATAATCTCTTCTCAACTTAAGAATTACAATGTTGGTGATGCACAGTTAATTACTACAAGGACGGCAAAGCCGCTTATCAGTATGAACCAGATTCTGTCTGTGAAGTAATAACAAGTGACATTAGTAACCTTCTTTCAATTTACACACAGCATAATAACATTCTTCCTTATTTTTGTGGGATGTTTCCTGGGGGTGGGGGATTTTCCAGTCTCCTATATCCAGCATTGTCACAATGTTAACAATGTTAGCCATCTACATTTATCAGAATATAAAATGGGAAAGCATTTATAAGGATAAATGAATTCTTATCTTTATTTTCCTCAAATCTCAATTTTCCTTCTTTTCTGTTGTTTCTTCTTCGTAAAGCAGATAAATTGAAAAAGTCCCCCATTTACTCTCACAACTATAAACCAAAAGAAACATCCAGTAAGAAAAACTGGAAACAGGAAGAAAACACTAATATTGTCATTGGCCGTATAATCAAGTTTCTGGTACATCTCTGAAATTTCCTTTTTGGATAGGCTTAGTTCTTACAGATAAGGAGTTCTTCAGGGAATATCTCTCTTTAGCTCTATCATTGAGTCTCCACAACTGGCACTCTCTTACATGTTCACGGCAGTCCACTCAAGAAAACAACATCCCATGCCTCCTGATCACACAGCGCTAGTAGCGTAATAATACCCAGAAGGCCAAACACATATGGAAACTTGAACTTATCAAGATATTTCATCTAGCCACCCAAACTAAACCTATGACCACTGGAACACTTAACCTCTACTCAAATCCTACCACTTAGAAGTCACATAGTGTGGGCCGCGGGCATCACAAATGTTAGCGTGAATGTTAAAAAAGGACTGATATGGATTAACTAATATACAATATCTATCCTTCATTCTCTGGTGCCACCACCATTTATCATAGTCACTGCCTCCACCATCGTAGCTCCTCCCACCTACTCATGCGCCTTCAACATATCCATCACCATGTGGTCCCCCTATAGCGGCTCCACCGCCACCACTGCCTCCACCAGATCACCACCATCTCCACCCATATTAATTTAAAACCAGCCAGCATTCGTCCATAAAAATACCACCAAGCCGTCGTCCTCTTCCTCTATACATTAAATTGCCTCTGTTATTCCAGCCATTATTCATCCATCTCTGTGGAATTCCGGAGGAAAAACACGTAACTTTCAGTTGGAAGCACCAGTCAAAGTGAAATGGAGGTGGGGCATAATGATGGAAACTGTGGAAATCTTGGAGTTCGATGCTGAGGTGAAATGGTCGAGCTTCTAGGGTCTGTGTCCCATGAAGTTGCTTTTCAGCTGGGTTTTTGCAGAGAGTGGAGAAGTGCTCTGTTTTGGATTTGACGTTTGTGAAGGTGTAAGGATGTGGTGATGATGGAGATGAAAAAGGGGAGCTTAGAGGGGTTATCGCAACAAATAGGAGGAGAAGGTGGTGTACAGGTTATTGGTGAGTGAAAGTTGGAGGATATGAATAATGATATTTTTTGGATAGGAAGATGATGAGTTGACAGGTGAAGGAGATGAATTTTTTTTCTGATTCAAAAGATTTTTTAAAATTTATTTGGGATAAAAAGCCGAGGCGTTCTTTAATTGGTGTTTGCCAAGTCACCACGTGTGAATTACACTCATTTTACTTGGTTAATTGTTTGAGCGAGATGTGTCTAAGTGGCTCAGTTTCAGTAGAGGTCAACTGTTCAAATGTTCAAAGGCTAAACGAAATATTCGGACAATTTAGTCTATGTATTCGGCCTATCGAAAGAATTACTTTCTGCTATAGCTTTGAAAAATTTAAAACAAAACATAGATTAACAGCAAGGAAGCTGGAAAACATGTCACACACCTAGAGATGGTGGCCTGGTTGCAAAGTGAATGGAACCCAAGGTTGAAGATTCAGAGAAGGCAACAATAATTCTACTGCCATCGGGATCCCAAGCTGCTCCCTGGTAATGAAAAACATGATTAAAGTTAAATTGTGTAAACGTATCAATGGACCAGCAATACTATGTAAAACAGTCCACAACACTGTCTAGCAAATCAACATACAATGCGCCAAACCAGGGCCTCTGTAGCCTAATAACAGGGCATAAATTGCAAAACAAGAGCATCAACCAATTAGGTTTCGCATCTTATCCAGAAAAACACTAATCATATCATCTATCCACGGACCATTACTAAGAAACAGAATGAAGAGGGGGAAGAGTGCATCTCTAACTATGAAGATTAAACCTAACTTCACTATATTACCATGCCTCTATTCACTCTCTAACCATCTTATTTTGCCTTCTGAATAAGCATAATTCAAAAGGAGCATCCATGTATATCCATGCACAAAAACACAATGACTTTACCAAATTTCATAGGTATGTCAATGAAAGATCCTAAGACCCAAAATGAGCACAAAACAAAAAAAGCAAAGAGCTCTCTCGATTAACAATATAGTACAAAGTGGAGATAAAAAGATAATATCTGCTTCAACTAACCGTGACAAAGCCATTTGTTGAGGACCATGGTTCTGATGTCCATGTGTTAGTCTCCCAGAGATAGAATGTCCCATCACTGTGAAAAGAGAGGATACCAGGGAGAATAATCAGCAAAAAAGTAATATTTTGTAAGTTTCATTCATGTGCATACGGGATTCAGAAATTTAATAAAGTCGCATTACAATTTTGCAGAGAAGAAATAGTCTCCTGACGGGGACCATCTCAACAAAGATATGCCCCCTAAGCCACGTCGAATAGGCGTCCCCACTCCTGTAGCATAGATTAATGCTTATAACAAAATTAGAACTGCAAATTTGCAACATAGTATACTCATAAACACACAACATACATACATACATACATATATATATATATATATATATATATATATATATATATATATATATATATATATATATATATATATATATATATATAAACCACAAAACTGTAACAAATACACATAATACATATAAAACTGTAATACTTTTTATACACAAACAGTACATCTTAAAAAGAAATGGGATAAGAGAAGTTCGATAAATATGCATAGGCAAACATCTAAGGTAAGACTCGCATAGGCAAACATATATAGACCAGCTAACTTATAAGCTCTTTCATTTTTCCACTTTAACAGCCCCAAGACGAAGTCACTATCCACTAGCTCTCGTTCTGGTTTATCTAGGACAATTACAAGCATATTTGCACTGAAAGCGAAGTATTCAAAGAAATTTGTTCCTGCAGTGGCAAAAGCTTTATGGAGATACAGGAAATAAGAACAGGAGGCTTATCTTTCCAGCATAAAAGTGGGAAGCCTTCCAAGAAAACAAAACCCTCTTGATAAAACTTCTCATAGTCCCAAGAGAGATTTTAAGTTGTGCAGAATGAAGATTTGTTAGAATGTAACGATGTAAAAAGATAGTGTTCCTGCTCTTCTTTCAATACCCAACACGGGAAAAGCGATACTATTCTTTTTTTAGAAAGAAAAAGTGATACTACTCTCCTTCCCCCCTCATTTCCTTTCTTCTTTCTAACTAATGCAGTTAGTTTCTTTATATCCAGATATGCCACAAAGTAAGGGTGGATAACTTGCTTTAATATTTTTTTTACACTTCAGGAAGAACATATTTACATACTGTCAATGTCACAATTACTGGGAGGATGAAGTACCATTAACCTCTTGATTTGGCAATACAATGATTATTGAAGTAAAAAAGAGATTCAAACTTGAAAGAGCATCTCTCATACACTGCTTAATTTTAAGAAAATTCCAATAGAGCAACGCGATCATCCAGAACTCATATTGACATGGCAAACTGTGATGTCCTCAGGTATATTGAATCAGAGTTCTCAAAGGTTATTAGTTTTGGGTTTCCTAGCAGACTACTCCCTAGAAACCTTTTCCCCTTTGCATATCTTCTGGACACTTGTCTAATGTTTATAATATTCAGGAATCTTCAATTCGTCATGGGCTGAATTCCACTGTCAAGAAGATTTTCTTTGAAGTCACAGTATGCCTTGATGTTGTCATCTTGATCATCAAAATTAAAAGATCATTCCGAGCCTCATGAATTTCAGAGAGACCATGAATTTTGAAAGTGGAGCAAAGAAAACTAAAGAATTAAAAAATAAAAAGGCTTGCATACATTTCACCTGAGAAAGCTATAAATGCTATCATTAAGCACCATCACTCCAGGCATCAAAGTTAAAGTGATGCCCATAAATCAAGAGGTAAAAAGGAACAGAGAGAAAAGGCAGGAAGAATATTTTAATGGTGAAGAAACTAATCATGATGTGCTCTGAGCGAGCTAAGAACTGCACAGAATAAGAGCCCGTTTGGCTGAGCTGATTTAGAGTAGCTGATAAGCATAGGTGCTGAAAAGCACTTTTAAGTGCTGAAACTGATTTAAAAAATAAGCAGTTACGTGTTTGGATAAAAGTGCTGAAATTAATAATAAGCAGCTAAAAAATTGGGTATACAAACAGTTTTGTTTTAAAAAGAAGCATTTTAGGGTAGAATAGTAAATATTTTGGTCAAACCTAAAGTGCTTATACGCTGAAATTTGATAAGTTGGGGGAGACCAACTTATGGCTTTTGGCTTATTTTTGGCTTATAAGCACTTAACTTATAAGCACTTTTAATTTTACCAAACGCGTAGATAAGCCAAAAAGTGTTTATAAGCCAGTTTTGACCAGCTTATAAGCTTAGCCAAACACCCTCTACGTTACCAACCTGTTGCAGGTACAAAGGAAACAGTGCCTGGCACTTAAACAAGTAGAAAAAGTTGCATACCTTGAGCAACATCCCATATGATGAATGAAGAGCTCTCAAATGAAGCTGATGCCAAATATGTAAAAAGGTCAAGGAAATTTTCCAATCATCAGAAGTTCCATTCTCAAACAAGTAATTGGCAGGCCCTTTGTTAACCATCTAAAGTAAACTTAATTTTCCAAATACTGTTCTACCAGCTTATATCTATCCGTTTATACGACGGTCATATCACTTTCTCATAATGACAATCAGCGAGAGGAAAACAACTAAATGAAACAGAAATCACATGGTTTATGAGAGAAATTTTAATCACTTCAGAGTTAAAATGCACAAGACCTGAGTTCAAATAAAAAGAATATGGAAGTATCGTAATGGAAGTATAATTTGGTTAGATTTGGAAATAAAGTGGTAAAAGAATGTGAGCAAACAAGCTTCATGCTACAAGAGAGCAGATTGGACAATGGCTTTGTTATGACCATGTACTTCACCATACTCATAAACAATATAACAATTTGTCATGAACATAGATCAGCATCACCAGGAACCTATTCTGATGTCAATCACAAGATAATATACAACAACAAACCCAGTGCAATCTCAAAGGTGGGATCTGGGGAGGGTAGAGTGTACGCAGACCTTGCCCCTACCTTAAGAAGGTAGAGAGGTTGTTTCCGGTAGACCCTCGGCTCAGATAATATGCATTTGAAAAATTAAAATGCATTTGAAAAATTAACACAAGGAAGAGATGGGAAAATTTGAGAGATTGAGGCTCGCAAAATACTGTTAGTTGCTGTGAATTAAAACGGAAAATACCCAGAATGCTCTAGCAGTAAGGATATACTTATAGTAGATGCAAATGCATCCTAGACCATATGTATAGATTTTAAATTACTTTGGATAAAGGAGTCCTAACTTTTAGTTCGCAAAGTTCCTCCTATTATTGCCTTATTTATCATCCAAATGAAAATTTATCCGTGCATTCTCTTTATGGTGCAATTATTTTACAGGTAGTGGTTACCATAAAATCTACTCATCAAATAAAATCGATTATCCCACTTAGGTCCATGAACGAGGTAAAATTTGCAAGAATAACAAAATAAATGTTTGGCAACCATTTAGGATATCTTCCATTTGGGCTCCATGAAAGTGCAGTAATTTGTTCGTGTTCAGGACTTTGAAGAAAATCCACAAGAGTCCATTTAGTTCCTGAGCCTCTAGAGAGAGTGCCCAATGTGACTCCTGATCTCACTGAAGCTGCATTGCCTGGATATGAAGCAGCCCAAATGCAAATGCCACCCCTATACAGAGAAGCAGTTGGAAACAAGCACCAGATAAATGAACACATGAAGTATGTATCAAACGAATATGAGATATCTGACAGATTCAGGAAATCTAAGATATGAAAAACTAAAGATACTAACTTGCAGGCCACATAGAGTGACCTCCCACCATTTGGCCGCCATGCTAGACTTCTAACATCTTTTTGGGATTCATTGATCAAAGTACAGGGACTCTTTCCTTCTGGCACAGATAAAAAGGTTTTCAAAACATGAAAAATTTCAAACGTCACTTGAGAACAGCATATAAAGATGAAAGATTAACACTGCCAGACAAAAGCAATAGAGTCCAATAACCAATATGAAGTAGGATATCTTGGCTTGAACTAAAAATAGAACCAAGCAAGTAAATGCACGAAGGACCATATAAGTACTAACCAGAATCTTCATAGTCATGAATTGTCACCTGATGCAACCCTGAAATAAAGGCTAAAATATGCTTGTGCTGGTGCCAACCAAGGCCATGGAAATCAACATCGTGTAACAATTTTACCTACAAAACACATTTTAAGAAAAATGAAAACAGCATTGGCGATTTACTTCCTTTACAGTTTTGAATTAACCACCAGTGTAGGTAAATGCATAAATATATCTATTTGAAAAGGTAAAAATTACTGTATCTATTGTCATTTACCCCCCCCCCCCCTCCCAGGATACTTTAAGGCAGACACTTTTAGTCATAAGCATAAAGTTTTGCACAAGATAAAATCAGAGACCATCTAAATCACTAGGTTAGTGGGTTTAGTGCAATGCTGAGAAATCTTCAAGGAGTACAAGTTCATGATTTAGAATAGTCTAATGGGCTATATTCAGCTAACTTCTTTCGTTTCTATGAATTAATGTTCTTTTAATCAAGAGAATTTCATCAATAACAGGCATACTCATATAATCAAGGAGCACCAGAAAGAAAGGGGAAGAAACATTATGGAAATTCTATAACAGGATGGTTGAAGTTGCTAACTCTGTGTAAACGTGCTCACGTTCTTGGTCCTAAACCGGGATAAAGGAGGAGGATTGCGCTAGTCAATTTATGATAATCTTCACAATACTTATGTCGTTGGAACGTGCTCACCTAGGCACAAATTACATCGGCACCCTAATGTGATAAAAACTAGGCTAGGAGTTCCATCACCTTGTCACCTGGCTGTGAGGGAATATGAGCCAGAGTTCCTACATCATTGAAGAATGTGGGTATAGAAGTTGGTCCTGCCAGATCAGTGCCCACATGTGGAGCTAAATTAGAAAGGGTTCCCACATAATGGACGACTATGAGTAAAGAAGTCAGTTTCGCCACATTAAACATCTGTATGTAGTGCAAAATAAGAAAGGTTTCCTGCATTATAGATGATTGGGGAAAAACTAGTCCAAGAGAATTGGATTTGGGCGGAATTTTAGCTCTTTAACTGGAAAATCAATTGGATTGATGGATACCTTAAAAAAGAGAGATTTGATATTGCATGCCCACAAGAAACCAAATGGGTAGGGCCAAAGGCTGGAGAGATAGGCAACACGAGTTATAAATTAGAGTTTAGCCTTACCCGACGGCTTGATAGAAGTATAGAACCAAGGGATTGTAAGATTACATTAAGAGAATCAATGACCACCCAACATAGGTTGGTGGTATAGTCTAAGAGTAGAGCGAGAACACCTGTAAGTAACTAAAAATTCGGTGGTGAGCATTAAAAGGAACAAACCAGTTAGCTTTTCAAGAAAAACTATGCGATGAGGGAGCATGGGACTGCAAACGGGATGAAGACATCCTGCAAAAGGAAATGTTAGGTAGCATTACGAAACTAGCAAGAGAGTGTTAGGTGTCTCTAAAGGCTTAGGACCTTGTTGACCATAAGAATCTTGTCAGTGGAATGAGTTATTAAAGCAAAAAGAGTGTTGTAAGATATTATCAAAAACAAAAGGCGGAGAAGTCTTTGAAGACTATAAAAGAGCTAAGATAGAAGCTAAACAAGACTATTAGCAGTGCCCGTAGGAGAAGCCACAAATGGCATGTACCAAAGGTTAGAGACACAAGAAGGCTAAAAAAAATGTGTAAACAAGCAGTGCAGGAGAGAGAACAGGAGTAAGAATTTAAACCAAGTGAAATATATTAAAGACGATTTCAACAAGTGTTAACATGAGATGATGAGATCAAGAAGAAATGGAGAGTCTACTTTGACTAAATGTTCAACTCGAACCACGAGATAACCTTTTAGGTCTCCATACATCTGTGCGATGGAAACTTTGGATACACTAATAGAATTCAGCCGGCAGAAATAGAGGATGTAATGAAAAATATAAGGCTTAGAAAAGACTGGTTAGATAGTATCCTCATAGAAGTCTGGAATATCATGGAGACATTGTATTAGGATGGCTTATTAAGCTATTTTGATGATATACTAATAAATGGTAGGATGCCCGACGAGTGGAGAGAGTACCATGATTCTAATAGTAATATATAAGAACAAAGGAATTCAAAGTGTAAAATTATGAGTCATAGATAAAATTTAGGGAAAAAGTGATACAGCGTGAACTTAGGGGCACTATGAAAGTGACGAGAACCCATTAGGATTTATGCCCAGTGAATTTACAAAGGAGGCTATATTCTTGATAAAAAGATTAATGAAAATTTATTGCAAAAGGAAGAAAGAGCACACACGGTGTTCTTCAAGAAAGGTCGTTTGGCGGGTGTTTGAGAAAAAAGAATTCATATTAATGAAATATATAAATACCATAAAGGATATGTATGGAGAAGTCATCACAAGTGTAAGAATAGTCCAAGGAGATACAATAGGAGTTTCCCATAATCGTGTGTTTACATTAAAGAACGATACTGAGCTCATACTTCATTACCGTAATCTTGCATGAGCTAACTAACATAATACAAGATTAAGTCACATGGTGTATGTTATTTGGTAACAATAGTGTGCTAATTGAAGTAACCAACAAGGGTATCAACCAAAAGCTTTCACTATGGAGAAGTACGGTAGAAAGTAAGAGTTTTAGGATAAGATTAGTCAACATAAGAAGCATGAAATTGAGGCAAGAATAGATTGGATTACGGTACGTATATGCAAACAATTCAAATATCCACACTCGATATTTTAGGAGAATGGTATGACGGATGAATATTTTACACCTAGAATCAAAATTCGATGGTTGAAATGGATACTAAAGTCCAACACATCCACAAGATAAATGTCGCACACATGTAGATGCTAAGGTGAATGTGTGGCCTTATAAGATTAGACAAGATTAAAAATGACTACATTCGACAAAAGGTGCAAATAGCACAAACCAAAGATAAAATGAGATAAGATCACTTGAGATGGTTTAGTCACGTCCGGTGTCGACCTCCAAATGCATTGGTCTATATGCATGAAATCATGATAAGTGAAGATGTTAAAAGAGGAGTTAGACCCAAAAATCACATAGAAGGAAATTGTCTTGAAAGACCTACAATCTTTTAGACTCCATGTAGGTTCAGATAAAAGTAGAGTACAATGGAAGAAAATGATCTATACATGCGACACCAATTAGTTTGGGATGTGTTTTAGTCATGTTAGTATGGTTACTTCATGTCTAATGCTGTCTAGAAGTATTTTTGTCATGACAAAGATTTATATACTTTTCCAAAATATATTAAGCTTCTACTTTTATTTTTATTTTTAGATTGTATAATATGGGTCTGAGATGAGCTTAAATAGAGCGTCATGGCAAATGAGAATTTTTAAAGTTGATCCCAACTTTGGGATTGATGCATAGTTGTAGTTGTAGTGCGTCATGGCAAATGAGAATTCTTAAAGTTGATCCCAACTTTGGGATTGATGCATAGTTGTAGTTGAGTTTGCTAGGGTGCTATGGCAAAGAAGATACACAGTAAAGTTAAAGGTGAGTTCTATAATATGGATGTGATAACATTAATATGTGGGAGTGAATGCGTCGCCACTATGGCCCAATAGATCCACATAATGATGTCTTAAAGAATATAGACATTAAGATCGATGTACGGCCATATAATATAAGCAAACATTATAAACGATCTCATGAGATAGAGTGTGCAATTAACATAAAAAGGATAATATAAAACAAGGTCGCCTGAAATGATTTGTCATGTCTAGGCAATTCTAGTCAATGAATGCAATATTATGAAAATTGAAGGTGATAAAAAAGAACGAGGTAAACCTAAAATCACATGAAAGTATATTCTTTTAAATGACCTACAACCTCTCAAAACTAATGGACCAAAATACCAATTAGTTGAGATTACTGGTGTTTGCAAAGAGTCTAATTATAAATTTACATGTAAATGTAAGGATAAGTGGAAGATTCAGAGGAACTCCATTTTTAGAGAACATCTAATTTACTTTGAAAGATAAAATACTTAAAGTTTGAACAAGATGGCCTCAATAAAGCATAATGGATATAGAGGATTCACATAGCCAACCTTAGCTAGTTTTGGGCCAAGGGCACAATTGGGTGATTGATTGATTTATGTGGTATAATTACCTTTAGTTTCTGCATTATCACCTTATTTAAAACCTTGACTTTTCTTTTCTTTCTTCGTTCTTTTTCCTTTTTTTTCCTTTTGGGAGAGGGGCTACTGACTGATGTTATGGTTTTACTTTTACCTTTTGTTTCCCTCTTCTTGAATTTTTTTTTTTTTTTAAACAACTAGAGTTAATTTCTATTTATTTGTGTAGAAGTCAAAGCATACCCATATTGAGCAGTATTATCCATGTGAGTACCCTTTGTAAAGCAACTTCCATTTCAAAAAGGATCGTATGAAGTCATATACAAAAGGCAGCTCAAACTAGTGGTAGCAATTAACAGTAATCCCTTTTTTCCCTCTTCCGATTAGTCTATCTTTTTAGAAATTTGTTCCAATTGAGTTGTTATGTGGACCTACGCAATATAGTTGAAACACTACTAATCCAATGTTGTTGATGTCATTTATCGACTATAGGCTTCTCAGTCAAAATAACTTCTTTATAACACTCTAGACACAACATCCTCCATCAAGCATCTCAAGCTTAATCGTATTTACCTGTATGTTTCCAAAGAAAGTTTTAGAAAATTAAAACAGTAAATTGTTTACAAAGTTGTAAAAGATGTTCACAACATTGAAAAGTTTTTGCATGAAGGACTCGTACATGCAACGAGAAGCTGCTTTATATTGATTAAGAAATCAATTGTTCCTTTTTCTATTTGAATAAAGATTAAGAAATGGATGTTTACATCAACCGGGCGAAAAAAGCGGCTTGGTGAACCAGTAGAGACTGCCTGCAATGCTGCCCAAAGTAAACCACCCTTCCTCTGGTCGGGACCTTGTTCACGGCTCAGTGCACTCGACATATTTTCTGATTGAAAAGGAACGGGACTGAATACAATTCCCTGCAATTACTAACAGAACCACAGTTAATACGGACCATGACCACCAAAAAATTCTACAGTCAACCTATAAACTATAACTAAAAGACATAACATTGGTGTAAGTTCAAGTAAGAACCTCTTATACGAAGAGTCAATAATTATACACAACAAATCTAGAGAATATCGCAGACAATTTGATACGATATGCTACTTGGAAGATGCTAATCTTGTGAAGTTGCTGATATTATTAATTACACCATAGTTCTTTTTATTCCACATTAATTATGTTAACGCATAGGTAATGGAGGCGAGAGGCGAGAGGCGAGAAACGAAGCACTCGCCTTTTTTTATATGAAGCGACAATATATATATAAAATAAAATATTAAATTTACATATATATAAAACTAAAAACTCAATAGCAATAATATATTAATAAATATATCAATTAAAAACTCAGGTTTTGAAAAAGCTCTCTGCCTCTGCCCGTGAAGGAATTGAAAAGGCCAAACCCATAAGCGGCTCATTTAAGTTGGCTCCGCTTTTTATTTTGGCACCTCTACTTAGACCTTTTCCATTTTGACACTCCAACCGCTTATCTCATGTGTCATTTAAACACAAAACACTGACATGTGGTTATAACTCAGGAGCTTGTTCATAACCGCTGCCAACATGTAAAGCTAACGAATTATTTACTGCCACTTGGATTTATTATCCACGTAATTCCCTACCAAAAAATATGAACCCGCACCTGTGCCCGTGAAAAATAACCCGCACCAAGTAAAATTAAATTGTTTTGCATGTGCTCGTCGTTTGGCTTTGCCGGATTTTACCATTGATTAGCCATTATTTTACTATATGGGTCTTTGATTTTTTTTGACTCTCTCTATGCTATATTTATCATTTCTGTTGCCGGGGTTACATGATCAGTTTGGTGTTGTTTTGTTTTCGATTTTTGGTGATCTCTTTTCCCTTCTGCGTACCGCTTATCTCATGTGTCATTTAAACACAAAACACTGACCTGTGCTTATAACTCAGGCGTGTGTTCATAACCGCTGCCAACATGTAAAGCTAACGAATTATTTACTGCCACTTGGATTTATTATCCACGTAATTCCCTACCAAAAAATATGAACCCGCACCTGGTAAAATTAAATTGTTTTTGCCTGTGCTCGTCCTTTGGCTTTGCCGGATTTTACCATTGATTAGCCATTGTTTTATTATATGGGTCTTTAATTTTTTTTTGACTCTCTATGCTATATTTATCATTTCTGTTGCTGGGGTTACATGATCAGTTTGGTGTTGTTTTGTTTTCGATTTTTGGTGATCTCTTTTCCTTTCTGCGTTGAGGCTAGGTTGAAACCTCTTTGAAGCTCCTTTTCCGAGTCCAGTCGCTTATGTGACTTCGTCAAATATTAATGGCTGCATTTGGTGCAAAACCACAACAACAGATATCCAATCCCTTTTGAGAACTCTCTGTTGTTTCTGACATGGTTACAACGGTTATGGAGTTCGAGTTAAAAATGGGGGAAGAAGAAGAAGCAACCTACAAATTAGGGTTGTGGGGTTCGAATTAAAAATCAGGGAAGAAGAAGAAGCAACTAATAAATTAGGGCAATAGGATTCACTTTCCTATTAATTTCGACTAAAGCTTCGACAAATTGCAGAAAAGAAAGCTTGAATATTCATGGAGATGGAGCTTTTGAGAATTAGGGCTTTTTTTTACATATGATAATGGAGAAAGGGTAGGGGAAGTTGGGTATAAATGGGGTAAAATTTAATACCTTTAAAAGGGGAGTGATTTTACCCTCCTAGAGGCCTCACGCGCGAGTTGGGTGATGAGGCTTACTCAATGTGACAGGTCAGTATTTTGTGTTTAAATGGCACATGATATAAGGGGTTGGAGTGTCAAAATGGAAAAGGTCTAAGTAGAGGTGTCAAAATGAAAAGCGGAGCCAACTTAAAGGGCGATTTATGGGTTTGGCCAATCGAAAAACAGAGCCAAAAAAAGGAAGAGAAGAAGAAAAGGGAAGGAAGGAAGAAAGAAATAATGAAAGAAAGAAAAAGCTCTCTGCTGCTCGATCAAAAACAACAGAGCAAAAAAGAAAAAGAAGAATAGAAGAAGAAAAAGGAAGAAAGAAAGAACAAAGAAGAAAGTAAAAAAGGGCCGGAAACGCGAAGAAGACGAAGAAAGCAGAAGAAGAAAGAAGAAAAGAGATGTAGAGAAGCATACCTGATGAAGAAGCTTGAAGAAGAAAGAAGAATCGCTCATGTGACTAGGTCGACTTGAAGGAGAAAGAAGAAGAAATCGTTGAAGCCCTAAATTTTTTCTTTTAATCGCCGGTCTGTTGCCTTTTTCTTTTCTTTTTTCAAATAGCAACACTACAGGGCGCCTCTCACTACACAGGCAGAGACGTTCACCTTTTTGAAATCGCCACGCAACAGAGGCAAATAGCGTTGGAAGCTCGCATCACATCGCCTCATGCTATTAGAGCTGAGGCGAGTGCAATTTACAACACTGCTCTATACACTTCTAATTTCAGTCCTAGACATTTGTGGCAAACTTCAAGTTTCCAAGCTTCCCCTTATCTCTACCGATCGTCAGCATTCGCTAGGGCATCCTTGAATTTCTGGACCGCCAGCGTGGTTCCAGAAGGTGCGGCTACTATGAGTTTTATCTCTTACAACAACACAACTTCCTTCTCTTGCACAAGGATGGTGGGAACAAACTATAGGCCTGAACATCTCCATCCGCCTTTGCCATTTTTTTTTTGACGAAATAAGATTCATCAAGAAGATGCAAGAGCACAAGAAGCTACTTACAAGAAGCAGATATACAAAAATAACAAAAGTGAGTTGCTAGCCCCAATACAGTCTCAATCTAGGACAAGAGAACTAATTGCCATTTTAACATCAACAACCTCCTATTAATGGTACTGTCTATTATGGTCATCAAGTAAATGCCTCTTCTCCTATCCATGGACTTGAGACTGATTTTATATCTTCTCGCGAGGTTCGTACTCTTGAAACTCTATTTCTCAATGATGTTATTGCACATAATGAATATATAATCCATACGGAGTTGGATTTGGCACTTGGTGCTTGTTCAACAAGGGATGGAAAAACCCTTGTGTTGAATGATGTAAAGGAAATATGGTCGTTTCCCGTAAATGACAGCCTTGCTATTGTAGAGCATATAGTCAGAACCGAGGAATGCTACACTGGCACATGTTCCACTATTAAGGAGTGCAGGAGGCTTAATTCAATTCAGCTAGAGAAAGAACAAGGGAAGCGACGTGCATTTCAAATTCTTTCAAAATTAGCATTGATGAAGTAGTGGAGTCTTTTGATGGATTAATGCACGTCTCTTAAGATCTAGGGAAAGTAAAAAGCACAGGGGTGACGGCACATGTTTCGATGCTTATGAGGTCAAGCAAAAGATGGATGAACCATGGAGAGAACATGTTGAGGGTGGAAAAAATATAATTCCTCTAATTTGCCTTCTTTTATTGATACTGATTGGAGCACTTAAGTTGTTGTTGCAGCAAGTCCAAGTGCAGTTGCTCCAGATGCAATCATTTTGCTAATTTCAAGGAATTCTCTCCTCAAACTAAGGTTGTTGCGAATTGACCTATGAGCAAGATGGCGGTCTTGTGCTTGACATGGGAATGTTGTCCACTACGTGAAGACAAGTGTCTTATAAATGCAAAGTTAGAAATGTATGAGAATTCTTTAAAAGTTTTTATAAGGCAAGAGATAAGTTACCCTTAAAGCTTGCAATCTGGATCACGATGCCAATATTGCAACACACCGAGGCATTGAAAGAGAAGAGGTGAGCTGCTCTTAAGCTATTGCTGGAGCTAATGCAGGCTGGGAAAGGTTGTGCATTTTCTGTGCTGGATCACCCTCTAAAGCAATGTTCCAAAAACATGCTTCTTGAGATGGCCCACATCAAAACTGCTCGTGCTCTACTCCAGGAAGAAGTTTCGGTTATTGTTTTCCCAATTTTACAAAGAAATGTTGCCGCTCGCGATATAATTTTTTATTGGTGGCATGTTAATCCTAGCATCGTGTTGCAAAATCTTCTAGATGCTTTGAGCGTTGACCTCCACAACAAGCGCACAGTTTTGGATTTCTGTCAAAAGCTAAAGAGTTTATCACCCATACTGGATATGATTCTTTATGATTTCGGCATTAGACTTCTTGTCATTGCCACTCACCAAGAGCTCATGGATTTGGAGAAATGGTTGAGCAATATCTTAAACACATCTAAATATGTCTGGTATGAGGAATGCTTTGAGTTCTTGAAGGAGGTGGTCCTTAAATCTCCTCTTGGCCTAGTTTCTCCACACCACTTATGAGGAGCTAAAGAAGTTTCTTCACTTGTTGTTGAAGCTAGCATGCCAATACTATGTGAAACTTTGTTCCTTATTTGGTGTTGATACATTTTTGAATGGAAAAGATGTGCCAGAAATAGCAGGTGTAGAATTGTTTGCATTGGAGAAGGGTGACAGTACACATTTTAGCCAATATGGTGTTGTTGACGAATACATGAAGCAACTGCTTTCACTAAGGGAATTGCTGACTAATAATACTAGTTTTTCTCGTGTTAGGAAGGAATCATATAATTGGGGATTTCTCTCAACTTGTTTGATCCAGAGTGTTGTTGTTTCTTCATTTCCACATATCACCTTTGATGATAAGGGTGACTTGATAGAGAAGTGGGTTGCCGACTTTTGTCCGCTTCATGTGAATGACCAAATAGTTTATTCGTGCTCGTCTGCTGGAATTTCAAAAGATGGTTCATGCAATGGCCTAGAATACTATGTAGCTCTGGAAAGAGATTTTATGGAGGCAGCAGCTGTCAACTTAGTGGTTGGAGAGCAGCCAGCAGATGTTTATATTGGAAATGCTCTAAGTGTTCATCATAATATAAGAGGAGGTAGTAGAAAGGACCATGCAACGGACTCCAATTCTTTATTAGCCAAACTATTAATTGATCAAATTGAGAAGACATTGGTGAAGCAGGTAGATGTAACCTCAGTGAATGTGGTTATCTATGTCAGGCTGCGTGAACAATTCAAAAGTAAGATTGGAGGAAAAAGGTGATGATAGGCTGCTATTACGTGCATCTTGCTATGCGGCTAAATTTTATCATGGTGCATCTGATTCTTTTGTCCAAGTGGACAGTCTAAGTACCATGGTTAACAAAGCTGCGTACTCAACTCTTTTGCTCACCCGCAATTCTTTATAATGGTGAGCACACTTTTATGTTAATTGCCATTCCAACGGAAGGTTTATATTCCAGTTACTCAACACAGAAGGTTCTCGGTGTATTAATCACTCATGTGGGCTTATGGATAAGTCATACAATGAGTTCTGAAGTGGGGCATGATGATCCTCATAGCTACTTATCATCCAAAGATAATTGGTATTGTAGATTACTTGGAGGCAATGGTTGGTGAAAATCCGCACCAAGAGTATGAAATATTTGTTGTTCAATTGAGTAAAAGGCCCTTTGTATGTTCTTTCATAAATGAACTTGTAAACATCGAAATTTTAACGGATCAACCTAAATCCGAAATTCAAGATACTACAAGACGTCTCTTAAAATTCTAGGAGTCTACTAGGGTTGCTTGGAGGCCACTCTACCAAAACCTAACTTAGAGGCTACTCTACCCTAACCCTAGGTCATTCCTATAAAAAGGGTTACATATTCCCTTAAAAAAGGATCTCAAAAAGTGGAGATCATCTCGAATATCCCATAAACTCGCGGGATACTCACAAAGAGATCAAGATGTAGCCGGATAATTATTGATAATCAAACAATTCAAGAAGACCCACAACATACTTTCATGGATATCAGATACATCCAAGTAAGTGCATCATCCTACATTCAAGAAACACGCTGCTCTAGCTCCCGAACACAGAGATAATCATGAGAAGAATCAAGGGAGAAATAGAATTGTACTCACAATTGATTAATAAAATTACTTTACTCTTTTGTGATTGCAATTATTTTTCGTATTGTTGAAAACTTGTTGCAAACAAATTGGCACGCACAGTGGGACCAATTCTACCCTTCATATCTTCCTCCAACAAATCGAAAACTACAAGTTTCAAAAATATTTGTTACGGTGACGGGTACTTCAAGTCTTGTCTTCAAGTTTCGGCAAGCCTACACACCGACAAACCTTAAAGTACGGGCATTTGTAGACATCAACATTTTAACGGATCAACTTAAATCCCAAATTCAAGATACTACAAGACGTCTCTTGAAATTCTAGGAGTCAATTAGAGTTGCTTGGAGGCTACTCTACCCTAACCCTAGGTCATTTCTATAAAAAGGGTTACATATTCCCTTAAAAAGGTATCTCAAAAAGTGGAGATCATCTCGAATATCCCATGAAATTGCGGGATACTCACAAAGAGATCAAAATGTGGCCGAATAATTCTTGATAATCAAACACTTCAAGAAGATCCACAACATACTTTCATGGATATCAGATACATCCAAGTAAGTGCATCATCTTACATTCGAGAAACACGCTGCTCCAGCCCTTGAATCACGGAGATAATCCAGAGAGAAGAATCAAGGGAGAAACAAAATTGTACTCACAATTGATTAATAAAATTACTCTATTGTTTTGTGATTGCAATTATATTTCGTATTGTTGAAAACTTGTTGCAAACAGAACTATTGATGACTATGAAAGAACAGAGTGATGATATCCACTCAGTGAAGAAAGATAAAGATGGTATTCTCTGTTTGATTGCTCTACATTGGGTCAGAAAAGAAGATTGACTTTGCAAGCACTTCTATGTAGTCAAGCTTCCTCTAATTTTGTTTGTGTTGTACGGGGCTATAAACATGAAAATTCTTAAGTGTCTCCACACACTTCTATGTGTTGGAGACATCAAATGGAGTAATTTTAATGTTCAGTTAACCAGTGTTTAGAAAAGCGTGCGCTTCGTCGCTTTAAGCGCGAAGCGACGCAACGCGACCTACTGTCGCTTCCAGTACCCTGAGGCGACTCGATATGAGGAAGCGCGCGCTTCACTGGAAAAAGGGCTGAAGCGATGAAGCAGAGAAAGCGATGAAGCGATCGCTTCTGTGCAAAAAGCGCAGGGGGTGTCTTTTTTTTAAAAAAAAAACTTTGGGTCTGTTATTCTATTAGACAAAACAGACCCTAAATCGAATTTTGTTACCCCTTCTCCTTCGACAAAACAGAGTCTCACAAAACCTAGGGTTTTTTACCTGCTGAAGCTGAAATCGAAAAACAGAGACGCCATTGCTGACCCTTTCTCTCTCGCTCGATCTCGACCATTCTCCTTTCTCGCTCGCGACTCGACCAATCTAGGACCCAAGTAATTTCTTCTTCTCCTTTCTCCTTTCTTCTTCTGTTCTTCAGTTCTTCTCGTTTTTTTTTTCTTTCTTTCTCTGTTTCTCCCGTCCACAACAGAGTAAGTAACCATTTTTTCTTTCTTTTTCCTTTTCATTTGTGTATATTTCAGCATATATATTTAATTATTATATGTATTTCATTTTATTATTATATTTCAACATATAAAATTAATTATATATATATATATATATATATATATATATATATATATATTATTATATTTCAGCATATAAAATTAATTATATATATGTTATATTTTCAGTTTATTTGATTAATTTTATATGTATTTCATTTTAGAAAATCATTATTATTTATTTATGTATTTTCAGTTTATTGATTATGTTTTCTCTTATATCTTAATAGGGATATTAAAATGTCTCAAAGTTCTAAAGAGAAAGACCCGGCTTGGCGATATGGCGAGAGATTTAATGAGAAGAATACAAATGTTGTATGCAAGTTTTGCAACAAGATTACAACGGGTGAAATTTATCGCTTTAAATACCATCTAATTGGTGGCGATAGAAACGTCACAAGTTGTCCGAAATGTCCACCGGAGGTGAGGGAAGAAATAAAGAATTTTGTTGAGAAGAAGAAGGAGCAAAAAAATCAAATGAGTCATCAACCAATGGTGACCAATCTTGATGATGATATTGAAGAATTTTCACTTCCAACAAAACGGGAAAGAGATGGGTCAAGCCATGGATCATCGACTAAAGGTCCTATAGATTGCTACTTCCCAAAGAAGCCGGAAGCAAAGGTTGGTGGAAAAGATGTACAAAAAATTGCTAAAGACATTTTGAGAGATCGTGCAGTTAGAGCTTTTGCACAAGACACTTTTGGAGACTTTATTGAGGTCGTTGGTCAATACGGACCTGGGATGAAGCCTCCCACTTATCATGAAATAAGAGGTTCTTATCTAAATAAGGAAGTGGAGGAGACTAATAAAATTGTTGAGGAGCATAAAGTGGTGTGGAACAAGTATGGCTGCTCCATTATGATGGATAAGTGGACAGCAAGAACGAGCAAAATGATTATTAATGTGTTGGTGAATTCTCCCCGGGGAAGTTAGTTTCTTGAGTCCATTGATGCTAGCGACTCATCCACCGATCACATCAAAATGTTCACCTTGTTTCAGAACATTATCTAAAAGATTGGCCCGAGCAAAGTTGTTCAAGTGGTCACTGATACTGCAAGTGAAAATGTGAAAGCGGGTGGCATGATTGAAGGAGCATAATACAAGAATGTTTATTGGACTCCATGTACGGCTCATTGTATCAACTTGATGTTCGGGGACACTTTCAAGGAAAAACCCTTCTCTACAGTTTTTGGCCAGGGCGTTAGGGAACATTCTTATATTTCTCAACGGCCTTTGTTATTGAATATGATGAGAAGATTCACCATGCAAAAAAATTTGGTGAAACCGGGCAAGACAAGGTTCGCCACTGCTTTCTTGACTTTGCATAGTATCCACTTGCAAAAAGGCAATTTGAGAAAGTTGTTCACTTCAGAGGAATGGAGCAAGAGTAAATTTGCAAAGGAAAGTGCGGGGAAAGAGGTTGCACGCATTATTCTTTCTTATTCTTTTTGGAATAATGTCCTTCATGCTCTTAAAATTGGTGACCCTTTGGTTAAAGTACTCGGTTTGGTGGATGGGGAGCAAAAACCACCAATAGGCTACCTCTATGAAGCTATGGATAGGGCCAAGGAGGCTATTCAAGCATCATTCACTAATGAGCAGAAATATGCAAAGGTCTTTCAGATCATTGATGCAAGATGGAATGAGCAACTTCATAGACCTTTGCATGCAGCTGGACTTATTCTGAACCCGTCACTCTTTTATGATCAGTATGAGAATAATTCATTGGCTAAAGAAGTGTGGACAGGATTCCATCAGGTTGTTATCAAGTTGACCCCAGATGAAGACTTGCAAGAAAAAATATCAGATCAGGTTGCTACTTACAAGGCAGCTAAAGGACTTTTTAAGCTCCGACTTGCAATTAAACAAAGAAAGACTAAGTCGCCAGGTGACCAAGTATTTCTATATTTTATAGCTCTAACTTCAATTTATTTTTTATACTTATTAACTCTTGAACATTTTTTTTGACTTCTATAGTTGAGTGGTGGGACCAATATGGTGTAGAGACTCCGGATTTACAGACTTTCGCCATCAAAGTTCTAAGTTTAACTTGTAGCTCATCCGGATGTGAAAGGAACTGGAGTGTTTTTGAACACGTGAGAAATAAAAAGAATTATTTCGTGTTTTGAGATAAAGTAAATTATATCTCAATTGTCCAAACTCCTACTAATTAGTTGACGCATCTTGTTTGCAGATTCATACAAAGAAGAGGAATCGACTAACCTTGAAGCGCCTCCATAATCTTGTGTTCATAAAATACAATAGAGCATTGAGGCGTCGCTACAACCACCGCAATATAATTGATCCAATTCTTTTGGACAATATTGATGAGGCTAATAAGTGGCTAATCGGAGTCCCCGAAAATTGTGAAGATCGAAGAAGTATTTGAAGGCGACTCTGATTTCACTTGGGGTGATGCTGCGGTTGGTAGTGGAGTTGGGGAGAATCCTTATGGTTTAAGGAGATATACTCCAAGTTCAAGCTCTATTAGGAAGGGAAAAAGTGTGGCTACTACAAGTCGATCCCTATCCCTAATTGATGAAGATGAAAGTGATCATGAAGAGGAGGGGAAGAAGAAGAAGACGAGCAATATGAAGATAATAGAGGAATTCAAGATTTTGACAATCTAAGTGTCAAAAAAACCGACCGCTTCCTCGCTTTAAGCGAAGCGGAGCGCTGGGTGGGTCGCAACCCCAACAAAAAGCGGCTCAGGTGGTAAAAAGCGACCGCTTCTACCAAAAAAGCGAGAAGCGGTGAAGCGGTAGGAAGCGGAAGAAGCGAGCGCTTCTGGAAATAAAAGCTCAAACGAGTCTTTTTCAATTAAAAGACCCAAATCGAGTGAGTCTTCTGTTTTAGTCATTCTTCATCAACAACCTAGGGTTATAAACCAGCCTTTTCTTCCTCAAAAAACCAGCGATTTCTTCCTCAAAAAGCAACGATTTGTTCAAGCAAACTAGGGTTCTTCTTCTTCTTCTTCAACATTACAACAAGTCAACAGCAGCTTCCAAGTTTCAACAGGTATGTTTTTATTTTCATTCTTGTTCTTCTTCTTTTTCTTCGTCTTTTTCTTTTTCTTTCTAAACGTCCAAAAAGCGCCGAAATGCCGGCGAATTTTTTTCAGGGCCCCGTTTCTGCCCAGATTCTGCGCAATTTCTGCCAAATTATATATTTTTTATTCTTAGTTCTTATTGCCTTTCTTGTGTGTTATGTAGTTGATATTTTAATGGCGCCAAAAGAAGATAGGAAAGACCCGACTTGGGCTTACTCGGCAAGAGTTAGCGAGACCAACAAGATGGCCATTAGATGTCTTTTTTGTGATAAGATTACAAATGGAGGAATTTATCGTCAAAAAGTGCATCCAATCAGTGGTGATCCAAATGTCGCATTTTGTCCTAAAGTTCCGGGGCATGTGAAGGAAGAATTGAAAGCATACCTTCAAAAAAAGAAAGAGTTAAAGACTCAAATGATGCATGAACAAGAACTTTATAATCTTGATGATGATGATGAAACAGAAGAAGGTGACGATGCTTCATTGCTTCCACCAAAATCACAAAAGCGGGGAAGGATGCTTCCACCAATGTCTTCTAGTTGTGGATCTACTGGCAAGACCAAAGGTCCTATGGATTGTTACTTCCCGCAAAAATCTGGAGATAAGGGAGGAAAAAGTGGTAATTCTCAAGTTGATGCAAAAGCGATTTTGAGGGACCGTGCAGTTACCTGCTTTGCCCGGTGGATGTATGATGCAGGTCTTCCTTTTAATTGTGTTAATTATACTGACACTTTTGCTGCTTTTATTGAGGCCGTAGGCCAATATGGCCCAGGAATGAAGCCTCCAACTTATTATGAAGTTAGAGGGCCATATCTAAAAAAAGAGGTGGCAGAGGTGAACAAAATCGTGGAGGAGCACAAAGTAGAATGGGACAAGTTTGGTTGTTCCATTATGATGGATAAGTGGACCGCGAGAAATGGAAAAATGATCATCAATATCTTGGTGAATTCTCCTGAGGGAAGCCTGTTTCTTGAGTCCGTTGATGCAAGCGACTCTTCAACTGATTCAACCAAAATGTACTCCTTGTTCAAGAGTACAATAGACTCTATTGGAGCAGAAAATGTTGTTCAAGTTGTCACGGACAACGCCAGTGCAAATGTTAAAGCTGGTGATATGATGTCTGCTTGCTACCCGCATATCTATTGGACTCCGTGTGCAGCACATTCTGTTAATTTGATCTTTGGTGATATTTTCAAGGAAAGACCCTTCAGTAATGTCTTTAATCAGGCAATTAGAGAGCATTCCTATATTGTTCAAAGGCCTTTGTTATTGAACATGATGAAGAGATTCACTAAACAAAGAAGCTTGGTGAAACCTGCAAAGACAAGATTTGCTACTGCATTCTTGACTTTGGCTAGGATGTATGAGCAAAAAAGCAATTTGAAGAAGTTGTTTGTTTCAGAAGAGTACACTAGCAGTGCCCATGGAAGGGAAGCTCAAGGGAGAGAACTCTGCAGATATTATACTTTCTCCTTCATTCTGGAACAATGTTGTTCATGCATTGAAGATTGGTGGTCCTTTAGTTAAAGTTCGTTTGGTGAATGGGGAGCAAAGGCCACCAATGGGCTACTTGTACGAAGCAATTGATATGGCAAAGGAGGCTATTCAAGCCTTTTTTAGTGATCAAAGAAAATACAAAAGAGTCTTTGAGATCATAGATAAAAGGTGGGATAGTAAGATTCATAGACCTTTGCATGCAACTGGACTTGTTTTGAACCTGAAAACAATGAAGAGAGGATTCTAGGAGATGAACCTTTGTGGAATGGATACTATGGATGCATTGAGAAGTTGATACCTGAAGAATCCGTGCAAGATAAACTCATAGAGCAATTTAGTATTTATAGGAATGCCGAGAACCTTTTTGGAAAAAACATGGCCATTAGACAAAGAAAGACAAAGTCACCAGGTGAGCGAGTGCTTATATGTTGTTTTATCGTTAATAAGTTATTTCTTTATTAATATTATGTTTTGAAAATTTGTTCTACTTCTACAGTTGAATGGTGGAAGCAATTTGGTCATTCTACTCCAGATTTACAAAAGTTTGCCATCAAGGTTCTAAGTCTAACATGTAGCTCATCCGGGTGTGAAAGGAATTGGAGCGTGTTTTAGCATGTCAGAACTAATAAGAAAGATTTAGTATATTGAGATAATTAAATTATATCTCAATTGTCCTAATCTTACTAATTACTTATTATTGGCAGACTCATACCAAAAGAGGAACAAACTAACCTTGAAGCGTCTCAATGATCTAGTCTTCATTAAGTACAATAGAACATTGAGGCGTCGTTACAACGCTCGCAATGTAATTGATCCAATTAGTTTGGACAACATCGATGATGCTAATGAATGGCTAACTGGAGTCCCGGAAGATCATGCAGATGAAGAAGTATTTGAGGATACTTCTGATATCACTTGGGGTGATGTTGCGGAGACGCGTGGAATTGGGGAGAGGATTTATGGTTTGAGGGGGAGTACCTCAACTTCAAGTTCACAGAGGAAGGGAAAACAGGCAGCTACTTTGTCCCTAGTTG
>NC_031989.1:81063280-81065907 GCF_001879085.1 Nicotiana attenuata
TATCGAGCTAATGTGCTCAACTGAGTTGTGGTAGCACGGGAAGGTGCATGAGGTGCTAAACAGTGATTTCAGACTACTCCAGTGTAGTTCTCAGCACGTTCGAGGACGAACGTATGTTTAAGTGGGAGAGAATGTAACGACCCGATAGGTCGTCTTGAGCCCTAGGGCGTCGTTCAGCAGTCTGAGGCCATGAGCAGCTTCATTTCAGGTATTGTGACTTGTTAGCATGGTCGGAATTTAAATTCAGGAAGATCGGAGTTAAATTTAAATGAAAATTCTCATTTGAGAAGCTTAAAGTTGAAAGAATGAACTAGGACTGGAATTTTGAGTAAACGACCTCGGAATCAGGATCTGAAGGTTCCAGCAGGTTCGTATGATGATATCGGACTTGGGCGTATGCCCAGTTCGGGTTTTGGATAACCCGGGAGCGTTTTGGCGCCTATTGTGGAAGTTAGCATTTTAGAAGAAATTTCATAAGTTTAGCTTGAAGAGCATTTCGGTGTTATCGATGTCCGTTTGGGATTCCGAGACTGTGAATAGCTCCGTATGGTGATTCTGGATTTGGGGGCGCGATCGGAAGTGAATTCGGAGGTCCGTAGGTCATTTTGGAGCCATTTGGCTAAAGATAGAAATTTGAAGGTTTTTGAGAAGTTTGACCGGAGGTTGACTTTTTGGTATCCGGGTCGGAATCCAATTCCGGAAGTTGGAGTAGGTCCGTAATGTCAAATATGACTTGTGTGCAAAATTTGAGGTTAATCGGACATGATTCGATAGGTTTAAACATCCGAAGTAGAAGTTGAAAAGTTCAAAGTTCATAAAGCTTGAATTGGAGTGTAATTCATGATTTTAGCGTTGTTTGATACGACTTGAAGCCTCGAGCAAGTCCGTAATGTATTTTGGGATTGGTTGGTAGGTTTGGTTGAGGTCCCGGGGGCCTCGGGTGGATTCCGGGTGGTTAACGGATCGAAATTGGAATTTGGAAGAAAGTTGAAGGCATTTGGTTGCTGGTATTTTCGCTTCTGCGGAGCCGCAGATGCGGTTTTTGGTCCAAACCTTGAGGACCGCAGATGCGGTCTAAATTTCGCAGAAGCGGAACCACATCTGCGGAAGGGGCATCGCAGAAGCGGAAGAGAGGGCCTTGGGGAAGGACCACAGATGTGGTCAAGGCTCCGCAAAAGCGGAACCGCATCTGCGGTGGTATGGTCGCAGAAGCGAAAAGGGGGCTAAGCCAGGGAAGCCGCAGAAGCGGCCTACTGTCCGCAAAAGCGGAGCCGCATAAGCGGCTATAATTCCGCAAAAGCGGAAATGTCTGGAGGCAGAAGCTTGTTTTAAATCGCGATTGGGAGTTCATTTCTCTCATTTTTCATGGCTTGGGGCGATTGTTGGGGAGCTTCAAAGAGGGATTTTCGTCAACAATGTTAAGGTAAGTTATTTCTACCTATTATGAGTTAAATACTTTAATAATGTATGGATTTTAGTATGAAAAGGGGTAGAAAATTGAGGGTTAGAGGAAGACCTAGAAATATTGTGTTCTTGGAATTTAGCCACGATTTTTGGGTATGGAATTAAGAGAAAATTATATATTTGAGTTCCTAAGGTCATGGGTAAACCTTATCTTCAAAAAAATTTTGGATTCCGGGCACGCGGGCCCGAGGGCGTTTTGGTCAACTTTTTGATCGGGGTTAGGAATTGTTATAAATTGGTTGTAATGAATACCTTAGCATATATTAATGGATTTGTATCGCCATTGGCTAGTTTTGGAGCTTTGGGCGTCGGTTCGAGCCTTCGGAAGAAAGTAGAATGCCGGTTTTAAGTCTTCGGAGCGAGGTGAGTCTCCTTTCTAATCTTGTGAGGGGGAATTTACCCCATAGGTGAAGTAATTGATTATGTGCTCCTATTTGTGGGTGCTACGTACGCACGAGGTGACGAGGATCCGTGCGTAGCTATTATTATACTATTGTCCGGGTAGTTAGGGCCCAAAAGCATGTTGTACGTGGATTAATTGTGAATCCCATGGATAGCCTGAATTGTTTAAAAATCACATTGAATCAGTAAGTAGATTTCTAAAAGGATTAAACTTCATTTCTTATATCGTTAAAGGGGAATTGGTTTTATTTGAATAAATATTCCCCGATAAGTTCTTATTTGACTGATCGAGCATGTATTTTATGTGTGCATGTGTCGCATGGATGTTTCGCGAGCAGGATATGTGTTTATTATGGAACGGGCCGAACGCCTCGGTGAGAATAGACGCATCTATGGTTCGTACCGCTCGACCCTCGGCAGTGCACAAATTTATATTCCTGTTGGAGCGGGCCATCGACCTCGGCATGATTTGCGCATGTCTGTCTGTTACTTGAAAAATTGTAAATGTGGAATTGGCCCTACGTGGCTTGATATAAACTGATAAGATAATAAAGAACAGACTTTGGAAGCCCTTGATTTATGTTGAAGGTGTTTACCTGTTTTTCTGGCTTCATAATCAGAACTTTTATATAAATCCATGATTATTCTCGCACTTATAGAATATTGCTAATTGACCTCTAGTGAGTGTCGGAGTTGGCCACCTCGTCTCTACCCCTTCGGGATTAGGCGGGATACTCACTGAGTACACGTTGATTACGTAC
>NC_031989.1:81076808-81127728 GCF_001879085.1 Nicotiana attenuata
AGGTCCGATATACCTAGGGCTCAACTTGACCCTTTTTCCAACCTCATCACACCCTTCATGGGTGAAACCCGGAGAGAGACTTTCTCTCCAACCATGAATGAAAATCTTCTATCTAGATTCGACTGTACGAAGCTGATCCTGGATCATATTGACCTTCTCCAAAGCATCTCGAACCAAATCTGTGCCTAATAGCTTAGCCTCTCCCAGCTTAAACCACCCAACTAGAGAATGACACCGTCTCTCATATAGAGCCTCATAAGGAGCCATCTGAATGCTCGATTGATAGCTGTTGTTGTCGGCAAAATTCACAAGTGGCAATTACTGATCCCAAGCACCCCCAAAATCCATAACACAAGCGCAAAGAATATCCTCCAATATCTGAGTAGTGTGCTCAGATTATCCGTGCGTTTGAGGGTGAAATGTTGTACTCAACTCAACTTGCGTGCCTAGCTCACGCTATACAGCTCTCTAGAAACGCGATGTGAACTGCGTACCCTGATTAGAGATGATGGATACCAGCACGCCATGATGTCGGACAATCTCGCGAATGTAGACCTGCCAGCTACTCTGAAGAATAGGTAGTCACTACCAGAATAAAATGAGTCGACTTGGTCAACCTATCCACAATCACCCATACCGTGTCAAATTTGTTCTGAGTCCATGGGAGCCAATCAACAAAGTCCATGGTGACGCCCTCCCATGTCCACTCGGGAATCTCAAGTCACTGAAGCAAACCACCCGACCGCCGATGCTCATACTTCACCTTCTAACAATTTAGGCACCAAGCTACATACTCCACTATGTCTTTCTTCATCCTCCTCCACCAATAGTGCTGCCTCAAATCCTGGTACATCTCAGTGGCACCCGGATGAATGGAGTGCCGCGAATTGTGGTCTTCCTAAAGAATCAACTCACCCAACGCCATATTGGGCACACATAATCGGCCCTGCATCCGCAATAAACTGTCATATCCGATAGTAACCTCCTTGGCATCGCCATGCTGAATCGTGTCCTTGAGGACAAGCAAATGGGGGTCATCATACTGACGCTCTTTGATAAAATCTTATAGAGAAGACCGAGAAACCACACAGCCAAGAACTCGACTGGGCTCTGATACATCCAATCTAAAAAATTGGTTGGCTAAGGCCTGAAGATCCAATGCTAATGGCCTCTTGGCTACCAGTAGATATGCTAAACTATCCAAACTCTCTGCCTTTCGATTCAAGGCATCAGCCACCAAATTGGCCTTCCTGGATGATATAGAATGGTGATATCATAATCCTTAAGCATTTCTAACCACCTCCGCTACTGCAAGTTAAGATCTTTTTGTTTGAACAGATATTTTAGACTCTGGTGCTTGGTAAAGACCTCACAAGGAACACCGTACAAATAATGCCACCAGATCATCAATGCACAAACAATTGCTGTCAACTCCATGTCGTGGACCTAATAATTCTTCTCATGGGTCTTCGGTTGTCGATATGCATAGAAAATCACCCTACCGTCTTGCATCAACACTGCGCGAACAATCGCTGCTAGATCATCAATGCCACCAGATCATCAATGCACGAACAATTCCACCAGATCATCAATGCCACAAGGAACACCGTACGATCAATGCCACCAGATCATCAATGCACGAACAATCGCTGTCAACTCCATGTCGTGGACCTAATAATTCTTCTCATGGGTCTTCAGTTGTCGATATGCATTGACAATCACCCTACCGTCTTGCATCAACACTGCGCCAAAGAAAACTCGTAATGCATCACAACACACAATATAGGACCCCAAGCCTGTAGGCAACACTATCACTGGGGCTGTAGTCAAAGCAGTCTTGAGCTTCTAAAAGCTTGCCTCACACTCCTCGGACCATCTGAAAAGAGCGCCATTCTAGGTCAATTTGGTCATAGGTGCAGCTATAGATGAGAAACCCTCTACGAAACAACGATAATACCTGGCCAAACCAAGGAAACTCCGTATCTTAGTAGCTGAAGACGGTATGGGCCAAATATGTATTGCTTCAATCTTTTTCAGATCTACCTTGACCCCTTCCTCAACACCACATGACCCAAAAACGCCACTGAATCAAGTAAGAATTCACACTTTAAGATTTTTGCATAAACCTCTTCTCTCTCAAGGTCTAGAGCACGATTCTCAAGTGCTCTTCATGATCTTCCCGACTACGGAAGTACACCAAGATGTCGCCAATAAACATAATGACTAATGAATCAAGATAAGACTGGAACACACTGTTGATCATGTGCATCAATGCTTCTAGGGCATTGGTCAGCCCAAATGACATCACAAGGAACTCAACTGACCATACCGAGTCTTGAA
This sequence comes from Nicotiana attenuata, assembly GCF_001879085.1. NCBI lineage: Eukaryota > Viridiplantae > Streptophyta > Magnoliopsida > Solanales > Solanaceae > Nicotiana > Nicotiana attenuata. The sequence goes on from NC_031989.1 coordinate 81,079,149, forward strand.
GGCAGCCTTCGGAATATCTGGATCTCGAATCTTCAGCTAATGACAACCTGGCTGCAAATCAATCTTTGAGAACACTCTGGCACTCTGTAGCTGATCAAATAAGTCATCAATGTGTGGCGATGGATATATGTTCTTAATGAAACCTTGTAAATATGCCGATAATCAATATAGATGCGCATAGAACCATCCCTTTTCTTCACAAACAATATCGGAGCACCCCCAAGGAGACACACTAGGCCGAATGAATCCCTTATCAATAAACTCTTGCAACTGCTCCTTTAACTCCTTCAGCTCCGTGGGGCCATACAATATGGTGTAATAGAAATGGGCTAAGTGCCCGACAACAAGTCAATACCAAAATTGATATCCCTGTTGGGCGGCATGCCCGGAAGATCCGCTGAAAATACATCTGCAAAGTCTCTCACTATCGGAACTGACTCAACAGTAGAAGTATCAGCACTGACATCTCTCACAAAGACTAGATAAGCATCACACCCCTTCTCGACCATCCGCTGAGCCTTTAGAAATGACACAACCCCGCTAGGAAAATAATCCAACACACCCCTCCACTTTAATTGTGGTAAACCTAGCATAGCCAGCATCACAGTCTTGGCGTGAAAATCTAGAATAGTATCATAGGGAGACAATTAATCCATGCCCAAGATAACATTAAAGTCTACCATACTAAGTAACAATAGGTGTACTCTAGTCTCAAAACCACCAATAATACCTAAACATGACCGATACATATGGTCCACAACATTAGAATCTTCCACAAGCATGGACACATAAATATGAGAACTCAAAGAATCATGAGATACATCCAAATACGGAGCAAAGTTATATGACACATACGGATAAGTGGATCCCAGATCAAATAAGACTGATGCATCTCTGTAGCAAACCGAAACCATACCTGTAATGATTGAGTCAGAAGAAACTACGTGCTTCCTACCTGGAAAAGCATAGAATCTAGCTTGGTCCCCTCTCTAGGGTGACCTCTGCCCGCCCGTCCCCCACTCCTAGCTGGTTGTGCGGGAGGAGCGGTAACTGGGGCAGCAATCATGGCCTGAGAAGTCTGCAGACCTGACTAAATCCGTGGACCCTGAGTATTCTGTGAAGGTGCACCCCTCTTGTGTCTGGGCCAGTCTCTAACCATGTGGCAGGTTTCACCATAATCAAAACAAGCTCTCGGTAGGCGTAGCTACTGGGATTGGCTCAACCCTGGTCGGCTGGATCGATCGCAAAGGCACCCCATGCAGGAAGTGCACTAGAAAGTGGCTAAGCAAAGTGTGCAACTTGAGACCTCAGAACAACCGGAGCACCACTAGAAGCTAGAAGTTCTAAATGAACTGGACGACTCATATAGCCTCTACCATGACGGGTTGTAGCTGCAGCGTGACCACTACTAAATCCTCCAGTACCTCGAGGCCTCTTAGGCTCCCTATCATCTCTCTCAAGGCCCTGCATACCCTCCAACATCCGAGCACATCTCTAACACATGCTAATATAGGGTATCTATCTCCAATTCTCCAGCCATGTTGAACCTAATACCGTAGTTGAGCCGATAAATAAACGGACGCACTCTCTGACTGTGGAAACCAAAGATAATGCATGTCTGGACAAATCACTAAATCGGACAACATACTCCGACACTTGTCATAGTACCCTGGTGCAGCTTCTCAAACTCTTCGCACCATGTATCCTGAAGGGTCTGAGGAACAAACTCTCTCAAGAATAACTCTGAAACCGAGTCTATGTAGGTGAAGCTTCCTCGGCTGGGCTACCTTCCTCGTACACTCGCAACCACTGATATGCCACTCCGAACAGCTGGAAAGTAGTAAAAGCAATCCTACTCGTCTCCACAATACCCATGGTGCGAAAAATATGGTGGCACTCCTCAAGAAAACCATGTGCATCCTCTAAAGCTAAACCACTGAAAGTAGGAGGCTGATACTTATTAAACCTCTTGAGCCTAAGCTACTCCTCCTCAGATGTTGTTTCCCTAACCACGGCTTGAACTAGAGCAATAGGCTGTACCGGTATAACCTTTAGGACCTGGTCAACTTGGACTCGCTGCTCTGGAGTACGGGTCGCAGGAGTCTGAGCTCCTCCCCCGGCCTGAGATGTGGCTGGTGCAAGTGGAATCAACCCGCTTAAGATAAGGTACTGAACATGCTCAAGAACTATGCGAGGGTCTCCTGAAGTGCTGGGGTGGCAACAAGCACCTCGGGTTCCCGTCCCTTAACTGGAGCTACTGGTTGCAGCTCGGGCATGTGCTCTGGCCGTATGATCTCATCCAAGTACCTCTATTTGAGGTTATGAAACGGTCGATGCAATAGTAATACCCAACAAAGGAGTCGGAGTCGATTTTCCACAGGGAGTTATGAATGGGACTTAGTAGTATATACTTTAGCGAATGAGCTTGAATTATCTCAAATTGCACCTCCACAAAATTGGGTTGTTTCTAAGTCTAAGTTAAACTAAGATTATCAACTAAGAATAAGAACTAGGAAATTGATTTTGCTGTTTTTTAAATGATATAAAAAGCCTAGGGCTATGACCTTTACCTAGGTTTGCCTAACGGATTGTAAACCTTAAAGCTTGTTATATTGGTTGGGGTGTATTATAGCTATCAAAACTCAAGTACCCACTCAATACCTCTCGATAAGAGAGTGGTTTTTCCCAATTTGGCTTTCTCAAGTCCAAATTGGTATTGAACAAAACGGTTGATATAAAGCTCAAGTCGGGTTTTACTATGTCTAGATTCAACCCTTTAATTGGGACTATCAATCTCTTGATTTACCCCAATTTCTTGTTAGCCAAGTTTTCCTAGACTAAGTCTCTCTTTTTCAAGTAGAGACCAAGTCAAATAGGAATGAACTAATGTTTGCAACCATTAATTCTACAATTAAAAGCAAGAACAAGGCTAAATAATAAACACCCAACCATAAACAAGCAATAAATCAAACACCCACTAAGTTTACCCTCTAGGGTTGGGTCTCAACCCTAGTGAAAATCTAGCTACTCTTTCTCTCATTTTCTGCGGTCCGCACATTTCTGAGTGCGGCCGCTCATGGCTCTTCTGCGAACCGCACAAATGCCACTGTGGCCGCATAACTGATCTTCTGCGGCCGCACAATAATTGTGCGGTCCGCACTTACTTTGAACTCGATATGCAAACTCTCTGAACTTTTGTGCTTGCTTAGCTTCTGCGGCCGCAGATTTCTTGTGCGGACCGCACTTTACACTTGTCTCTAATAAGCTTGTCTTCACAATCTGCGGCCGCAGATGATATTCTGCGGTCAGCACTTTGAGCTTCTGTGCTTGTTTTTGTCCTTGAGTTCAGATCACTCCTTCTTGAGTTGGATTTCATCTTAGTGGCTCATTTTCCAATACTCCTGCAATTAAGCATATTTCATCAGTTTTGGGAAACACAATTAAACGCTTTTGGACTAAAACGAAAGCTAAAAGGAGCTAATAAGTAGTCAAAATCCCCACTTATCAACTCCCCGACACTTAAGCTTTTGCTTGTCCTCAAGCAAATAAGGTAATTCCCACCTCCACAAGTTGAGAGCTATTCCAACTAATCTAAGATGCATCAACTACACATCAATTGGGACCAACAATTACACACAGCACTTACAAATTATCAGCAAGGCAACGATTTGTACTTTTAAGCACAAATAGGTCTAGTATGACACTTGAGCATCAAGAGTTGACTTTATTCATCAAGGAAGCTCGCTCTTTTATATAGGTCATTGTGGATCCCAAAATCCTCCCCCTCTACTCTCCGTTACCATATCCCACTTAAGAATTTAGCACTCAATTCAAAGATTTGTGAAAAGTTCGCTCATCTCTCTAAAAAGAATGTCACAAGTCCAGCTCTAAGTACCATATGCTTGCCCCTCATGTAGATCACCACTAATGTAAGTTCACTCGGCTTGAAATCATGGAGGGTTATTCCGGAATGCAATGAAATCTTTTGGACTAAGGTTGGGTATGTTGAAATGGAACGGGTTCATCTTTCCTTAAGCACACTATTTTCTCTTTTCGGCTCATGTTTCGCCAACTCTTTGAGGCATTTTCTTTTTCCTTAGGGCAACTAGATAGACTTAACATCACTCTTTCTTGGTCATGATATTCATTTTCTCCTTCTTTGTTTTCTCCATGCTTTACATTGTTACTTTTCTTTGAATCCCTTCAACTCTTCAACTTATTTACTTTATTTCATATTTTTTGAATTTTTCTTTTTGTTCTTTCTTTCTTTTTCTTTGCCTTTCCTTTTCTTCAGTTCTTTTCTCTTTTTGTGCCTTGATACCCTTTTTCAAACTCCTCGTCTCTCTCCTAAACTTATGTTTTAGCCAATTGTTTCTCAAGAGTTTTAAGAAAAGATAGGTGCCAAGAGAGGGTCACTACAAAACGGGTAAATGGTTGTAACACGGTTATCAAATGAGAAAGGTTTTAGGCTAAAATAGGTTGACTAGGGATAACACATTGGTAGGACATAGAAAATTTCAAGCGGGTCAAGGAGAGCCTACAATCACTTCTCAAGCCAAGCAAGACTTAAAATTTCGCCTAGAAACACATTCGGGGCAAGTTCTAGACCATTCATATAGGTACTTGGACGTGCAACAAAAACATCTCACCTCTCACACAGCTGGATTTTTAAAGAGGATAGAGTCGAGGACCTACAACAACCACATTCAAGATTGAATGTCACTAATGGTTCGACTAAACCGCTCGATGATTGCTTAAGTCAACACAAGAGTCAGAAAGTCACTAACTAGAGCTATTTCTTTCCAAGAACTTATTTTTAATCATAAGCATGTAGTTAAGTGTGTTGGTACCAAGTGAAGCATGTTTGACTCTTTCAGTCCGACTCAATTAGATATTTTTATTCATTATTACTACTATTCTTACCTAAACACCAAAAACGGACTCAATCCCTTAAGAAGGTTGTCACGCCATCCACCGTTGAAAAGGTCACCTGGTTCACACAAAAACTACCTTTGGAAAGAACTGTGGCATTAAGAAAACCAAAGGCTTATTCTCCACTTATACATGAAAAGAAACTACTAGATTAAAAGAAACTATTAGTGTAAATAAGAATCTATTAAATTAAACATTGACTACTAAGAAAATAAAATAAAGAAGCTACAAAGCAAGCTACTGAAAGCATAAATGAATATACAAAATGAGATAGGAGAAGAGAAAATATATACATCAATAGAGAGAGAGAGAAGAATATTTACATAATAAAAAGAAAAAGGAAAATGTTATCAGTTATTACAAACCAAATGTCAAATCATCCAAATATCAAATAAACTCCATAACCCCCCCCCCCACACCCGGATAAAAGTAAGCATTGTCCCCAATGCTTAACAAAATAGGAATAAGGAAGGGTGAGTAAAGAGGACTCCCTATGTGGCCTTGGACATCTATGTGTCCATAGCAGCGTCACCGCTCTAAGCCTCCTCTAACTGGATCTCATCATCCTCGGCTCTGGGAGTGCCTAGGTTGGCGAACATGTATCACACTGCCTCAGCAGTGTCGGCAGCCATGTCTGGCTCCTCAAACTAGCCAACTGGTGCCACTGGTGCTGATGGTGCTGCTGGGTCTACTGGTGCTGCTGGATATGTCTCCATCAACATATCAAATGGAAGGTCTCCAACGGCTGCTATCTTGGTGACCTCTCTCCTCAATCTATGTACCGATTTCTTGGATGCCTGGGATTTTTTCATCTTCTTTACCTGCTTCCCAAGCTCCTCAATTATTCATCCGTGTGCCACCAAAGTGTTCATGATGGTCTGCTGGTTCCCCAAAATCTTCTTCAATGTGTCCTCCACTATTGGAGGAATCTGGGGTGCCTAGGTAGATGTCTGTGTTGTAACAGCACTATAAGTCAGACAGCTTTGCAGTAGCTGTCTACATCTAGTTATTGAGGCTCGCCAGTGTCTGGGAGACTCGTAGCGCAGATAGTGGATGAACAATCATAGGCACCGGCCTCAAAGTCGAAGTGGAGAGAACTGATGCTGAAGGCCCTAAAGATGGAGGTGGAGGCATGGCAGCTGTACTGGTAGAAGGCCCTGCTGCAATGGAAGGCATGTCAGTTGAATCTGCAGCTACCACCGAAGGCTCATCAGACTGGCCTACGGTAATAGTCGGCGAACCCTTATTCTTTGGGTTCCTCAGGTCCATTAGAGAATAACAAGTGAAGGGCTTCTTTGCCCGAACCTTTGTGTCAAAACTCTTCGACTCCACCCCTGCATTCGTAAGGTACTTTGTGATAGTGTTGGGATACGGGTAGGAGCTGTCACATTGCCTGCCAACCAAAGACATGTTGGCCGACATCACGTAACCCACATTGATTGGGTACCCGGCCATGATAGAAGCGACTAGCACTGCCCGCGGGATTGGGAGATTTGTTTCATTTTGGCAAGGGTCTAGTTTGCTACACATAAATATCTTCCATCCTTTTGCCTCAAAATTGAGGGTGTTCTGCTAAATAGGAACCCCTACTGTGATCCATGGTGGTGGTGGTCCCGGAGCTGCTAGAATCTCAGCTAGCCATGGGCGAGCTGCATCACCCAGTGCGAACTTCTCCAGGCATTGCACATGCTCCACATCCTCAAACCCTAAATATGCGTTTAGGGTGCTCAGATCGAACCTCACTTTCGTCACCTTGGTCCCCTTCTTTATATGCTCCACATTGGCGTAAAATTCGTAGACCAGGTGCTCTTTGGCATCCACCACACTTTGAGTGAACCATGTCCACCCCTTCCGCTCCCAAAATTGTCTTGACACCGCCGAGTTGCATTTATCCATATCTTTCAATAAAAACTGATGCTCAAGAGTGAGTGATCTCGACGGCCACCACTCTCAGAAACTATTGAATGCAGTCAGGCTGACGAACCTATCTTCCCAAATTTCCTTCATCATCGACCTCTCAAGGCCGGCAACTCAGGTATCACCCCCTCGGTCATCATTCGGGATATGATCCACATCTACTATAGTAGTTGGTGCATGGGGGCATGTGTAGATGAGGGCTCTGAATCCTGACTGTCACCTTCTGAACCCTCGAAAGTGCTCTCTGAGGTGGAAGGTTTATCTCGGAGTTGAAATCTCCCCTGAAGCTGTTGTGGCTGTGATTGAACATCAGGCTGCTCTTGCATAGAGTTTCCCTCCAATGCTTCCCTAGACGGCACATATGAACTTGATTCAGCGGGCTCTGTAGCTCTACCTCTACTGGCTGTCGCCTTTTTAGATATAGCTCTTTGTAAGGCGAGTAATAAGGTATTCTTGCCTCAGCCTCGGGAGGGTTTACTCCTCCTCTTTGATGTATCACCACGACCACATAACCTAACAATTTTCTACAATTAACAACAACAGGAGTCAGTTCTAATTCAAGTGCAGAATGGTAGACAGTTGCAGAACAAAATATTGTGCAGGGTGGGGAAGTGCGGTCCGCACAATTGCAAGTGCAGCCGCAGGTGGGGTTGCGCGGACCGCACAATTTAAAGGTGCGACCGCAGTGATGAAACTGCGGTCTGCACAATTTTGAGAACAACCGCACATCTGAAGTGTGGTCCGTACAATGGGTACCTCAAAAATGGCAACTCTCTGAAGATAGAGAATGCCTTGATTTGCAGCCGCACACACTTTTTTGTGGTCGCGATTGAATTTCTGTGGACTACACAATTTCAAGTGCGGTCCGTACAATCTTCTAAACCAAATGCCCTAAACTACACATCTGCGGACCGCACCATTCCTTGTGGGGCCGCACAATTCACAATTTAATCAGGCACAGTTCTTAGGGTTTCTATTTTACGCACAAATTGGACATGGTAGTAGAAATTAACCATGATAAGAAAATACCCATTCCCCTAAATAGCAACTAAGAGTTTATCCAACACAATCTACAACCCATATGGATATGAATTTGACAAATGGTCCAAAAATAACTAACAAATTATAAACTAAATTAAGAATATTGAAAAATTCTAGAGATGATTTGAGTATACCAGTGATAAGGTAGTGTTAAGGAAGGATCAAGGATGCAAAATTAAGTGGCAGATGAGTGACTCAGTTGTGTGCAATATTCTTGCCTTTGTTTTAATTTCTCATAATTTGAAAAGTTTCAACAGTAGAATGAGGTCTACTATTTATACTTAACAGGATTTGCTAAGGGCTCCAGAGACAAGTGCGGCCACAGAATTCCTTCTGCGGTCCGCACTCTGTTACCTATTGTGCAATTACCCTTTGTTGATTCGCGGTCCGCAGAATTACGTGTGCGGCAGCAGATTTTGGTGCGGACTGCAAATTTCCTTGTGCAACCGCACTTTGGCCATTTCTCTTATAAGAAAACTTCAGAGAGTGTGCAGTTTTTCATCTCAAGTTGTGCGGTCCGCACAAAAATTGTGCGACCGCAGTTCCTTTCTGTTGTGGCGTTCAAAATTGTGCGGTCCGCACAATACATATGCCATCTTCACTTTTTCCATACTTAGCCAATTTTTCTAAGCATAGTTCCTGTAAAGCACACTCATTCCTGCAACACACTTCAAAACTAGTTAGCACAAAATTAGACCTATCTAAAGAAGAAGAAAAAGAAAAAAAGAAAAAGAAACATGGGTTGCCTCCCAAGAAGCGCCTGATTTAACGTCCCAACATGATGTAGATTACCATCATTTGAAATGAATTACCGCCAAGACATGGCCATCACCAACTTTTCCCAGATAATGCTTCACCCGGTGACCATTGACTCTAAACACCTCATCATTTTTATTCTTCAAGTCCAATACACCAAAGGGTGTACCTACAACCTCAAACAGGCCACTTCATTTAGACTTTAACTTTTCGAGAAACATCTGTAACCGACAATTGAACAACAACACAATATCACCTTCTTTAAACTCTTTGTTCCGAATGTATTTGTTATGGAGGTATTTCATCTTCTCTTTGTATAAGGACGAACTTGTGCATGCATGGTACCGGAACTCATCCAACTCATTCAAATGTGCCACCCTTAAATTGGCGGTGACACCCCACTCAAGATTCAACTTCTTTAAAGCCCACACGGCTTTGTACTCAAGTTCCACCGAAAGATGACAAGCTTTTTTGAACACCAACCGGTATGGAGACATTCCGATCGGTGTTTTGTAAGCAGTCCTATAAGCCCATAAAGCATCATCAAGTTTCTTGGACCAATCCGTCCGGTTCGCATTCATTGGTTTGGACAAAATGCTCTTTATCTCCCGGTTGGAGACTTCCACTTGACCGCTTGCTTATGGAGGATAGGGGGTCGTGACTTTATGAGTGACACCATAATTGGTGAGTAAGGTGTCAAATGCTTTATTGCAAAAATGCGATCCCCCATCACTTATTATAGCACTTAGAGTAGCAAATCTTTCAAAAATATTCTTCTTCAAAAACAGCACACACTTCTCGCTTCATTTTTGGGTAAAGCAATGGCCTCAACCCATTTGGACACATAATCAACCGCAACCAAGATGTAGGTGTTTCCACAAGAACTCACAAAAGGACCCATGATGTCAATACCCCACACAACGAAAATATCAATCTCCAAAATGGTGGCGAGGGGCATTTCATTTTTCTTTGAGATTCCACCGGCCCTTTGACATTCATCACTACGCTTGACGAGATCACTTGCATCCTTGTAAAGAGTGGGCCAATAGAATCTGCAACTTAACACTTTGGCTGCCGTTCTTTCTCCACCATGATGACCACCATATGCTAAAGAATGAAAAGCCCCAAGAATTTCAACCCGTTCCTCCTCCGGTACACATCTTCTAATCACTCCATCCGTACAAATTCGAAGAAGGTATGGCTCATCCCAATAATAGTCTTGACAATCCCGTTTGAGCTTCTTTCTTTGGTTTGAAGAGAATTCATCTGGAATGATACCACTCACAAGAAAATTTGCTAGATCCGCGAACCGTGGCACCTCTTTCATTAAAATAGCCAAGAGTTGCTCATCGGGAAAGAGTCATTTATATTAAGTCCATCATACGGCCTCCCCTCCTCCTCCAAACGAGACAAGTGGTCTGCCACTTGGTTTTCACTACCTTTTCGATCTTGGATGTCTATATCAAACTCTTGCAATAAAAGTACCCATCTCATCAACCGGTCTTTGGAATCTTTCTTGCTCATAAAATAGCAAAGTGCCACATGATCCATATGGACAATTACTTTTTCACCCATCAAGTACGGGCGGAACTTCTCAATAGCAAACACGATGGCAAGAAGCTCTTTATCCGTAATGGTGTTGTTGACTTGGGCACTATTCATAATCTTACTTGCATAATAGACCAGAAGAAAAAATTTGTCGATGCGTTGCCCCAATATAGCTCCTACTGCTACATCACTTGAATCTCACATGATCACAAAAGGAACACTCCAATTTGGAGCGGTGATGATGGGAGTAGTAGTCAACTTGAGCTTTAGCAATTCAAAGGCTCTCATGCAATCATCATTGAAATGGAACTTAGCATATTTCTCCAAAAGCTTGCATGCGGGTTTTCCACTTTAGAGAAATCCTTGATGAAACACCGATAATATCCCGTGTGGCCTAAGAATCCGCACGCCTTTCACTGAAGTTGGAGGTGGAAGTTTAGAAATCACCTCAATATTTGCCTTATCGACTTCAATGCCATTCTTTGAGATCTTATGGCCAAGGACAATGCCTTCCTCAACCATGAAATGACATTTCTCCCAATTGAGCACCAAGTTTGTTTCTTCACATCTTGCCAACACTTTATCCAAGTTTGCTAGACAATCATCAAAAGAATTCCCGACCACCGAAAAGTCATCCATGAAGACTTCAAGTTAATCCTCCTCCTTGTCCATGAAGATCGCCATCATACACCTTTGAAAAGTCGTCGGTGCATTGCACAACCCAAATGGCATCCACGAGAAGGTGAAAGTACCATAAGGACATGTGAAAGTAGTTTTCTCTTGATCCTCCGGAGCAATAAGAATTTGATTATAGCCGGAATACCCATCAAGGAAACAATAGAAAGCATGGCCGGCCAATCAATCAAGCATTTGATCTAGTAAGGGAAGTGGAAAATGGTCCTTCCATGTGACTTTGTTGAGCTTACGGTAGTCCATACACACTCTCCACCCGGTCACCGTTCTTGTAGGAATAAACTCATTCTTATCATTGGTGACTACTGTCATGCCCCCTTTCTTTGGGATACATTAAACCGGAGAAGTCCACAAACTATCGAAAATGGGGTAAACAACCCCAGCATCCGACCACTTGATGATCTCCTTTTTGAAAACCTCTTGCATGGCTTTATTGAGTCTCCTTTGATGTTCTATAGATGGTTTGGCATCTTCCTCCAAGTTAATCTTATGCATGCAAAAAATGGGGCTTATCCACCGAATATCCGCCAATGTCCATCCAATAGCCTTCTTCCTCTTTGTAGCACCGCCAATATAGAATCCACCTGCACATTAGTCAAACAAGAGGAAAGAATAACCGGTAAAGTAGAGGAAGGGACAAGAAATTCATACCAAAGATGTGGAGGCAATGGCTTCAACTCCGATATGGGAGGCTCCTCAATTGAAGACTTTGTTGGAGGAGTGGTTCTATTTTCAAGATACAAGGACAATTTACGGGGCTCATAAGTGTACGACCCCATTCCTTGCAAAGGGTTCACACATTGCACGTAACCCTCCATGTATTCATCATCACATTTGAGCAAGACGGCCTCCAATGTATCATCAACATTCATCACAGCACTTGTTTCATCCACAATCACATCGGTCACCAAGTCCACGAAAGACCACACCTCGTTGCTATTGGGTTGCCTCGTAGACTTACACACATGGAAAACCATTTTTTCATCACCAACCCGGAAGGTAAGTTCTCCGGCTTCAAGATCAACTAGAGCCTTCCCCGTAGCAAGTAAAGGTCTCCCAAGAATAATTGGCACCTGATAGTCAACCTCACAATCAAGAATGACAAAATTCGCCGGAAGAATGAATTTATCAATGTTGAACCAACACGTCATCAATTACTCCCGACGGTCTTTTCATGGTACGATCGGCCATCTGTAATCTCATAGATGTGGGTCTTGGTTGCCCAATTCCCAAAGTCTTGAAAACCGAATAGGGCATCAAATTGATACTTGCCCCAATATCACAAAGAGCTTTAGTAAATTCGGCACTTCCAATGGTACAAGGAATTATGAAAGCGTCAAGATCTTCCAATTTAGGAGCCATTGAATGCACAGTTTCACTCACTTGATGAGTCATCTTTATATTTTCACAATTCATCGACCGCTTCCTTGTCACCAAATCCTTCATAAACTTAGCATATCCGGGCATTTGCTCCAAAGCTTCAACCAATGGCACATTGATTGATAGACTCTTTATCATGTCAATGAACTATTTGAATTGATTCTTGCCATTTTTCTTGGCAAGCCTTTCAGGATATGGAGGAAAGGCCTAGGAATTGGTGCCTTAGCCTTTTCCACTACCGGTTCTGGTATGTCAACAATGTGCTCCCTAGACGGGTTCACTTCCTCTTGAGTCTCTTCCACATTTTCATCAATATCAATCCGCATTTCATCATTTGTTGCACCACATTGTTCGGGATCTCATCTTCTTGTACCACTTGCTCATCATCCACAATTTTCCTTTGACTTGAGGTGGGTGCATCCCCACCTTTTCCACTCCTTGTAGTAATGGCCATGGCATGTCCCGTGTTGTTCCCACCCTTTGGTTTCACCACCGTGTCACTTGGTAGTGCCCCCATAGGACGAGTGTTTAGAGCTTGAGAGATTTGCCCTAATTGAACTTCCAAGTTGCGAATTGATGTGTTGTGTAAGGCTAGTTGGGCATCGGAGTCAACATTCTTCTCCATCATTTGTGTGAACATATTCTCAATTTGTCCCATCCCATTATTGGAAGAACTTGGACCGTGGGAAGGATAAGGAGGTGGGTTGCTCTATTGTTGATACATCGGGGGCCTTTGAAAGCCCGACCCCCGATTGCCTTGATTATTGTTCCACCCCCCTTGGTTGTTGCCTCCCTAATATCCTTGGTTGTTTCCACTCCAATTGCCTTGATTATTTCCACCATTCTAATTCCCTTGGTTGTTACCACCATTCCAATTACCTTGGTTGTTAGAATTCCAATTATCTTGATTATCTTGAGGTCGCCATTGTTATTGATTCAGGCCTAGAGAGTTGTTTCTTTGCCCTTGAAAGTTGTTCACGTATTGCACTTCCTCCTCTTGTTCATTGTAAGATTCATCTTGATCAAACCCACTTTCTTCTTGCACATAAATCTCCACACGATTTTGCACTTGTGGACCCTTTTGCCTTATCTTGTTCACCGTCATACTAACTCCCTCCATGGCATTGACTTGATTAGGACTTTGCACTTGTTGAAGTTGAGCCTTGGCTAATTGATTCATTGTGGTGGTCAACTCGGCAATGGGTTGCCCATGATCATGCAATTCTTTATGTAGGTGAATCACGTTCGGATCACCTTGAGGAACATTTGCTCTACTTTGCCATGCCGATGAAGTATCTGCCATTTTATCTAAAATCTCACAAGCTTCCGCATATGGCGTTGTCATGAAATTGCCACCGGCAAGTTGGTTGACCACGTATTAATTGGTAATGTTGATCCCCCGTTAGAAAGTTTGTTGAATCATAGCCTCCGTCATATCATTATTAGGGCACTCTTTGACCATTGTTCAGTAACTCTCCCATATTTCATGCAACGGCTCACTGGGCTCTTGTTTGAATGCTAGAATCTCGTCTCTAAGAGTAGCCATATGCCAGGGGGAAAAGAACTTGGAAATAAATTTCTCCGCCAATTCATCTCATGTATGGATGGAATGATTTGGCTATCTCTCTACCAATCCAAGGCTTTTCCCCGCAGAGAGAAAGGAAATAGCCTCAACCTTAAAGCATCCTCTGAGACATTTTTCTGTTTACTCCCCTAACAAGTATCCACAAACCCCTTCAAGTGTTTGTATGCATTTTGACTCGAAGCCGCGGTGAAGAATCCCCGTTGCTCTAGCAATATGAGCATTACATTCGTGATTTGAAAGTTACCCGCCCTAATGCGGGGCGGGACCATGGCACTTGCATACCCTTCACGGCAACACCAGGTGTGGAGCCGCTCTTGATGGAGGTGGGGGTGGAACTGGGATGTTGTCTTGAGGCTATCGGCCTCTTCTATTTGCTTGAGGTTCAAAAGGAACCTCTTCAACTTGGTCATCTTCCACATCCACATCCCCAAAGGAATGTTTCCGAGTTGATCATTATTGAGGGCCATTTTTGCACCTACAATTGATTCACAAAAATCAGTAACACGAAAGGAAAGAAGACGATTCACACACTAAACCAAATATATAGCTAAATATTTTATCTCCCCGGCAATGGCGCCAAAAATTGATCTCATCCAAGTCACACCTCTATTTGAGGTTGTGAAACGGTCGATGCAATAGTAATACCCAACAAAGGAGTCAGGGTTGATTTTCCACAGGGAGCTATGAATGGGACTTAGAAGTATATACTTTGGTGAATGAGCTTGAATTATCTCAAATTGCACTTCCACAAAATTGGATTGTTTCTAAGTCTAAGTTAAACTAAGATTACCAACTAAGAATTAGAACTCGAAAATTGTTTTTGTTGTTTTTCAAATGATATAAAATGCCTAGGGCTATGACCTTTCCAAATGATATAAAAAGCCTAGGGCTATGAACTTCACCTAAGTGTTTGCCTAATGGGTCATAAACTTTAAAACTTATTTTATTGGTCGGGGTGTATTATAGCTATCAACACTCAAGTACCCACTCAATACCTCCCGGTGAGAGTGTTGTTTTGCCCAATTTGGCTTTTTCAAGTCCAAATGGGTATTGAGCAAAACGGTTGATATAAAGCTCAAGTCGGGTTTTAGTATCTCTAGATTCAACACTTTAATTGGACTATCAATCTCTTGATTTACCACAATTTCTTGTTATCCAAGTTTTCCTAGACTAAGTCTCTATTTCTCAAGTAGAGACCAAGTCAAATAGGCAAAACTATTGTTTGCAACCATTAATTCTACAATTAAAAGCAAGAACAAGGCTAAATAATAAACGCCCAACCATAAACAAGATATCAAACATCTATTAAGTTTACACTCTAGGGTTGGGTCACAACACTAGTAAAAATCTAGCTACTCATTTTCTGCGGTCCGCACATTACTGAGTGCAGCCGTATGTGGCTCTTCCGCAGACCGCACAAATGCCACTACGGCCGCGTAGCTGATATTCTGTGGCTGCACAATAAATGCGCGGTCCGCACTTCCTTTGAACTCGATATGCAAACTCTCTGAACTTTTGCTCTTGCTTAGCTTCTGCGGCCGCACATTTCATGTGCGGACCGCACTTTACACTTGTCTCTGATAATCTTGTCTTCATAATCTGCGGCCGCAGATGATATTTTGTGGTCCACACTTTGAGCTTTTGTGCCTTATTTTGTCCTTGATTTCAGATCACTCCTTCTTGAGTTGGATTTCATCTTAGTGGCTCATTTTCCAATACTCCTGCAATTAAGCATATTTCATCAGTTTTTGGAAACATAATTAAACGCTTTTGGACTAAAACGAAAGCTAAAAGGAGCTAATAAGTAGTAAAAATCCCCACGTATCACTATACCACGTGCCCCTCCTCGGCCTCTGCCCTAATCCTGACCTCTCGCGACTCTAGCAGGTGGCGCGGGTGTCTGATCGTCAGATCCAGCTATGTGTTTCTTTACTATCTGTAAGAGAATAGAGAGTCAAAGATTCAGTTCTCAAAATCAACCAATTCGCACTATAAGGAATCAAGGAAGTGAAGTTTTCCTAACAGTTCCGTAGCCTCCGAAGATAAGTACAAACGTCTCCATACGATCCACAAGACTCTACTAAACCTTCTTATGACTCGTAAAACCTATGAACCTAGAGCTTTGATACCAACTTGTCACGACCCTAATTTCCCCCCGTAGGATGTTGTGATGACACCTAGACTCTATGACTAGGTAAGGCTAATGTTTAATAATAACTTGACAGAAATAATTAATAAAATACTAAAACAAGGCTGAATAACGGATATAAACTCCTGAAATAAAGTCTCAACAAATACTTTCCCAAAACCAATAAAACTGAGTCATAAGCTCTACATAGTAAGCTAAAGTATCTAGTACATCACTATCAGAATGAAAAGAAATACAACAGTAGTAAAAACAAAAGAAGTTGACTCCGAGACCTGCGGACGCCGAGCAGGCATACCTTGAAGTCTCCGTAAGCAGATACAAATGATCTCTAACGACCGACACGAGCAAACGTACCTGGGCCTGCACAAAAATTGTACAGAAGCATTGTTTAAGTACACCACAACATTACTCAGTAAGTATCAAGCCTAATCTCAGTAGTGTAGTGACGAGGCTAGGTCAAGACACCTACTAGGATGTTACTAGATAGTATGAAAATGTAATAAGAGTAAATAATGGAAAACGGAAAAATAACTGATACGAACCAAGATAATAGCATGAATTAATACCGAAAATTAAACATGGAAATAGCATAAAAGAAGCAACTAAAGAGAACTACAATGATCATATATGGACAACAACTGCTACAACAACAAAGAATGAAACAAGAAGAAATGTTCCCACCAAAACTATTTGCAACAAGAAATAAACATCAAGAATCAAAACGACGGAACGCCTCATGTATAGTAAAACCACAACCGAGGTACCACCTCGTATAATCAAGAATCACAACCGAGGTACCGCCTCGTATTCATATTTTTCAATTTCAATCACAATAATTCCATACACAGCCGCATGAACCTTATATTTGAAATAGGTTTTTGAAAACAGTTTTCTCGAAATAGCTATACACACTTTAGCCCACCGTATGACATCGCGTTACTTCATGTAGTTCCTTTACAAGCAACACACACATAAGTCCCACCTTGTACCGCCGTATGCACATTAACCCCAAGCCTTATACAGCCAAATGCGCGTCAATATCACATAACAATAATAACTAGCACCACAAGTGACCATATATCACAACTTGACAACAATAAAATATATCAATGTATTCACAATAATAGCCCACGACTCTACCAAAACGTGTACAAGAATATCAACAACAACAATGATAAAATGCTCAACAAGGAAGAAGTTTCAACAATAACAATTTCGAGTCAACGTGATAACAGCTTTCACAACTTCAACTCTAATAACTCAACAATGAGAGATAATGTATAACCATGATACTACATAAGAATAACTCACAAAGAAAGCGATAACGTGTAGCAATGACTTCAAATAATAGAAATCAGCAATGAAGTAGATAACATGAGCAATAACTTCAAAAAATGATATTCAAAAATGAAAGAGATAACATGAACAATAACTTCAAATAATGATAATCAACAATGAAAGAGGTAACATGAACAATAACTTCAAGTAGTGATAATTAACAATGAAGAGATAGCATATAATAATAAAAGAAGCAACAAGTTCAACCTAAGAATGAGAGAAATTTATCAAGTAGGATGCTAAGCAAGTTAATTAAGGCATGTAAGGATAGACTAGCACAAACAAGAATAGATTGACTATGAGAATTCAGAACATGTTATGGCATTTCAACTAAAGTATGAAAATATTCTAAGTAGCCTAAACCGGTCAAATACCACGTACAACTCATGTACCCACTCGTTACCTTGCGTACACGGTTATCACATAGCACAAATGAATCAATCAATACCAATCATAAGGAGTAGTTGCCCCACACAAATTTAGGCAAGATACTTACCTCAGCTAAGCCAATTCAACCCTCGAAAATAGCTTTTCCCTTAAATTTGCCTCCACACAGCTCAAATTTAACCAAAATTGGCTTAATATCATCGAACAATGCTAGGAAAATCAATTGCAATAGACAAAGCTAAAATCTTTACACTTTTCCTAAAAAGTCAACAAAAGTCAACCCAAGGCATATCTGGTCGAAACCCGGGTCCAATAGTAGATTTCGTCTACCCATGATCCCACGAGTTCATATATGTGATTAGTTTCAAAATCTGAGTTATCGACTCTCAAAACTCAATTTCATATTTTTTAAATAACTTGATAAAGTTTCACAAATTTTTACTTTGATTCACATTATTTTGATATTAAAATCTAAGATATGTTGATGGAATAAGATTAGAAATAGATTAGAATCACTTACCCAAAGTTTGTAGGTGAAAATCCCCTCTCCAAATCGCCTCCTACCGAGTCTAGGGTTCAAAAGTAAGAGAATGTGTTCAAAAATTCCGTCTCCCATCCCTTTAACCAGCTCAAGATGTCGCATTTGCGACAAAGGGTTTGTGTTTACGAACCCTCGCAATTGCGAACCAGGGCTCGCATTTGCGAACCTTGACAGCCTCATGCAACCTCGCAATTGCGAGAAAAGGCTTCGCAATTGCGAACTTGTCAGGACCCGAAATCCACTAGTCGTGATCGCACCTAACCCAACCCGCTAGGTAAGCCAACTAATAACTATCCAATTTCAATAATGCTAATAACTCAATTAAACAAAATAAATTATCTGGATCTATTACATTTTCCAAGGACTGGTAGTACAAATCACGAGCTTCTAAGAATAGAGTTTACAAAGTTGATATGAAGAAAATACATTTTCTGTTTGAAAAGTACATAAACGGAATTTTGTAATCTAAGGCTACCGTGAACAAGAGGCAGCTACAGCAGGAACGCAGGTACGCCTTCGAATCCAACATCCATCAAACGCAGCAACATCGACATCCGGTATCTGCACGCAATGTGCCGGAAGTGCGGTATGAGTACAACCGACCCCATGTACTCAAAAACTAACAAACCTAACCTCAGGTTGAAAGCAGTGACGAGCTGGTGTACGGTAATAACAATTAGATTTGATTATGTGCTTCTAAAAATATGTGATCTATTTTTATGTTGGTTGTTAAGAAGTAGATGCTAAGTAATGAGATTAGAAAAAAATACAAGAGATTGAAGATGGCTTTAGAAACAAAACCAAACGGTTGATAATCGGGGCCTCGAGCTAGCACGTACGGGGCCTCGATGCCAAGTTAGATGCCCGGCTAAGGGCTGTCGATGGGGGATTAACAACTTTTAGGGTTGTGATTGTGGCTCTTTATGGCCAATAACGAGCAATAAATGAAGAACGATTAATGATACACAATAAATGTAAATAAAATAATAAATGTAGGCAACATAGTCAAATAGAGAGTATGTTTGAGTTAGAGAGCAGAAAGAATGTTCTTGTATTGAATAAAGTATATTGTGTGTTCCTACAAAAATGATAAGGAACCCCTTTATAGATTAGGGGAATGTTCGTATGGTATCAGTGCATTTATTAAAAAGATATCGGATTGATACAACTATTTAATGCCTCGGTACGGGCGCACATAAGCCTGTCAACTTCCATCAAGTGCCTAGGGAACTTTCCATTTTTTATTGCAGCCGTCAATCCACATTTTCTCCGGACCAAGTATTTTTGAACTCTACGAGATTGCACCTCGAGCCCTGCCTCGGGCTTTGAAAGGCGCATCTTTGGAGCCCCGAAATGACCATAAAATCGGTCCCTTGGATTTTACCGTATATAGATTGTCCCCGCGTTTCCTAGAGTAAGATGATAGGAAACGGTTTTGAACTGTTGCACTCATCATGACGCCAACATGTCAAGCTTATAACTCAACATCCACGCAAGGGTCGCTTTCAACACGACTATCGAGAAACCCAAAAAAATGTTTGGTTCGATTTCTGCTGCCCATACGGCTTCTATAAATATCCCAATTGCTTGGCGACTTGCTCTTTTGTGATTCCTTCAAGCTTTTAGAGCCAAATCCATCTTCTCCTACGCCCTTCTTTCTTTTGTTCTTGGATTCGTGCCTTCCTTCTCGAGAAAAGAGAACTTTTAGTTGCCATGGCCAGAACCTCCAAGACAGTGCCTCGGAAAGATGTAGCTGCCTCTTCATCTCGAACATCCAAGAATAAATCTAAGATTAAGCCCAAAGTGGCTCCAACCGTTGAATAGTGTTCACCCACTGAGTTCGATAGCACGAAGGATTTTTTCATCGAGAGGCCTTCGTCTACGCCGGGTCGATGCGAACATGTGTCCCGGTTCATTAGCGTTGTGAAGGATATAGGCAAAGTGCGGAAGGACTGACAATGGGGTGAGAAAGTGCTGGTTGAGATCCCCAGCCCAAATGAGAGTATAACGGGCCATAAGGCCGGTTTTCTTTATGTATATACATACCCGTTCACTTTGGGCCCTGTCGACTCCTCGAACCCTTCTTCTCCGGCTATAGACCCGGTCATTCTCGACTTCTGCTGCAAATACCGGGTGACACTTGGCCAAATTTATCCCTCTTTTTGGAGGATAGCTTACATGCTTCGCTATTTCTCCGGCAAGGTCGTGGTTAAAACTTTTACCCTTGATCATCTGATCAAGCTGTACAACCCCTGTCTTTTTTGAGGCTTGATCAAGCTTCACCCTCGATCTTCGAAACCCTTTTTCTCGAGTATCGATGAGCATAAGGATCGGGGTGGATGAGCCGGTTTGTCCGAGTAAGGACCTCGGACATCATTCCGGCTGAAAGGATGCCATTCCCGGAGGAGTGGAATGTGAAGCGTAAGTGCTTCTTCTTTGAATATGCTTTATTGCATGCTCGCCTTCTTCTCAAAAAACTAACTTTCCCTTTTCTTATGCAGCTGCCCTTTGGTACCCCGATATGTTTCGGACCTGCTGGGGTGGATTAGGAGATTAAATACCTCGTTCCCCTATCTTGAGCGCTCTTGGTCCGAATTGGCCAAAACGCAGTGGGTGGCCAAGAACCATGGTAAGCTCCTTCTTGTCGCTTCTATCAGGTTTTCATATTTCTTCGCCATGTCCTCCATGCCGATAAGTTTCGATCACTATGTTTGTGCAGGCCTTGGCGATGGGGTGCTGATGAGACCGCCTCCTGCTGGCGAGGGAGGGTCCTCTGAGCCCGATAAGGGCAAGAAGAAGAAAAAGGAGACGACCGCCGAATCCCCTGCATCGAAGAAGCTCAAGTCTTGCAGGCCTCGAGATGAGGTCGAGGTCTCGTCTTCAGCTTCCGGGGAAAGTGCTAACGATGAGGATGAGGATGATGATGACGATAATAACCCCTTGGCACAAAGGAAGAGGTCGGGCACGGATGCCCGTCAAGTGTTTGTGCCGAGGGCCGCCGAGTCGGGAACGGCTGATTTGGCTCGAGCCCATGTTTCTAGGGACCTTGAGAAGGGTGCAGATACGATCCCAGAGTCATCGCCCGGACACGGCACGGTCCGCGTCGAGGAACTCACTGCTGTTGGCTCCAAAGGGCCCGAGCCTGGAGCTTTTCGGGGATAGGACTTGTCCTTCGGGTACGTCGACATTCCGGGGGGCCTAATTTGGAGCCCTCGATTCTCACCTAGAGAGTTTAGGGATGCGTAGGACCTGAACATCGCCAAAGAGGGAGGCTCTCATAAGGGGGAAGGTGAGCTCGAAAACTTCCTCGATGGATTTAGCGATTATATTAGCCTTGACGCTCCCGACGCCATCGAGGAAGCGGAGGGATGCCTATGACAGGTAATACCTTGATATATTTTGGCGCTCTTAAATATTTTTGTTTGTTTCTCTGACTCCTTTGTTTTGTAGGCTAAAAAGTTGTATGACCATGCCGTGTCCAAGCTGCAAGATGAGCTTATAGGTTGTAAGAAGGAAGTTGAGGGTTTTGCCTCGAGTTTAAAGGAGATGGGAGACCCTTTCCGCCCGAAAGGGGGAGGAGCTGAGTATGCTCCGGGAAAGGTTGGAAGAACTGAACCGAGACAGAGACAACCTTGTTGAGCAGGTAGTACCGTATTTTTACAGGCCTGCCTTTTATTTTGACTTGATACTTATCAATTTGTTTCACCTTTGTAGATTGGGCAAAAGAATGCTCTCGTGGGGCATCTTCAGGAGGAGATAGCCGTCAAGGACGTGGAGGTCCTCGACCTGAGGAGGCAGAATGGGGTCGTGGCCTCGGAAAGGGACAATCTACAGATAGAGCTGACGTCATCCCGAGATCTCTTAAAGAGTGCCAAGGAGGAGATTGTTGCGCTATCGTCAGCTAGGTTAGTGGCAGAGGAAAAGGCGTCCTCGTATAAGAAAGATGCTGCTACTATGAATGAGAAGGCTTGAGACGTACTAGCGGGGGTCGAGCAGAAGCTGACTCGAGCTGTAGCTCGTGCCCGTGCGCAAGCAAGGAAGCAGGCTTTTAAGGAAGCGTGTGGCAGGGGCATCGATTTCTCAGCCGAGATTGAGAAGGCCCGAATCATGGAGGAAGAGACTGCCTATTCGGATGCTACGGACAAGGGTTCCAATGATGATTCCGGGGGTGAAGAGTAGATTTAGGTCATCCTTTTCCCTTTTTGTGACAGGGTTTCTTAGGGAAAGACTTTGTAAATGCTCCCCCGTTGTACATGTAGTTTTTGGGAATACAATGTTTTTTCTTTTTGCTTCCAGATTTTGAGCGCTATGTTTCATTGCTTTCGTCTTCAAATTTTGATTTGTTGTTTCTTCGGAACATGTGTTCGGGATAGTTGAGGCCTTTGAGATTGGGTACCATCTCAAAATAGGGCCGAGAGCTTTTACAGGGTCAATGCTCCGCAAATATCAAAAACCCTCGGGGTCAAACGACTCCCGAGTGCTGGAGCGACGGTATCTCTTTAAGTGATATGACTGTGAAAATGACCGGGGTGGCCCCACCGGCGTATTCCTCAAGAAAACGATACTGACATGGTCAGATTTCATTGGTCCTTAGGGGAGGCGAACGGTCGCCAACTGCTCTATATATGTACTTGCCTTCCCTTCTTTTGAAAATACTGTTGTGCTAGGTGACTATCTTTTTTATAGGGTTTCCCCTCCATGCGCCAAGTTTCCTTCAACTCAAAGCTTTTGCCTGTGTCTTTTGTTTCCCCTCTCTTTGTTTCACCACAATCATGGCTGCTGAGCTAAAACCCACTTGCCAAGGAGAGGAGGAATTTGTTCCAATTTCGCATTTGGTCGGTGGCACTCCGCCGGCGCCCAACAAGCGAACGTCGAGATGCTTTGTCTCGAAGAGGGATATTACGTTAGCAAAACCTACCCATGTTCCAGGCTGCCGGGAGCACGCTTCGAGGTATATCTCTTCAATAAGGGAGGAGCATCTCGAGGCAGTTAGAAAAGAATGCGGATGGGTAGAAGAACTGGTGCTGCAGGTACCTTCATCCAGGGAGAGCGTCATGGCTCATGTCGAGGGGTTTTTGAATGTATATATGTATCCCTTTACATTGGGCCTTCTCGACAGGGTCGTGCTCGAGTTTTGTAGGAGGTATCAGGTTACCTTGGTGTAGGCTCACCCGTCCTTTTGGAAGATAGTGCTGACGATAAGGTATTTTGCAGACAAGGCCGGGCTCGAGTTCACCCTTAGCCATCTCATTAGGTTATATCGGCCTTTGCATTACCGGGGCTTGATCACCCTACGACCTCGGTCCACTCGGCCCCCTGCCGTTAGTGATGAAGAAGACGAGGACCGAGGGTGGATGAATCAATTTGTTCCAGTGCGAACAGTCGATGTTATCCCCGGAGAGTTTCTAGCATTTCCTGAGAAATGGAATTTCGCACGTAAGTGGTACACTTGCACTTTTACTGTTTCAGTCCATAATGGAGGTGAGCTTTGTGAAGATATTCTCCCTTTTGCCTTTTGTAGCGATCCCCTGGCTGCCGAACGAGGACCTGGCGGAATGGTCTCGTAAGCTGTCAGCTTGCTCGACTTATGATAAGCACAAATGGCGAGACCTATCCAAGGGGAGATGGGAGGCCAAACATCATGGCAGGTGCATAGTGGCCTTTTTTTTAGAAAGGTACTTTCTGTAAAGCGCACTGACTCTGCCAACGCAGGTGTTGGAGAATTTTTCGAGATGAGGCCGTGTCTCCTTGTGGAGGAGGAGGAGAGATTGCCAACCTCGGGATTGAGGGTCGATAATAAACGGAAGGAATCCTCTAGGTGTGAGGGTGTTCGTAATGGGGCGAGTCCTATTTCGAGGTTTAAAAGGGACGAGTCGGCCGAGCCTCCGACCTCTGGGTCCTCTATTCTTAAAAAAATAGTTCCAACCTTGCCGCTGTTCCCATCCCCATCGAAGGTACTTCGAGGGACAAGGTTCATCCACCGCCTCCCTCTTCTCCTATCGAAGGCACTTCGTGGGAAAACAAGGCATCGAATGTATGCTCGACTTTTGGTGAGGCTCAGCGGCTTAGCTTTATGGTAAGATTTGGTATAGGCTTTTTTTAGTTTCATGATTTCCTTATTGAGCATTCTTTTTGCAGGCCTTTGATAAGCTTAAGTCCGAGCTGCTTTGCCGTGAGGCCAGGCTGCGGAAAGCTTTTGATGGGGAGAAATCCCTTAGGCTTCTTTGCACGAAAAAGGAAGATGAGTTGGTATTCCTGCGGTATGAGGCGGATCAAAGTTGGAACTACGAGGACTACCTTAAAAGACATGTAGCCTTTATTTTGAGCCGATGCACGCTCCTCCTCCATCTTTCTAGGTTAATATTTTTCCTTTTTCAGCTGCAGAGAAAAACGGAGGACCTAGAGCAACTTTGGGGCGAATTTGGCCAGGTTAAGCGTGAGCGTAACAAGCTGGAAGCCCAGGTTGAGGCCCAGAGGGATGTTTTGGCCAATGCCTTTGCCCTTGAAGCGCAGTTCCGGAACGTTCACGTGAACAGTATGGTCCGATCCAACAAGATTGCAAGGCTCGAATCTGAAATTTAAGGATAAAGACAGAGGTCGTAGATGCTCGGACCGAAGCCGAGATGATTCGAGCCAGGGCCGATAAGAAAATGGCCGTCTTTTTGCAAGACACCGTCGATGCTCAAGCTGAGCTAAGAAGAGCTCTCGACCTGGAGAGTAGGAGCAAAGAGTATGTCAGATGTAGATCTCGGAGGGAAACCCTCGAGGAGATACACGCCAGGGGCTTTGATCTTTCGGAACAGATAGAGCAGGCAAAGGCGGATGAGTCCGATGCTAAGTTCCTTTTGTCTGACGCAGAAGATAGCGAGGAAGAGGTTGTTGTACCATAGTTCCCGAGGGGGATGTAGATTGGACTTTTCTTTTTCGATTTTGTACATAGTGCCAACATTGTAAATGGAGCTTTGTATCTTTTCATACATGTGTATAAAAGGAAACCCTGTGGGCTTTATTCTTCATGCACTTCCTTTTTGCTTCGATGTTTGTCAGTCTTTAGCCAGATGAAGCGGTTTTCGAAAGAAGAACCCTTAGGTCTATTGTACGGCCCCGGGCTTCGTTCCACTAGCCCGTAGGCTCTTACGTGTTTGGTCGGGATGACCTTTTAATGTAAGCTGGCATTTAAGCTCTTATGCTTTTGTTCTTAGGCATATGTGGTTAACTTTTTTGGGTTCAGTCTTCGAGTCGGGTTTCGACTCGAGCCTATTGACCCTTAAGTTTTTGATTTTAAGGCTGGCCCTTAGGCTCTTACGCGATTGGTCGGTACGACTTTTTACATGGGCTGGTGGCAGAGGCTCTTACGCTTTAGGTCGGTACGACCTTTCATATGAGTTGGCGGTAGTGGCTCTTACGCTTTAGGTCGGTACGACCTTTTATGTGAGCTGGAGGCAGTGGCTCTTACGCATTAGGGTCGGTACGACCTCTAATATAGGCTTTATTCTTCCCTCGTTAGGGATTTTTGAATTTGCGTTTGCCTGACTCTTCAACGGTTCGGCAAAACCTTGATTGCGAGTTGTTATATGGCGGTGATCAAGCACTCAGGAGGTCTTGCTCGGTGGCTGAGTGTTTCAACGCCTAGAGTTCTGGAGCTGACATGGTCGAAGCCCCTTTTGCCAGTGTCGAGGGTAGCCTGTTTTAACCAGTTCTTTTTGAAGTTCTTTCGAAGTAATTGAAGGCCTGTGATTCTGTAGCGAAGGTCAGGCGTCCACGAGTCGCGTTAGTTTGGCTGGTACAGCGTTGTGACCGTAGTCATTGTGTTTGGCTGGAGCCTTTCAGTCTCCGAGTGAGGTAGTATCGGCGTCTATATCGAGGGTATGCCTTTTTAGGGGTCTTATAAGTTTGATATATAGCCTTAACTTTAAGATCAGGATTTATGCCTTTTGTAAGGTCTTATAAATTTTTACATGCCTTTGAGGTCTTACAACTTTGGTTACTTGGTACAAGTATGGTTCATGCCTTGTTTGAGGTCTTACAAATTTGATATTGCCTTGTGAAGGTCTTAGGAACTTCTACATGCCTTTAAGGTCTTACAGCTTTGATATTGCCTTATGAAGGTCTTACGAGTTTGGAGTTTCCGACCTGGAGGTCATGTAGCCTTGAGTTTTCGACGCCAGTCCCCGAGTGCTCGGGACTTTTTTTGGCTTCTGGATCCATTCTTGCAATCTTAGTGTTGCCCTATTGATGGCTTAGCTTTGAAATTTTGACGCCAGTCCCCGAGCGTTCAGGACATTTTGGGCCCCGGAGCCATTTTTTTAAGAAATGGCAAGCTTCTTTGAAACGCGAAATGTTTTGATGGAGGGGAAAACATTCTTTGATTACTTGGTACAAGTATACATGCCTTCGTCGTCTAGGGCTCGGTTATTCTATACGGGCACGGATCGTTCGACCATTTGGCCTGGTACATCATTTTCCTATCGAGACCCCATTCAGCATATCTTGGCATCTCTGAGGGGGTGACCTTCCGGGGGGATGCCCCTTAGTATTCGAGGTTGATTGAAGAGAAGCCTTGAATACTTGTTGAGCCTTTCTTAGGTAGCATATAGATGTTGCCTCGTTAAAAACCTTGTCGGTAAAAACCCTTTTTGGGATAAAACCCGATCGAAGGAAAAAAGTGCAACGCATGCATGGTTAGAGCAAAATCTGAACGAAAAAAGGGAGATGATCATACCTTAGTGTCGGCGATGCCTCGCGTCTTATATGCTTTGATCGTTTGCTTTGAGGACGCGGTACGGTCTGTTGCTTGTTTTAGTCAGGTGTAACCGAAAGTATAGCTTGTTAATGCTATTTTATCGCTTGCTTATCCTTTGGCTCCTTCGATGGTGGAGGTATTGGTGCCGGTGCCACATCGTGCACCGCAAACATCTCTTTTGCTGCATGTTGTTCTCCGTAGACGATTTTAATCCCGTCCTTTGTTGGGAACATCATCATTTGATAGAGGATGGGTTGTACTGCCCTCATGTAGTGTATCCATGGCCTTCCGAGCAAGGCGTTATACCTTATATCTCCTTCGATGACATGAAATTTCGCATTTTGGATTATGCCAGCTATGTTGACCGGGAGGGTGATTTCTCCTTTGGTCACTTCGCTTGCCATGTTGAATCTGTTGAGGACTCGAGAGGCGGGCACAATCTGGTCAAGCAGTCCAAGCTGCTCCACCACCCTTGACCTGATGATGTTGGCCTAGCTACCTGGATCCACAAGCACACGCTTAATTTGAAATGTATTTACAAGAAAGGAAATTACCAATGCATCATTATGGGGCTGAGATAGAGCCTCGAGATCTTCGTCGCTGAACGTGAGGACGTCCTCGGGTATGTAACCTCGAGTTCGCTTTTCCCTGGTGATGGAAATTTTTTTCTCCTAACCATGGGTTCTTTTGGAGCGTCGATACCTCCGAAGATCATGTGGATGACATGTTGTTGCTCTCTTGTTTCATTTTTCTTGGTCGCCTCTCTTTACCGGAACTGATTCTTGGCTCGGTCGCTGAGGAATTCTCGGAGGAGACCTTTGCTGAGTAGTCGGGCTACTTCTTCTCGGAGTTGTCGGAAATCCTCAGTCTTGTGACCATGTGTGTTGTGAAATTCACACACTAAGATATGGTTCCTTTGCGAAGGATCTGATTGTACAGGCCTTGGCCACCTGGTGTCTTTGATTTTACTGATGACGAATACGATGTCTGATATGTCGACGTTAAAGTTGTATTCTGACAGGCGAGGTGCCTCCGTCGGCCCTATGTGCCCATCGAATCCAACTCTGCTGATAAGTCCCCGAGGGTTCTAACCTTGATCTAGCCTTCGATTGTTGCGGGGTATGTTGCGCCTTGGGCGTTTCTTCTATCTTCAGTTAATGGTTGGTATCTTTCTTTGTTTGGTTTTGTCTCCTTCGTCGGAAGCCTGCTAGGATATACCGAGCCCGAGGGGGCTCCCAGTTGGTCATCTTCGACCCTGATCTTTGATTGGTATCGATTGTGGACATCCGACCAGGTCACAGCAGGATATTCGACTATGTTTTGCTTCAGCTGTTTCGAAGCTACCGAGCTCCGCTCGTTCAAACCACGAGTGAAGGCTTGCACTGCCCAGTCGTCGGAGATCGGCGGTAGTTCCATTCGTTCCATTTGGAAACGAGATACGAATTCTCGCAGCATCTCGTTATCTCTTTGCTTGATTTTGAAGATGTCGTATTTTCTTGTAGCTACCTTGATGGCACCAGCATGTGCCTTTATGAACGAATCTGCCAGCATGGCAAACGAATCTATCGAGTGTGGAGCTAAGTCGTGGTACCACATAATCGCTCCCTTTGAGAGCGTCTCTCCAAATTTCTTTAGTAGGACGGATTCGATCTCGTTGTCCTTCAGGTCATTGCCTTTTACTGCACAAGTGTAAGCAGAGACATGCTCGTTGGGGTCCGAGGTTCCGTTGTACTTCGGAAGATCGGGCTTTCTGAACTTATTTGGAATGGGTTTTGGAGCCGCTTCCTGTGGGCACGATTTTCGCACGAACTTCTTGGAGTCGACACCTTTTGGGATGGGGGGTGCGCCCGGGATTTGATCGACCCTAGAATTGTAGGTCTCCACCTTCTTGTCGTTGACTTCTATCTTCTTCTCGTCCGATTCGACCCTCTTTGTGAGGTCCTCGAGCATTTTTATGATGGCGGGGTCGGCTGCCGACCCGTTGTTGCTTGATCTTTCCGGTACCTGCTCGGCTTGGAGTGCCGTTTCCGGTGCTACCGTGCTGGGAGCTTTTTGGTGACTTTGTCGCTAAGCAATCGCCAGTTGTTGTGCCTGTAACATTTCAAAAATAACGTGAAGGCTAACTTCCTGTTCTTCCCTAGCCGGAGTTTTCTTAGATTCTTATTGATCTCCTTGGTGTATGCTCATGTTGGTGTAGGAGCTTATCTTGACGTGTTGAGCGTCATGCGAGACCGCGTTTGCGAGAATTGGTTCTTGCGTGTCCCTAGGGTTTCGTGGTGGTACACCAACACCTGGAACAGCTACACCGTTTTCTCCATGGTTCTCAAGATTGTTGTTTTCACGTGCGTTTACTGAGTTGGACATTTTGACCTGAAATCAAAGATCTTGGGCAAGAAAAAGTGTGAAAGATAACTTGCGTTATGTAGAAAACCAGCAAGAAAACAATCACTATTATTTTTAGCCCCACGGTGGGCGCCAAACTCTTTACCTTGAACATGGTAATAACAATTAGATTTGATTATGTGGTTCTAAAAATATGTGATCTATTTTTATGCTGGTTGTTAAGCAGTAGATGCTAAGTAACGAGATTAGAAAAAAATACAAAAGACTGAAGATGGCTTTAGAAACCAAACTAAACGGTTGAGAATCGGGGCCTCGAGCTAGCGCGTGCGGGGCCTCGATGCCAAGTTAGATGCTCGGCTAAGGGCTGTCGATGGGGGATTAACAACTATTAGGGTTGTGATTGCGGCTCTTTATGGCCAATAACGAGCAATAAATGAAGAACGTTTAATGATACACAATAAATGTAAATAAAACAATAAATGCAGGCAACAGAGTCAAATGGAGAGTATGTTTGAGTTAGAGAGCAGAAAGAATGTTCTTGTATTGAATGAAGTATCTTGTGTGTTCCTACGAAAATGAGATGGAACCCTTTATAGATCCGGGGAATCTTCGTATGGTATCAGTGCATTTATTACAAAGATATGGGATTGATACAGCTATTTAATGCCTCGGTACGGGCGCACATCATCCTGTCAACTTCCATCAAGTGCCTAAGGAACTTCCCATTTTTTTTATTGCAGCCGTCGATCCACATTGTCTCTGAACCAAGTATTTTGGAACTCTACGAGATTGCTCCTCGAGCCCTACCTCGGGCTTTAAAAGGCGCATCTTTGGAGCCCCGAAATGACCATAAAATCGGTCCCTCAGATTTTACCATATACAGCTGGAACATAGGTCGGGTCCAACACCAATAACCAATAGCAGTTCAACAGTGTAAAGCAAATAAATAAAGAAATAGCTCAGAGATAAAGTGCTCAGCCTTTTCACAGTTTTCCAAAAATAGTTCGGCTTTTCAAGAATATCAGTGAAAACCCAAATCCTTTATCGAAATCATCGAACAATTATGAGATAGTTTGAAAACTGTAATTTTCCTGAAATATCCTTTCCACAATAAATAAAAATGGTTCATTTTCTTTCCAAATAACAAGTGTGAAATACCTCTCTATAACCACATATCAATGTGTGTAAAAAGTCATGAATGCCGTGATACCGTACAGCATGAGTAAAATGAATCTATATGCCTGTATGTCATGTCAATGAGAAATGCGATGTGACTCAGCAATAAAACCATATGCATCCTTGCAGAGTATCAATTCACTCAGTCCTCCCAATCAGTCAGTACTCACAGCCACTCAGTCCTCTCAGTCACTCAATCCTCCCAATCACTCGGCACTTCTTAGTAGGTACCTGCGCTCACTGGAGTGTGCATATCCGAAGGAGCTCCTTCAGCCCAAGCGCTACAACGAGCATATCATGGCATAAATCAATCAGGCCATCGGCCTCACTCAAGCATAAAACAATAAAACATGCTGCGGCGTGCATCCCGATCCCATAAACATCCTCACCATCAGGCGCTCAACCTCACTCAGTCATCAATCTCTCCAATCTCTCGGGCTCTCAATGTCATGAAACCATCCCGTCAACAATGATATGATGTATCAATAAATAACAACTGAGACTGAGATATGATATGAATGCATGAATATGACTAAGTACGAAATATCAATGAAATCAGTGAGATGACAGCAAGAAACGACCACTATGTGCCCCAGCAATATCAACATAAAGCCTAAACAAGATATCTAGCATGATGTAAAACTCAATTACTTTATCACATGGTGAAAAACACATATATCAACAAAGTAGGGCCACTATACAGTGCCCTAAAGATAACGGAGTCATAATTCACAAGGTGCACGCCCACACGCCCGTCACCTAGCATGTGTGTCACCTCAACATCAATCACATAGCACGTAATTTGGGGTTTTATACCCTCAACACTAAGTTTAGAAGAGTTACTTATCTTAAACAAGTCAATTCCGACATCGAGCAAGCCAAGCGATGCTCCAAGAATTCCATCACGCACGTTGCGACCTCCGAATGGCTCAAAACTAGCCGAAAGCAACTCAAATACATCAGATAAAGCCCAAGGAAGCAATTACAAATGATAAAGATCGAATCCCAAGTCAAATCCCAAATCCGGCAAAAAATCACACCCGGGCCCGCGCCTCGAAATTCGACAAAACTCACAAAGTTTGACAACCCATTCAATTACGAGTCCAACCATACTAGTTTCACTCAAATCCGACTCCAAATCGGTATTCAAAACTCAAAAATTCATGTTATGTCCTCTTTAACTTCACCAACCAATTGCTTAAAATGAAGATTGATTCATGAGATATAATCAAAACTGAGTGTAGAACACTTACCCCAATCCCTGTGATGAAAATTGCTCCAATATCGCCCCAATCCGCACTTGGAAATGTAAAAATGAAGCCAAAATCGTGAACCCTTGTATTTAACATTCTGCCCAGCACTTCCGCATCTGCGGACACATTAGCTGCTTCTGCGGTGTCGCTTCTGCGACATAGCCTCCACTTCTGCGGAATCAACTGAGGACTCGACCCTCGCACCTGTGGACAACATACCCACTTTTGCGACATCGTAGGTGCGAGTCACCATCCGCACCTGCGTAAAACCTCGCTCCTGCGCTCCATCACTTCGCACCTACGCATCCGCATATGCGCCCAAATCTCCACTTCTGCGGTCTTCCTCACCCAGCACTATTTTTGCTCCTACGACCACTTCGTCGTTTCTGTGACCACCGCACCTACATACCAAGCGCAGGTGCGGTCACACAAGAACCAGCAATAGCAACATTGAAGAAAATGATTCGAAATCAATCCGAAACACGGCTGAGCCCCTCGAGACCCATTCCTAACACACCAACAAAGTCCCATATCAAAACACGGACCCACTAGAGGCCTCAAACACACATAACAACATCGAAACGACGAATCACACCTCAATTCGAAATCATTGAACTTTGAAACTTTAACTTCCACAACTGATGTCGAAACCTATCAAATCACGTCCGATTGACCTAAAACTTTGCACACAAGTCTCATTTGACATTACAGACCTGCTCCAACTTCCAGAATCAGAATCCGACCCCAATAACAAAAAGTCCACTCTCGGTCAAACTTTCCAAAATTCCAACTTTCGCCATTTCATGCCAAATTCTACCACGGACCTCCAAATCACGATCCGGGCGCGCTCTTAAGTCCAAAATCACCGAACGGAGCTAACGGAACCATCAGAAATCCAATCCGAGGTCAATTACTAAAAAGTCAGACTTGGTCAAAAGTCAGACTTGGTCAAACTTGTCACGCCCCAAAAATCGAGGAGCACGACCGGCGCTCAACCGAGTAAACCCGACTGAGCAAGCCTGTTAGGTTTCATTCTACCCAAACTAATTCATGAATAAATAGGAGATGGAATCCATTAATCACACTTAGTAAGTATTTCATTAACAACTTCCATTAGCAGCTTAAATCATAATTATCAAAATATTACAAGTTTTATAAATCTTTGCAAAACATCATTATTTCTACTTTAATTCCAATACCTTACACAACCCATAACCTGTCTACGGAGCCTCTAAACACAACTGAAGAGTAATGTAATATGGAAATGCTGGTAACAAGGCTCCGGCTATACCTCAAATACAAAGTACATGATAAACAGATGAAACAGGACCCCGAAATGAAGTGGGGCTCACCAAGTAAGCTGAAAGGATGATGCGACACTAGCTGCGACCAACACTGCCTGCTATAGAAACACCTACATCTATTTAAAGACGTAGCGCCCCTGGCAAAAGGGACATTAGTGCCATCGAATAGCACTAGTATGCATAACTAAACACCATCTAGTTAGAAAGAACTTTCATACAAGAATAAGAAATCACAAGTATAACTCAAGACTAAAACGATTACCACATTATCAAATAAAAGAATCATACAACATTCACATCATTTTTCCATAACTTTTAGTTTGGGGCATTTCACACTATTCGTCATTTGTTCACAATACCACCGCTATCTTGAGCGGAGTCCGATCTCGACCCGATCGGCTAGGTTGCCACATTTGAGACATGTACTTCAATCACAATCTCATTTTCCCCTTTTTCTGGAATTCATTCACAATACCACCGCTTTCTTGAGCGGAGTCCGATCTCGGCCCGATCGGCTAGGCCGCATTTCCAAGGCATTGTTCCCTTCTCATTAATCAATTCGTTTCACATATATCATTTCATAGGCACTTGGGGCCACAACGTATCACATCATTCTTGGCACTAGGCCGCATTTTTACATCGTTCCCAATTTCAATATTAGCTTTGCCATTTAGGACAGTAGGTGCACACAAGAGCAATTTAAATTGTAAGCATGGATAAGACTTCACATAGATGGCACAATAATTCAGCTTCAATCTCGATTTAAGGTCTAAGCATCTCAATACATACTTCATACCCTTGCCCCTTTCAAGTTATCAAGATAGCACGTTGATCATGTTGAGACACATTTTTCACACATATAAGGTTACAACACCATCTCATGTAAAATAACAAGTAATGCAACAATTCAACTTTAATCTTACCATGTTCACACAATCACGGACGAAGCTCAATTTCTAAAAGACGGGGTTTTAGCCATACATACCTTGTTTAAGCTTTCTTTAAGTTACTACGACGTTCCGGAAATTCTAGCAATTCCAATATACTTTGGGACATAACAAAATTGAACACAAATTAGGAAGGTATTCATGGTTTTAGCTCATTTGAGCATTTTATCAAATACTAGTTGAGCATCTTGATTTCAAATCTCTTTCACAAGGTTTCCTTCATTCCCCAACCCAATCTTTACTTATTTATGTTCAACAATCGTCCCACAAACCTAATTTGTACATGCATGTATACATAATGATATTACACCCAAGAATCATACCTCAATAATCCCATCTTATACCCAAAACTCAAAATTAAAGTCTAATGTATAGAACCTTACCTCTTAGATGAAGAACTTGTGATTGGGTTCTTTGATTCTTGAAGATTGATGCAAGATTGGATGATTTGAATGTTGGGAATCTATGGATTTTCAAGATCAATCCTTGTTAAT
Source organism: Nicotiana attenuata (assembly GCF_001879085.1). Lineage (NCBI taxonomy): Eukaryota > Viridiplantae > Streptophyta > Magnoliopsida > Solanales > Solanaceae > Nicotiana > Nicotiana attenuata. The sequence continues at coordinate 81,113,676 of NC_031989.1, forward strand.
ATAAGTGTTCAGGAGTAGTAATCAACTCAAAATACTCCAAAAACATTACCTTGGATCATACGAGGGACGTATGGGACGGATTCCCCTTGATAAAGCAAGCCCTAGCTCAAAAAAATGACTTAGAGACGCTCCATACCCGGTCTTGGGGTATTTATAGGGCTGCTAGGCGCGCGACCGCGGTCAAACCGCGCTCAGGATGCGGTGGCCGCGCTCGTACCGCGCTCGTACCGCGCTCGCGCTGCGTTCGGAGGCAGAAACACCCAGTTTTTCCGCGGACGCTCGTCTGACACAGGTCCGGTAAAATGATCATAACTTTCTGTGTACACCTCCAAATGACGAACGGTTTGATGCGTTGGAAACTAAACTCAAAGAGCTTTAATTTGGTAGGTTGTACATCGCACAACACCTTATATAAACGGAGATATGCTTATCCAAAGTGAGGTCTTGTGCGTTCTTATCTACAACTTTAGTCTATTATGAAATTTTCCAACTTGGCTTAGACTTAGGCCTCTCCATAGACCCCAAATCACTTACAATATGACTTTTACACTTATTAACATATCCAATTGATATCCATTATATCATGAATCCTCATTTGCACACAAAATAAAATAATTAGCCTACCTTGGCACCACGAAATCTTAAATTACTTAGCAAAATTTTCTGGGGCTTTACATTCTCCCCCGCTTAGGATCATTCGTCCTCGAATGATAATTGGAGTCAATCCCCAAATACTTAGTATAACTTATCTCCTTTCTCATACATCTTTAACTCTCAAATTTTGACTAACTCTGCCTTTCCAATTTGAAGCTTCTAGTTGAGAATCATTATTCTAAATCAATTCCGAATGACTTGAAAACCAAAACCGATGATTCACAGAAGTCATAATACATCATACGAAGCTAATCATGCCCTCAAAAACCGAGCGAAGTGCAAATTATCAAAATGACCGGTCGGGTCGTTACATCCTCCCCCACTTAAACATACGTTCGTCCTCGAACATGCCCAGAGTTGTTCCAAAAGCTATCAAATCACCGAGTAACCTTACCATGCACATACCCAGGGGTGATCCCACGTCACCCCTATCCCATATAGTTCTGATAACACAACATGACGGAAATTTCTTAATCTATCCTAGACCATAAGTCTTAGACCCCAATTTCCAACATCCGGAATTTTCTATAAGATCAGAATCTCGCATCTACACACTGTATAAGTCTGAAAAAGCTGTATCAAGCCATAATCATAACCCAAGATGAAATCACATGATATACCACATAACTCAAACACTCATAACGATAATTTCTAATCACAGTAGCTACTCAAAAAACCCCAATGCCGGTAATAAACCTCTTATCAAACAAAGCCTCGTTCTAACACCTTCATATACTGCCAACGATGAAAGAAACACGCATAAACTCATAATCATTCGTCAGATCAACAAGTCATATAGCTCCCCCCTCCTTCGACAAGGACTATAGCAAATTTCTAAGCCGACTTTCGATATTATTCTTCCAACCACGCTGTAATCAATTCTGATAGTATTCATTCTAGGTTCAATGACCTCATCGCATCCAACACGGCCACTCTGGTGACATGACACATCATTACAAACAAAATCCATACCCTGTGCAATTCGTGCACCCAATAGCAGCATCCCAAATGTACTCAATCATGAAAATGACTCAAACGAGAGAACTATCCCGCCAGCTTAACAAGTACCACCACAACGCCATGTTAAGAGCCTAGCACACACCATAAAACCAAAACACACGAATCTAACACAAAGGATCATGTCTCAACATAACTTCGCTACAATGCGTGACCCATCCAAACCCAATTATAGCATACGAACACCGCTTCAATCCCTTTAGACTGTACCAAAACCTGATCATGCACCTATGCTGAAATAGCATTATGCACCATATAAGTCGTATGACCATAATAACATCCTCCGACCATAATAGCTGAGATTCCACGAATCAGATGCCCGTAATACACCTCATGACACATATAAACGATGTTCTAACTCTCGCAATGCTACCACGACGAAAGAGATGTGTAGAAACTCATAACCACCTGCCAAATCATTAAATCATACAGTCTCTCCACCAGACAAGAACCATTACCTCATTCCCAACTTAATAACGATATTTCTCTTTAATATACCATACATAAATCCGATCGCAGTGATCTCAGGCCCAATAACCTCGTTTTACCCAGTACAAGATGCTCCAGCAATGAGCCACCTCAAACGCTAACCAAAATCTCATATGACGCCATCAATGCGCCAACAAGCTATAACTTGAATATGACACATAAGGAAGAACTAACTTTGGAAAAGAACTACCCAGCCCGCGTAATGAATAAAACAGTCGAACAGACGCTATGAACCATTCTCAGAGAATGAGAAATAAAATACACAAGAATAGATGTATAGAACCATACTTAACATCTCACTATTGCGGTATGCAACCCGATCCACACATGATACCATTGCGGAGTGCAACCCGATCCAAACAACATATACGTGGCGCATGCCACTCGATCCACACATAACAATAAATAAGGAAGTACCCATCAAGCCATAATGCTTATACCTACGAAATACCCGAATATCGACCACAAGCACCCCAAGTACAAAAATACAATCCTGGAGAGATGGATAGAGCCATACACTACAAAACCAAAGCACAACTAAGGTGCAATAAATGACCTGTATCTCGAGAGCCATACTGCTCATATAATACCACAAGGTACACGGGACCACAAAACAAGCGAATAATCAAGCCCTCTCGCAACCCACATGGAACATAGAGTATTACATGGAATAGTTGACGACGAGAATCACATCCGATGCCCGATAACTCCTCCGTAAGCAATGCTATGCCGAATGAACACATCCGACCTGGCGTAGAGCACACATTCACATTTGACCTACCAGCGGAGCCTAAACTGATTTTGATCATCCAATATTGGGCCAAAAACCTTTCAAGGATCCACAATGTCCCTATTCATGACACACACGGGCAGTCGTCCATCGGGAACAAACTCCCAGGGTCCACAACCAAATGACTATAGCGTCTTTCAAGCATAAACTCTCGCATTAGCGATAGTACCAGAATCTCCATACTTGGTTTCAATCCTTAACAATCAAGTGAATAACAGGTCACCTTTATACAAATTTTCCCGCGGGATACGCTCCCACAACCTTCCGCACCAGGTAGCAAGGTCTGCACCCAACCGTACTGATTTTGTAAAGCAAATCAAGAATCCGCAAATCAATACACAAAGCCTCTTACACAAGACACCGTTCTCAAGTGACACTAAAGAAAATGCCAGCTTACTCTGAACATCTGAATTCTTCCCTGCTCATCCGAGCTCGTGACATTCTTGCCAACACTGAACCGCAACCTTGATCCTCCACTTCCAATTCCCATGTCGCTCACTGCACCTATCATGCCGCAACGTGAGAGCGCCAAGAATTCATCATAACCCCTGAGCTACTAGTAGAATAAACACTTTATTGGCAGGAACCTTTCACTTAACTCAAAATAATTGCAACACGAAACTGAATTCCCATAATCGCAGAAAATACAAACCTCAACTAGTGATCTAAAACACCATAACTCTTCTGAAATCCATTTACACGACAAGTCCATTTAAATCAAACACCTCCCAATTCAATCAAGTTATGGTGGCTGTCAAGCCCGCACGTATAACCACAAACCACATGTATAACATAACACGCCGAAGGAACCGATCATTGCCATAATCATGCTGATTCAACCATTACTAACCGAACCAAATTCATCCAATTCACTCTTGACTTGCCTTAGAAATAGTAATAGCTCCATTCAAAAACATAACGAACTCAATCTGCACTCATCCTGAGTGATCCAAATCACGAGACCACATCGTCTCAATACCCATGAACCATCTCATACCCACCTCAAGCGCACAATAGCATTCATACTGGTACACCCATTCTGCAAGACCCTCCATGAATCTGAAGTTATTTCTCCCTTTCCTCCAATACTGCACCGCAGACCCGATGATAACGTAGAACACTCCAAGTCCCTTTCATAATCCACTGCAAAAACTCGATCCTTAACCACACAACGGACCCGAAATCCNTGTTCGCCGTATGATCGGCTTACGCTTTGAATTTGACGCCAGTCCCGAGCGTTCAGGACATTTTGGGCCCTGGAGCCATTTTTTTAAGAAATGGCAAGCTTCTTTGAAACGCGAAATGTTTTGATGGAGGGGAAAACATTCTTTGATTACTTGGTACAAGTATACATGCCTTCGTCGTCTAGGGCTCGGTTATTCTATACGGGCACGGTTCGTTCGACCATTTGGCCTGGTACATCATTTTCCTATCGAGACCCCGTTCAGCATATCTTGGCATCTCCGAGGGGGTGACCTTCCGGGGGGATGCCCCTTAGTATTCGAGGTTGATTGAAGAGAAGCCTTGAATACTTGTTGACCCTTCCTTAGGTAGCATATAGATGTTGCCTCGTTAAAAACCTTGTCGGTAAAAACCCTTTTTGGGATAAAACCCGATCGAAGGAAAAAAGTGCAACGCATGCTTTCGAAACCTAAGGCCTTCAGGTTTGAAAGCGCTTCGGCAGCATCGATCGAGTGCCTGCATACATGGTTAGAGCAAAATCTGAACGAAAAAAGGGAGATGATCATACCTTAGTGTCGGCGATGCCTCGCGTCTTATATGCTTTGATCGTTTGCTTTGAGGACGCGATACGGTCTGTTGCTTGTTTTAGTCAGGTGTAACCGAAAGTATAGCTTGTTAATGCTATTTTACCGCTTGCTTATCCTTTGGCTGCTTCGATGGTGGAGGTATTGGTGCCGGTGCCACATCGTGCACCGCAAACATCTCTTTTGCTGCATGTTGTTCTCCGTAGACGATTTTAATCCCGTCCTTTGTCGGGAACATCATCATTTGATGGAGGATGGGTTGTACTGCCCTCATGTAGTGTATCCATGGCCTTCCGAGCAAGGCGTTATACCTTATATCTCCTTCGATGACATGAAATTTCGCATTTTGGATTATGCCAGCTATGTTGACCGGGAGGGTGATTTCTCCTTTGGTCACTTGGCTTGCCATGTTGAATCTGTTGAGGACTCGAGAGGCGGGCACAATCTGGTCGAGCAGTCCAAGCTGCTCCACCACCCTTGACCTAATGATGTTGGCCTAGCTACCTGGATCCACAAGCACACGCTTAATTTGAAATGTATTTACAAGAAAGGAAATTACCAATGCATCGTTATGGGGCTGAGATAGAGCCTCGAGATCTTCGTCGCTGAACGTGAGGACATCCTCGGGTATGTAACCTCGAGTTCGCTTTTCCCCGGTGATGGAAATTTTTTTCTCCTAACCATGGGTTCTTTTGGAGCGTCGATACCTCCGAAGATCATGTGGATGACATGTTGTTGCTCTCTTGTTTCATTTTTCTTGGTCGCCTCTATCATGCCGCAACGTGAGAGCGCAAGAATTCATCATAACCCCTGAGCTACTAGTAGAATAAACACTTTATTGGCTAGGAACCTTTCACTTAACTCAAAATAATTGCAACACGAAACTGAATTCCCATAATCGCAGAAAATACAAACCTCAACTAGTGATCTAAATCACCATAACTCTTCTGAAATCCATTTACACGACAAGTCCATTTAAATCAAACACCTCCCAATTCAATCAAGTTATGGTGGCTGTCAAGCCCGCACGTATAACCACAAACCACATGTATAACATAACACGCCAAAGGAACCGATCATTGCCATAATCATGCTGATTCAACCATTACTAACCGAACCAAATTCATCCAATTCACTCTTGACTTGCCTTAGAAATAGTAATAGCTCCATTCAAAAACATAACGAACTCAATCTGCACTCATCCTGAGTGATCCAAATCACGAGACCACATCGTCTCAATACCCATGAACCATCTCATACCCTCCTCAAGCGCACTATAGCATCTCATACTGGTACACCCATTCTGCAAGACCCTCCATGAATCTGAAGTTATTTCTCCCTTTCCTCCAATACTGCACCGCAGACCCGATGATAACGTAGAACACTCCAAGTCCCTTTCATAATCCACTGCAAAAACTCGATCCTTAACCACACAACGGACCCGAAATCCTTAGGCACTACACTTTAATTCTTGAACCCACTAGGACCGTTGTTGAGAGTCCCCCACTCTGACCTGGTCCCGAATATACCCAAACTCCAACACTCTGCTAGCATATGAATACTCTCTCAAAGAAGCAATCGGCTGAATTCCTTTCCTTGTACATCACATCCACAAGAAGCATAAACTCTGAGTCTTCCCAAAACCTGCACATGAAATGATAAGGCAAAATATGGCACACATTTATCAAGTTATTTGCTCGAATTACCCCTTATGTTTTCTTTTCTTAGTCATAATTGATCCACCAATGCACCGATAATCAGAAACCACTTCTCAATTACCATGATCTTGCACCGCTAACCCACCAAATTCCTAAAAAACTTTTGTTAAGCTTCTCATAAAATATTCCAAACTATCATCCATAATCGCACATTCGATCTTCTGTTGGGGTAGTAAGTAGAACTCTTCATAGAACTTCATCTAAATCATGCAACCCCTAACCTGCTCATAGGAGATAGCCACTTGTGGAATTCCACACTAACTCTTCCAACGACACTGCACTGGTTACAACTACCACAAAATCAGTAAACCCTCCTGAGCCTATGCTCGTCCACCAGCTGTAAAAGTCTGTTCATTCCCATTGACATCAGCCGAAAGCCCGACAACACATTCCAAACTTGAAGTCACGTTGCATCCAAAAACGATAATCAAGTTTTCACACCCCTCTTCATTTCAAGCAAACTCATCTTTGCCATATTCAGTCTTACTCAGTGCAGTAGCCTCCATCCCAAATAAAATCTATAGACCTAGTCTCTTTCCACCATGATTCCCAAATCGCTCTACACTTTCTCAAGGCATGCAACTATCATGCCACAGAATCCATATGCTACTCTACGACTCTCACTTCGGTTAAAACATCTCCTTTAAGCAATTTCTCGACCTCTGCTTTTCATACTTGACCTGGTAGCAATTCAACCACTGTAAGACACCTCACTCTATGTCCTTCCTCATCCCTCGTTTCCCAATTTCTACCTCAAATCAAAATCCATCTCTGTAGCACCTGAACTGATAAATTGCCACTAACTCTAAACCTCCTCGAAGACCATCTTTCTCGAGCAATCAGCATTAGAAACATTAATTCGATTCTGAAACCGCCACACACCACCATCTCTGACAACCTCTTCTCATGCACCATTTCACAACACCCTACCCCGAAGGCATAGCAAGAAAACCATAACACCGGCGAGCCTTAATGCGTTCAAACAAGGACGACGACACCACATCACAAATAAGAATTCCACCACGCTCGAAAATATCAAGTCTCGTTACTCCATCAACCAAAGCATGAACATCCATAGTCTGGTTGCCTTTCCTCCGCTGGAATTAAATGCCGAACCTGTAAACCATGCACTGAGAAATCCTCCTTTCGAGTTATTCACTGCTTCGACACGTAAACAAGCACCCTACCATTACACCAAAACTGAGCGATAACAACGCATGAACATCATAGCAATCTGTGTATAGCCTTAAAACCGTAAGAAAAAAAAATACTGAGCTGAAACGACAGAACATCCTTCAGCAAGGCAATGATAATAGCCTACCTGAATACGCAGGGAAAAACATCATGCACCACGTCTGTACTACCACTACAACTCCTTGATGCCCAATTGATAACAAGTGCCCCAAATCGTATATGATTAAGTAGGAAGGAATTGAAGGTATAAGCTTTAATAGAATCAAATCGCACGATGAGGAATCAAGAAGGGAAGTGCTCCTAACAGCCCTGTAACCTCCCGATGATAAGTACAGACATCTCTGTACCGATCGACAAGACTCTACTAGACTTTCTCATAACTCGTGAGACCTAAGTGAACCTAGAGATCTGATACCAAGTTGTCACGACCAAAAATCCACTATAGGTCGTGATGGTGCCTAACGCCGTCGTTAGGCAAGTCAACGGTGATTGATCAACTTAATTATCCATTTTTATTACTTTTAAAATCATAATTTCCATTAATTAAATAGTATAAAATAAACATGTCAGAGTAATGATAATTATTACGTGAACTACCATACTAAACTTCCAATAGGAACCCCCAAAACCCGGTGTCACAAGTGCATGAGCATCAACTAGGAAATAAGATAAAATACAATATCTGTCTGGAATACAAGTTAGAAAAGAGAATGTAAATATTGCTGATGGAGACTCTATATATTGCGGATCGTAATATAGAATGTAGCTCACCATAAAGTCGTCGCAATAGTTGCGCCTCTGCGCCCAAAAGACCACCAAAAATATAAGCGTGCACAATAAGTGCAGAAGTGTAGCATGAATACGTAAATCAACGGGTACATAGTAAGTATCTAGCCTAACCCTGGAGAAATAGTGACGAGGGGTCGACATCGACACTTACTAGTGGTCCACTAAATCAAATACAGTAGGAAATAAGCAATTATATGGCGGGGAAATAAACGATATAAACAAATATAGGCACGTGGAACGGTCCTTCTCTGAACAGTAACTCAAGCTCTCAATTATCGGTTACCTCCTCAAGCGGAGTATATAAGTAAAATGGTTCCCGCCAAATAGATCGTCAAAACTCAAATCAGGGAAACTCACGGATGCTATAGCTTCTAGTCAAAGATTACGCACGACGCTGTCGAGGCGTCGTGCGTAATCCCATAAGAGTATTTATAGAAATGTCGAGGCGAACGGCTCCGATCCCATTATAACGTGTACACTGCTGAGGGTCGAGCGGCACGAACCATAGATGCATCTATTATACTGTCAAGGCGAACGACCCGCTCCTATAAGAGTGTGATACATAATCCTGCCGAGGCGTTCAACCCGCTCCACAAGAAAAGAAAGGAATTATCGAATTACGAGGCACGTGCTTACGATACAGTATATGAACATAAAGTGAGTATAACCTTTAACGATTCTCAAATAACTTGACAATAACTCAGGGTGATAAGGCTCGGCCTAATATATATGTAATTTTTTAAATCAAGTTCGATTAAATTTTCAATTAATTAAGCCAGCAGAATGAGTTCAAATAATTCAAATTATTACATGGTAAAGTCCTAAGTTTACACGGACATAAACATGCTTTAGCCCCGTACGGACTCTCGTCACCTCGCGCATACGTAGCACCCACAACTAGTAGCAGATTACAACTACGTCACCTAGGAGGTAGTTTCCCCCTCACAAGGTTAGATAGGAGACTTACCTCGCTCCGAAGTTCCACAACCAGCTCCAACGCCTCTCTAGAACCTCAAACCAAATGCCCATTGATTCGAAACTAGTCAAACAATCATGAAAACCAATAAAAATATGCCCCAACCTCATAATTAATTAGTTTACAACAATTCCCAACCCCGCTAGAAAAGTCAATAAAGTCAACCCTCAGGCCCACGTTCCCGGATTCCAAAAGTTTTCGAAGATAAACAAACATTACCCATAACATTACAAACTCACATATTTGATTTATTCCCAATTCCATGTCCAATTTCGTGGTCAAATTCTAAAATTATCAAATTTTAGGTTTTCCACCAAAATCCCAAATTTTTACTAATTTCCATGTTTAAATCCATATATAAACCATGTATTTAACTCACAATATGCGGGAATTACTTACCTTGACATAGATGATGAAAATCTTCCCTCCAAGAGCTCCAAAAATCGCCCAACCAAATGAAAATGTCAGAGAAATGGGCTAAGTCTTGGATTAAAAGCACCCCACTGCCTAGTGACTTTCGCACCTACGGACGAATTAGTCGCACCTGCGAGCTCGCTTATGCGAAGTGCACTGCCCAGCTGAGCCATCGCACCTGCGGCAGAATATCCGCTTATGCACAAACGCAAGTGCAAGCCACCATTGCGCTTCTGCGTTACGAGACACCGCATCTGCGATCACGCAGGTGTGGGAATTGCTTCGCACCTGCAACCACTGCCTTGTCCTTCCCCAGCCGCTTCTGCGGCTTTCATCTCGATTCTGCAAAGTTGCTTCTGCAACCAAGGCTTTGCAGAAGCGATTGCACCAGCAACAGAAATTCCAACAGATTCAACAAGGCTCCAAACGATTAGACCTCGTCCGAACCTCACCCGAGCCACTCGGGGCCTTAACCAAATATACCAACACGTCCCAAAATACGATACAAACTTAGTCGAGACCTCCAATCACGCCAAACAACATCAAAACTATGAGTCGACGATCGAAATCCTTCTTTTCAACTTTCAACATTCAAACTTCGACGAACGCGTCCGAATCATACTTAAACATTTCTAAATGAAGCCAAACTTTACGCACAAGTCACAAAACACGATTCGAACCTACTCCAAGGCTCGGAACCCCAAACGAACATCGATAACACCAAAGTCCACCTCAAACAAAACTTAGGAAATTCTAAAACTTTCAAAATGCCAACTTTCCACAATAAGCGCCGAAATGCTCCCGGGCGACCCGATACTCAACTCGAACATACGCCCAAGTCCAAAATCATCATACGAACCTATTGGAACCTTAAAATTTCCATTCTGAGGTCGTTTACTCAAAAGTCAAACCTTAGTCAACTCTTCCAACTTTAAGCTTCCGAATTGAGAATTTTTCTTCCGAAACAACTCCGAACTTCCCGAAATTCAATTCCGACCATACGTACAAGTCATAAAACATGAAGTGAAGCTACCCGAGGCCTCAAATCGTCGCACGACGCGCTAGAGTTCAAAACGACCGGTCGGGTCGTATAAGCTTTGTACTCGTGAAAGTCTTGCACAACACTGCCTGTTTAAATGTAAATAGTCCTCTAGAATCTAACATCTTGTTTGGATTGTTGTTATATGTTGTTTCAAAATGATCGTATTGTATTGTATTGTATTGTATTGTATTGTTTGATGAATACAATGTTTGGATAGATTGTACTGTTTGTCGTCTATTCATTATATCGCCTACCAACAATATAAAGAATAAACTTGCAACATTACTAAGAAAAACTAGGATATAATAGAACTATTATATAACAAAATTAGGATAAATAATAAAATATGATTATTTAATAATGAGGAAGGGCAATATAAGAGGAAAAGGCAAGAAAATGACGCCACCACACCAAATCCGTCGTTCCATAAAGTGACACTTTTCGTCATTACTTAACGATAGGTTTAACGATACGATACGATACGATACAATGAAATTTTAGCAGTAATCAAAATAAATATTATATTTAAAATAACAATACGATCGGCAACAACCATCCAAACACAAGCTGTAAGTCCTAGAGTTTACCCTTACTTTAGTTTTAGATAGTTTGGGTGAAGGGAGGACACATAAACGTGATGTGTTATTTGTCTTTCATTCCAATCCAATTAGGTCTCTAATCTCTGACCTACGGAAGGCGCTAACTGTAGTTCTACTCCGATGTTAATTCACAAGACAATTCATATATTTTTATGAAGCTTAAATTCAGGTATAACTTTTAGACTCTTAGAAGAATTAATCTAAATAGTCGGCTATCCACTTGCTTAAAAAAAAGAATTAATTATAATATATGTATATCAGTGTATAATTAATGTATATCAATATATACCAATTAAAAAAGTAAATAGTGAATTTGATTGGCTATGCATAATTTTTTTATATATTTTATAATTTTCATATCAAAACTCAAACAAATGTATTCCAAATATGATTGAAATCTGTATCAAAGGAAAAAAGAACCTAGATCTTTTGATCCTTTAAATCGAGAAAAATAAAACAACAAACTTAAATAATCTACCAGTTTAATATAAGTTTTATGATCATTGACAGGGACATACGTGAAACGCACATGCGTAGAAACTAGTTATTTATAATAAATATATAATATTGTCTACTAACATATAAAGACGTATATACAGTGTTCCAAAAAATGTATTTGGCTATATAGATAAAAACTGAAAAATATGACTCCGTACGTGCAATACAATGTGTTGGACTGTATATCTGTACAAATTCCCCATATTTTTTGTTTGTGTGAGACTGTGTGTATCGATTTGTTTCCTTGTCTGCTTTGTCAAGTAGCTCGCTGTAGAGATACAAAAACGGAACTGAGAGTCCCAGAAGCAGTTGAGAGCAATTGAAAGTTCTAAAGAGTTTCTAGAGTATGTGACGAACCTGGCTGGAGAAGTGTGTCTCGCTATAGTATTTTGATCTATTGAGTCCAGTCTTAACTTATTGTATTAAGATATTGAGTTAGTCACCAAATCTGCTTACTCGAAAATAAAAAGTATGACCTTAAAGTTTTTCCTTTTTTTTTACCCTTATAATTTTGGGTGAATGACACAGTTATCCACAAAAACAAAACTATTTACCCTTACCGACCCATTTATTTTTTTACCCATCAAACTAATTATATTTCCTACCCATAGTAGTTTTTGTAAGGAATTCTCTTTTTTTTTCAATTCTTTTTTATTTCTATGCTTCTTTTCTTTTTTCCTTTTTTTTCTTTCTTTTCTCCTTTTCTTTTTTCTCGTTTTCTTCTTATTTTTTTTCTTTTTTCTCTCTTATTCATTTATATTTGCCCAGATCGTATTATTGTTATTTTTACCATAACTTATTTCACACTCAAATTTGACTCCTTCTTTATTTTTTTCTTTTTATTTTTTTTTCCTGTTCCTTTTTAATTCCACGTGATTGCCATGCAAACTTTGATCTCCTTCCCTACAAATATCAGAACACACTCTACCATTAGCAATAACACTACCAGTTATGGAGCAAGAAAACATATTCTACAGGCACCAAAATCCATATATACTAGTTAGAATAGAAATGATAATAAAATTTAGAAAATAAAATAAAAATATAAGTAGCAAAAAAGACTTCTAGTACCATATGATACCAATGTGGTATACATGTATACCAACAGAGTATATGATTGCTCTAGAATATTGCTACAACTATCTGCGACTATACTACTCTATCAAAACATTAAAGGATGCAACAAAAGTATGAGAAAATTACATGCTTGCATTGCAAGCTAAATATTCACAAGGCAACTTGCTCATTCCGTATACTAATTGGGTATATAGTTGTATGGGGTCGTTCGAGCAATTGCCTATAACTATAAAAACTATTACATAATACACATAATCTATGTCCATCGGCACAAAAAAATTCCAGCAATGCAAATCATGTTCATATAAATAATTTCATAATAGAATTCACTTACAAAATGCAGCTACAACAATCAAAAAAATGTTCAAACTACCATATGAACCGATATAGCATATAACTATACGAACTTAGTATACAGTTTTACTGGTTAATTCCCGGCAACTATATGACTATACTACTAGTACATAACACACATGCATAAAGAGAAAAATAATAAATAGTGTACCACATAATAATACAATAAAGTATTTCAAGATATTGTACTATATTACTATTATTAATAGAAAACCAAATAATGTACCAATTAAATGCAGCTAATACAAACAAAAAATAATTCAACTAGCATATGATATCAATATAATATATAGATATACTAATAGGGTATATAATTGTACGGGGTCATTCCAACAACTGCATATAAATATAAAAACTATTACATAATACACAAAATATATGTCCATAGGTACAAGAAACTCCAACACAGCAAAACATGATCATATAAATCATTTCAGAATAGAATTCACTTAAAAATATAGCTAAAACAACCAACAAAAATTTCAACTACCATATGATACCAATATGACATATAATTATACCAATAGGGTATACAGTTCTACAAATTAATTCCAGGCGACTATATATGACTATACTACTATTACATAATACACATGCATAAAGAAAAAAATAAAAAAATAGTGTACCACATATTAATATAATAATGTATTTCAAGATATTGTACTATAACCTATTA
>NC_031989.1:81133214-81141645 GCF_001879085.1 Nicotiana attenuata
ATCCCCATCTTTTCTCTGACTCCGTTACTTCCTTCTTATGTCCGTTCGAGGACGAGCGGTTGTTTTAGAGGTGGAGGATGTGATGACCCAAAAGGTCATCACTTGTTTTGGAAATAAATTCAGTGTTCCGAGGCATTAAAAACCTCTTTCTGCATCACCTCGATTTGTGTGCACAGTTCGGGCGTGTAGCCGGAAAGCCGTTATGTGAAAGTTGTGAAAAATGATAAAATTTGCCTTTAAATGAATTTAAGTTGACTTTGGTCAACATTTTGATAAACAGACCCGGACCCGTGATTTGACGATCCTGGAAAGTCCGTCGGAAAATATGGGACTTGGGCGTATGCCCGGAATTGAATTCCGAGGTCCCAAGCCCGAGAAATGAATTTTAAAAAAAAATTATTTTCTGGAAAATATGTGAGCTTTTAGAAATGAAAAATGTTTGGAAGTTGTTAGTATCGGGTTGTATTTTGGTTCCGGAGCCCGGTACAGGACTTATATGTGGTTTAAGTCGAGCCTGTGAAATTTGGTAAGAAACGGAAGTCGTTTGATGTGATTCGGACCCGTAGTTGTAAAATTTGATACTTTGAAAGTTTTGAGGTTTTTCTTAGAATTCTATGCTAAATTCGTTGTTAAAGATGTTCTTTTGGCGATTTGATCGCACGGATAAGTTCATATGATGTTTTTGAGTTAGTATGCATGTTTGGTTTTGAAGCCCCGAGGGCTCGGGTGAGTTTCGGAAGGTTTTAAACATAGAAAAAGTTGCAGGTTTTCAGTTTCTGGTGTTCTGGAACTATGTTCTTCGCGTTCGCGGAAGGACTCACGCGAACGCGGAGGGTAAGTCAGGCAAAAGGAATTTTCTTTCTACGCGAATGCGAGAAACAGGTCGCGAACGCGAAGCTTTGGGGGGTGTTACCTTCGCGAACGCGGACCTGCTATCGCGAACGCGAAGGTCTTTGGGCCTGGGCAGGGGGAAGGGGATGTTGTTCTACGCGAACGTGGCCACTGGCCCGTGAACACGAAGGCTCGAGGAGTCAAAGCTCCGCGAACGCGAGCCACTATTCGTGAACGCGAAGGCTAATTGGCCTGACCCTTCGCGAACGCGACAGGACCATCGCGAACGCGATGAAGGCCTGCCCAGTGATTTTAAAACAGAAGCAAAAACGGGCAGAACCCATTTACTTCATATTTTCGAAATTTGAGACCATTGAGGCGATTTTCAAAGAACAATTTCTTCCCCAAGACATTGGTATATGATTCTAAACCTTTCTCTTTCGATTTCCCATTGCATTTCATCAATTTTCATCTTAAAATCTAGGGTTTTTATGGTAGAAATTAGGAATTTGGGTAGAGTTAGGGCTTTTGATTAATTGGGGATTTAGACCTCGTTTTGGGGTCGGATTACGAAACTAATTGCATATTTGGGCTCGTGGGAGAATGGGTGATCGGGTTTTGGTCCAAACCTCAAGTTTTGACCAAGCGGGCCCGGGGTCAATTTTTGACTTTTTGGGAAAAATGATAGAAAACCTATAATTAAGCATTGGGTATGAATTCTTTTGCATTTATTGATGTCGTGAATCAATCTGGACTAGATACGAGTTATTTAGAGGCGAATTCTAAAGGAAAATCGGTGTTTGAGGCTTGAGTTGGCCGTGGAAGTTCTAGGTAAGTGTTTGGTCTAACCTTAGCTTGAGGGATTAGGAGTCGAGTCCTATTTGCTATGTGTTATTTGTTGAGTATGACGTATAGGCATGGTGACGAGTATCTATATGTTGGTGTCAAGCATGCCCGTGAGTCTTAAATTGAAATCGTTGAGTTCTTAACAAGTACTACAAATGCTTAAGTTGTTGATTCTCTAGGTTGGACAGGAGTTATGATTAATCTCGTAAAAATTGCCTATGGTTGAATATTGGTTCTAGACGAGGTTTCTGTTGTGAAGCTAAATGTTGAAACAAGTTTGGTTATAGCTATTTCCCTTGTCGTGATGTATTTACTTCTTACTATAGATTCCCTTGCTGGGACATTGTTGTTTCCTTATTGTTCCCTTGACAGGACTCTTTTGTGATTGGTTTTGGACAATATATTTGGATCGGGTTGCACGCCGCAACAATACTATATTTGGATTGGGTTGCATGCCGCAACAATATTATATTTGGATCGGGTTGCACGCCGCAACAGTGTTTATATATATGATTTGGATCGGGTTGTACGCCGCAACAATACTATATTTGGATCGGGTTGCACGCCACAACAATACTATATTTGGATCGGGTTGCACGCCGCAATAATATTATATTTGGATCGGGTTGCACGCCGCAACAGTGTTTATATATATGATTTGGAACGGGTTGCGCGCCGCAACATTAAAGGATAAAAGTGGTTATTGTTTTGTTACTGTTTCCTTATTCTTTCGGGTGCGAATTTTAAATCGTTCTTTATGCTTTTCTCCTGAGTTACTGTTGGTAAATGATACCCCCCAGCATGCCCCTTCCCATCTTAAACTGTTAGTTTTCCTTTATTATTATTTGCTATATATATGATTTAACTGCATAGGTTTATTTGGTAGTCTGGTCCTGGCCTCGTCACTACTTTGCCGAGGTTAGGCTAGGTACTTACCAGCACATGGGGTCGGTTGTGCTGATACTATACTCTGCACTCTCTTGTGCAGATCCCGGTGCTTTAGCTTACAGACCGCAGTGAGATTGTTGCTTCTTGATCGTCAGGTGACCCGAGGTAGTCCTGCAAGCATCCGCAGGCCTTGGCGTCTCCTTCCATCTATTATTCCTGTGTTCTTTCATGTATTTCCAGAGACAGTATTGAATTATTTCTTTCAGACCTTTATTTGTAGTACTCCTGGACAGTCTGTGAAGTTGTGACACCAGTCTTGGTAGATTTGTTATGGATTGGTATTAACAGTATTGTTGAAACTTTGCAATTTAGTCTCCCGCCTATTTAAATTCTGTTGTTATTTAAATGTTGGTTCCTAATTGTTATCGGATTAAAAAATGAAAATAAGGTAAATAGCTCAATTGGTTGGCTTGCCTATCTTGCACTAGTAGGGTCCATCACGACTCCCGAAGGTGGGAAATTCGGGTCGTGACAACAGTTTTACTTGTTAATTCCCCGCAATTATATGACTATACTACTATTACATAACACACATGTATAAAGAGAAAAATAAAAAAAAATAGTGTACCACATATTAATATAATAAAGTATTTCAAGATATTGTACTATCACTACTAGAAATTGGAGCTATGGCAACACTTTTTATCGCTGCGGATCAGTAACCGTTGCTATAGATGTGGTATTGTTACGGTGTGAACCGTTACAAAAAAATATAGGAACTAACGGGACACTTATTAACCTAACCGTAGCAATAGTCGTAAAACCGTTCCCATAGAGTCATCTATGGCAACGGTTTTTATAACCGTAGCCATAAACCACTCTAGCGTAACGGTTATACCTATTGTTACGGTCATTATTTCCCTCCTTAAGTTTTTCAGCGAAATATTCTATACCCGCTAAAATTAAAGGGGCACACAATCTTATTTTCAATTTTTATTTTTTAACTTTTATATCTAATAGAATACTAAATCCCTAATTTTAGTTTTACGGGAATTAACGAGGAGAGAGGCACGCGATTCCATCATCAGACTTATCTTCTCCAGGTCCAGATTCGATCCAAGCATCCATCAACACTTTCTTCAAACTCAAAAATTCGTTAATTGGAAGGCTTAATTTCGGAATCCAGGCTCAACAACAAAGAAGCGAATTTCTGGGTTGGTTTAAATCGTAAACAGGTTACTCTCTCCTTTTGAGTTTGATTTCTAATTTTCTTGCCTTTGTTGCAATGAAGTATGCAAAATAGTCGCAAATCTTATTTGATATCATAACTCGTGTAGGCGTTGAAGCTTATTTTTTAGCAGTTTTTTTATATTCTTTTTGGTTTAAATTTCTGGGTTGTTTAAATTGTAAGTCAGCTATTGCGATTTTATTTGTCATCTAAATGGACGAGAATGTTGTGTGATTTTTGTTTTTGAAGTGCCTTTGTTTTTGCTCATTGCTTTTGTTGCTTCGGTGGATCTCCCTCCCCTGCTAATCTTTCTGATTATCCAAACCCTTTTGGCTTTTGCTATGACAAATAGGCGACTCAATATACCAGTATGTATCAATCACACCAGTACATGACTACTCAAGTGTAATAGTGAAATACATAGGATATCCGAATTATTTTGTTGTTTTTAAAAGTCACAGTAACAGCTTTTGAATAGTCAATTAGTAAAGGGAATGAGCACTTTGTGTTAATACCACCCGTCGAGGTCTTAGTGAGTGACAACGCAGTAGTATATAGATGTTCCTAGATACTTGGTTGTCTACCGTGAATATCACTTCCCATGTCCCTCCTCCTGTTTTCCAAGTTATCAGAATTGTAGTACTCCATTTTTTTTGGCTGGTGCACCCGCGAGAAAGTGTGTGAGTATCAATCTTCTGATGCCATCTGCACTTATTCCCATTCGTGTTATTATTGTTCCTGCTATATGTCTTCCTTTTGGACTTGTCAAGCTACACATAGTGTGTGATATTATAGCCCAGATTGTAACAATTGATTTTAAAATTCCCGCCAAAAAGTGTACTGCCCTTTCGTGTCCCAGTTATGTCTCCAGCTGCTTGCTCATTTTTCTTTCTATTGCACGTGATTGTTCTGTTGGAAAATGTATTGTCCAGAGATTTGTGTCATATTTTAAAACTCTACTCAAATTTAGAGTTCCAAGACACATGCCTTCACTGTGTGCCATACCCCTTTGAATTGTCATCCACGCTTTTGTGCCTTTTGTTTCTATCGAGTGCTTTTCCTCAATCCCATTCCTAGCTGCTGTA
The DNA here is from genome assembly GCF_001879085.1 of Nicotiana attenuata. NCBI lineage: Eukaryota > Viridiplantae > Streptophyta > Magnoliopsida > Solanales > Solanaceae > Nicotiana > Nicotiana attenuata. The sequence continues at coordinate 81,138,093 of NC_031989.1, forward strand.
CTGACACAGTATTGTGTTATTGCAATTGCTGTCTGTTGCCCAGCTTTGTTTAACCTTTTTTGTGATATTTTTTGTGTGCATGAAATCATGTCCTTCTGGTCCGTGACTAAGTTGTCTCTTGCCATCTCTTTTCCTCTATGATTATGCTGTATAATTCTACTATTTTCTGTCCATATCACTTGCTCACACAATCAGTTCAAATTACGCAAAGGTGTCTCTTGCCATAACATCTGGAAAATACATGGCATTTTGCAGTATTTGCAGCATGAAAATTGCTGTTTCTTGCCAACTCCATCCTTTCCTCGATAACATATAGGCGTGCATTCCTCGAGCTTCAGGAAATAGCGTGCATTGAAAATGCATAAAGAGAACATGGCTCCTTGATTCCACGCATTTGTTTAATAATAAAAATCTTCAATGATGTTCCTTGATGTAAGTATCCATGTGTGAATACTTTTTGTTCCTGTCAAACACTCCTCCTCCATCCCATGTGCTTGCCTTGAAATCCATGCGTGTCTAAGGCCCTCATTAGGCGTGCCTTGTATTAACAATTTATTGTCCCACTTTCTTGCATGATTAAAAAATTCCAAGACCTGTAATTGTTCCAGCATATGTCTACAGTTGTTCCATTTGTCAAAAGAATCCATGAATTCTTTCCCTTTGTATTTGTATTGTTTCCTTTTTTGCTTTATCAACGTGCTATGATAACACCAAATGCTGTATCGATTTCCCAAGCTCACCTCCTAAATTCTGGTTAGATAATCACATATGCAAGCTTTTCCAAGACTGCTATTTGAAACTTTTCTGAATGAAGATTGTCAAAAATATCAAGTAAATTAAAGTCACTAAGCAGTTATCTTAGTTACACCCGAAACATATGATTCCAACAGCAATGAAAGAAAAACAAACTCAAAAAACCTATGACAATAGATTCTGGTACTATGGCTTCAAAAAAACTTAAGAAAAGGATCTTAAGGAAAGTCAGGGGAAGCTTAATGTCCTGGAAGTGCCAGAAATACCTCTCAAGCCGCTTTCTGTCATTTCAGATTCTCGATGAAGCTACTCATTTTTGAGAACATTCCAAAACCAAACTCCATAGTTCATTGATGTTGTAGTAAAACGTAAGCGAAATTCAGCTTAGTTAGTTTTCTTTTCGTTTTCTTTCAGTGCTAAAGTTTCTGAACTACTAGAAGCTTGATATGTATCCTCCCCAGCGAAACCAAACTCATTCACTCGTTTCTTATCCACTGGATAAACCCATCTCTGATATAGGTATATTAAAAATATAAGATCTGCATGGCAAATATGATTACAACATTAATTGATTCTTGAAGTTGTACCAGTTTCAAATATGGAAGAATATGGACTGTAGAATGAATGCACTTTGTAACAGATTCAAATAATTTTATGCTGAAAGTTGTGACTGTTGGTGCATATTTATGAGTGCGTTTGATCTTTTGGTCTTTTCAATCTGCCATTTTTTATTTTTATTTTTATTTTTTCAGATTTCTCATTGACTACAGTTTTGGAGATGGATGTTTTTTATTTATTGATTGATTAGTATAGTAATTTTGTCCTCAGTTATTATATCTGTTAGTTATGGTAAATTTCGAGTCATTATGATAAGGAATGGAACATAGTCATCAGATTTTACGTGAAAAATGTTACTTGATCAATAAATTATACAATCCAGTAATTTCATGCTGTACCAGATAACTTCATTATTATACTGTTTTGATATCTACTAGCAGAAGAAAGAGTTAAATCAAACGTGTAACTAAGGTTAAGTATTTGAAAAAGAACATACTTTTAGTGTTTCCGCGAGCATTCTAATTGAAAATAGAACAAAAAAGAAAGAACTAAAATCATGAATTTTGGAAGAAGATTGATATCCTTAAATAAGAAAAGATCAGAAAAGATTTAATTGAACCTTGCAATATAATTCAAGTTTATTTTGTGAACTTATTTTACCTTCTTGACTTATGATGAGAGTTTATCTCAGAAAAGTGTAAACAAATTACGTCCAACTCAAATATCTCTTACATTCCTTTTTGTGAAATATTTTTTCAAAACTCTTCTTCAACCTTCCCTTGATCCCTTGACCTAAATAAGAGGTTTTTTTACCTAAGTATGGCCTTCTTGATCCTTGGACCTTGCTTACCTTGAATATTAATTTCGGTGATTTGAATGTATTATATAGGATATCCATGGATTATGGTGATAAAAGTTGGATGAATCTCCTTAGATGGACAGATGAGTATATAGGTGGAGTGAATAATTTTCTTGATAAGGCATTTGAACGAGCTGCCCAAGGAAATGGAATATTATGTCCTTGCAAAAAGTGCATTAATCGCTATTGGCATTATAGAAATGTGGTGGAGGATCATTTGGTTGTTCATGGTTTTGTTGATGGTTATACCAAATGGGTTTTCCACGGGGAGGAATTTTCCTCGATAAATACACCTTCTCCAGCAATGATGATGAAGGTTCTAACATGCGTGATGATATTGATGGAATGCTTCATGATACATTTAGAAATATAGAGGGTCAAGCAGGGGATGAAGAAGGAGCTGGGGAAAGACAATCTGAAAAAAAAAATTTCAAATTAATAGAGGAAGGAAAACAAGAGTTATATCCGGGGTGTGAAAATTTTAGTAAACTCAGTTTCACTATTCGGTTGTACTTGCTTAAATCCTTGCATGGGTTGAGTAATGTGGCCTTCTCAGATTTGTTAGAGTTGATAAAGGAGGCATTTCCCTTTGCTCAGGTACCAGAATCTTTCAACAAGGCTAAAAACATGATAAAAGATTTGGGTCTTCATTATCAAAAAATACATGCATGCCCTAATGATTGCATGTTATTTTGGAAAGAAAATGAGAAGGCCGATAATTGCTCTATTTGTGGGTCTTCAAGATGGAAGAATGCTGGTCCTTTGACTAATGCAAGCTCTAAAATTCCCAAAAAGATTTTAAGGTACTTTCCTTTAAAGCCTAGGCTTCAGAGGATATTCATGTGTCCTGAAACGGCTGCTACGATGAGATGGCATGCTAATGAACGACTCAACGATGGGAATATAAGACATCCTGCTGATGGGGAAGCTTGGAAGGATTTTGATTCTTTGCACCCAGATTTCTCTAGCGATCCTTGTAATGTTAGATTGGGTCTTTCAAGTGATGGTTTCAACCCGTTTCGGACGATGAGCATTTCTCATAGCACGTGGCCTGTTATGTTAATGAACTATAATATATCGCCGTGGATTTGCATGAAGCCAGAGTATATAATGTTATCTATGATCATTCCAGGTCCATTATCTTCGGGAAATGATATAGACGTCTACCTACAACCATTAATTGAAGAATTGAAGGAACTACGGGAAACGGGGATAGACACATTTGATGCTGTAACCAACCAAACTTTCCGAATGCGTGCTGCCTTATTGTGGACAGTTAGTGATTTTCCAGCATTAGCTATGCTTTCAGGATGGAGCACTAAGGGGAAATTGGCGTGCCCTACTTGCAGTTGTGACACGTGCTCTCAGTATCTCAAACATAGT